>NC_143193.1:15505000-15837500 GCF_051530095.1 Phoenix dactylifera
TGTTTAAGTCAAGATGCCTCGTAAGACCGTCGTTAGGAAGAGGTCCCGTCCCGAGGCCGGTCCCGAGCGACGCTCCAAGGCGCGGCACGATCCCGCGAGGCAACCACCTCCGGATCGGTCCCCGCCTAGGGTGGTTCTCGTTAGGCCGTTGGCCGGGAAGGCCGTCACCTCCAGGAAGTTTGTCGATTTCGACTATCTCTCCCGGGAGGGGTTCACCATAGGCGATAGGCTTAGAGCCCAGGGCCTAGAGTACTTCCTCACCTTGGACCTTCCCACCTATCCTGGCCTAGTTCAAGAGTTTTACAGTACCGTCCATCGGGGAGATGGAGGTATCGAGGGTACGGTAGTAGGTGTCCCGTTGCGTGTCACAGAGGACCTCATTGCCCATATCCTTCATCTTCCATTAGTAGGGGTGGCTCCCGCACACCCTGAGGATAGAGTTGCGGCCCTTACGGTCGTCTTAGGGCATCCACCTCAGTCCCCCCTAGATGAGGTATCTGCTAGCTCACTTCCTATTGAAGTGAGAATCCTTTTGAGCATTCTGTCCAGGTCCATCTTCCCTAAGACAGGGAAATTTGATTTTGTGAATGAGAGGGACTTAGCTATTACGTCTTATATCCTTCAGGACACCCCGATCAACTTCCCAAAGCTCATTTATAGGTATATGTGTGAGCCCCTAGATAGACCTAGGCTCTCACTCCCATACGGGATGTTATTCACTCTTCTTTTTAGGCAGTACGAGATTCCCATTCCTGAGAGGGAACCCTCTCGTGCCTTGCGATGGACTGATCGCTTGTGTACGGGGACTATGCATAGGATGGGATTTCGGAAGAGAGAAGGGATCTGGGTTAGGAAGTCTACTCTCACTGCTCAGACCACCAGACCATCACCCAGTCCTGAGCCAGATTCAGACTACCCAGACCTTCCAGACCATCCAGACCTCCCATCCACTCCTCCTGCTCCTACCACCTTTGCCGGACCTTCCTCCTCAGCTACACCGTCTATGGAGGTTCGGATTGATCCAGAGCAGCTCTGGGAGCTGCGGCAGGAGATCGTCCGAGATCTGAGGGACGAGCTGCTTCGGGAGCTCCGAGGTGCGGTGCCTGCTCCCACTCCTGCACCCGTATCTTCTCAGTTGGTCCCTTCCTTGACAGCCGTGACTGACATGACGGCTCATGTACGGGAAGAGATCTACAATATCCGGAGTTTGGTCCAGGCCCAGTTCCACAGCATGAGTGAGGTCACGAGCTCCACTCGACAGATGCGAGAGGAGATAGGTCGTGACATGCACACCACCACTGAGGGGGCCGAGCGCTTGTCGAATGTACTCATCGACAAGCTGGACGCACTTCAGACATCGGTGACTGGGCTTCAGGCGTCGGTGACAGAGCTCTCCACTACACATAGCAGAGCCACCACGTCTATCATCGCACAGCTTGGCCATGTGACAGATGCAGTCACCCTCCTCATGGAGCAGAGCCGATTGAGAGGAGGAGCCACATCCTCGAGAGGAGGAGCCACATCCTCCAGAGGAGGAGATGCATCCTCGAGAGGGGGAGCCTCATCCTCGAGGAGGCCATAGATGTTTTTGTGTTTTGTCTTGTTTTGCTTTACTTATTGTATTCTCAAATGTATTCACATTCATATCAATACAATGAGTAGACATTTTATCTTCAATTATGTGCCATTGGATGTGCCATTTGATGATTGTGCCATTGATTGTGTGTGATTACCTCCTTTTTGGTATGATGACAAAAAGGAGGAGAAATATGTATAAAATATGGTAAAATATGTAAAAGGGGAGAAATATTAAAGAAAAACAATATGTAAAAGAAATCAATGGAAATAAATATAACGATAAACTCTTAAAAACACACACAAATTTGTTCTAAGTGGATTCGGTACCTCGAGGCTCATTATCTCTCTTTTGGGGCTCCTAATGGAGTAATCTCCAGAATCTATTCAAGGGATATTCGGAGATTAGCTGAATCCTACTCAAGAACAAATTGACAGATTTTTTCTCTAAAAAGATAAAATTCAGTTCAAAAAAAACTTCAAAGCATGAAGAGGAAATTCAGAAAATCAAAATATAGTTGAATGCATATGTTGAGGGGGAGAATCTGAATTTTAATCAAGCTAAAACATTAATGACATATAAGCCAAACAATTGATTGCATAATATGAAGGCTTATATAATTCCAAATGAAAGGGGGAGCTTTAACTCCGAAATTTAATGTTTCACTCCTTTCAAACTTGGATAAATTAAATTATCAGACATTTAAATTCATTTATGGATTTTACTTCATTGTTTTATGAGCAATTCATTTTACATATACTCAAAGTTTTGTCATCATCAAAAAGGGGGAGATTGTGGAGTGATTGATTAAAACCCCATTTGATTTTGATGAGCTCAAAGCAATTGAGTATATCTTGTGATTACTAATGAATTCAATTGAGTGTTTCAGTGAAAATCTTGTCCAAGTGTTTCTAGACTTGGTTCATAGTATTTTGGATAAGTTAAGAAGTCTGCATGAACCAATGTCTGAGACTCGAGTCGACTCCCGAGTATTACGAGTCGACTCCAAGCGTATCAAGTTCACTGGCACGAGCTCGAGTCGACTCCAGATTAGTACGAGTCGACTCCGACTGAGAACAGAAAGAAGAACAGAAAGCTTCATCTCAGAACCTGTCAACGAGTCGACTCCTGAAGTGCGCGAGTCGACTCCAATGTTCACCGAGTCGACTCCAGGGAAGTAAGAGTCGACTCCAAGCAGTCACAGCAGAAAAGTTAGAGAGCAGTTTTCGGGTCTGAGATTCGAGTCGACTCCAGTGGAACGCGAGTCGACTCCGATGGTTGGCAGGTCGACTCCAAAGAAGGTAAGAGTCGACTCTCAGAGGAACACAAGGAAAAAGTCAGAGAACGATTTTCGGACTCTGAGATTCGAGTCGACTCCCGCAGTACACGAGTCGACTCCGAGACTGAGCGACCATCAACAGACAGAAGACCATGTTACTGCCTCTGAGATTCGAGTCGACTCACAGACAGCTCGAGTCGACTCCAAGACTAGCTTCACGTCAAAAGGCAGAAGACCAACTTTCGAAAACTGAGAGCCGAGTCGACTCCAAGGAGGTTCGAGTCGACTCCAAGACTGGATGAACCAAACGACAGAGAATCGAGAGTTCGGGCTCTGAGATTCGAGTCGACTCCCAGGACAGTCGAGTCGACTCGAGTGGACAAAATTCAAATTTGGATCCACGGACTTCAGTGGATGAGCCGACTCCAAAAATTGCCAGGTCAACTCCAGAAGTTGGCGAGTCGACTCCAGGTCAAGACGAGTCGACTCCCAGTCAAGACGGCAATTTTAATTCAAATTTGGAACAGTTGCCGAGTCGACTCCGGAAAAGCGTGAGTCGACTCCTGCTACAGCCGAGTCGACTCCTGATCGCGCGAGTCGACTCCAACCCACCAACGGTCATATTGTCAGGCTGCGCAGAGTGTGCAGAACGGCCAGAAAAAGCAGAGTAACGGCTAGTTTCCGTGGGGATTGGCTTAAATAGCCACAGAGGACTGTAGCAAGGAAGAGAACAGATATTCCACTCCAAGCATTCAAGTTTTCAAGCTCTCCAAGTGCTCTTAAACGAAAAAGGGGAGATCTGCATTTACTGCTCCAACAACTTCTTCCCAACAATCAAAGCTTCCTCCTCCTGCATTCAAGTCGACCACTCTTTCAAGAGGAGACCGGAGTTCCAGAAGCCATACCTCTTCACCAGCTTAAAAGCGTTTGAGGGCTTCTAACTCCTTTACGATTATATTGTCTTAAATCTGCTTTTTGAGAAGCTATTTTCTGTTTTCTCCTATCTCTTGTATTTACTTGATTCAATCGGGGGACTGAATCAAGGGGTTTAAGGTTGGTTGGTGAGCCAAGTTAAAACCAACGTGTGTAAGGGTTTGATTGTGAGCCCGGGAAAACAATCGGGGTTGGTTCTAGTCGGTGAGCCTGGAAAAACCGACCGAGTTCGTTGTGAGCTCGTAAAACAACAAGTTTGGTTGTGAGCTTGCAAAACAACCGGCTGTAATCCAAGGGGGTTATAGTGAAATTCCCAAGTGAGACTTGGGGAGTGGACGTAGGAGCAAGGGTTAGCTCCGAACCACTATAAAACTTTGTGTTTGTAGTGCATTGTCTCTCATCTTCTTCCCCGCACATTACTCACAGCACTAGGCTTTAATTAAATAACTTGCTATAGTTTTTAATTAATCATCCACAAAGTTTTAATTAGCCAAATTATATTAAAAACCCAATTCACCCCCCCCTTCCCCTCTTGGGTTGTCTATCTGGGCAACAATCTCTAAGTGATTGTTTGTTCTGCTTACCTCCTTTTTGATATGATGACAAAAAGGGGGAGAAATATTTAGTAGATATGTAAATGGAATCAACATAAAAGAACTCAAAATGAGAATCAAAAATTAAAACATAATTTGTTCTTAGTGGATTTGGTACCTCGAGGCTCATTATCTCTTTATTGGGGCTCCTAATGGAGTAATCTCCAGAATCTATTCAAGGGATATTCGGAGATTAGCTGAATCCTACTCAAGAACAAATTGACAGATTTTCCCTCTAAAAACCAAAAATTTCAGTTCAAAAACTGCGATACATTAAAAGGAAATTCAGAGAATCAAAACAAAGTTGAATGCATATGTTGAGAGGGAGAATCTGAATTTTTAAGAAAGCTAAATCATTAAATATATAAGCCAAACAATTGATTGCATGATATGAAGGCTTATATAATTCCAAATGAAAGGGGGAGCTTTAATTCCAAAATTTATTGTTTCACACCTTTCAAGCTTGGATAAATTAAATAACCAGACACTTGAATTCATTTATGGATTTTATTTCCTTGTTTATTGAGCAATTCACTTTACATATACTCAATGTTTTGTCATCATCAAAAAGGGAGAGATTGTGGAGTGATTGATCATAACCCTATTTGATTTTGATGAGCTCAAAGCATCTGAGTATATCTCTTGTTTACTAATGAATTCAATTGAGTGTTTCAGTGAAAATCTTGTCTAAAGTGTTTCTAGACTTGGTTCATAAAATTTTGGATAAGTCATGAAGTCAGTTTGAACCAAAGTCTGAGACTCGAGTCGACTCCGGAGTATTACGAGTCGACTCCAAGCGTGTCAGAATCACTGGCACGGACACGAGTCGACTCCAGATCATTACGAGTCGACTCCGACTGAGAACAGACAGACGAGCAGAAAGCATCAACTCAAAACCTGTCAGCGAGTCGACTCCTGAAGTGCGCGAGTCGACTCCGATGTTTACCGAGTCGACTCCGGAGTAGTATGAGTCGACTCCAAGGAGTTACAGACAGAAAAGTCAGAGAGCGAATTTCGACCCTGAGATTCGAGTCGACTCCTATGGAACGCGAGTCGACTCCGATGGTTGGTAGGTCGACTCCAAAGAAAGCGAGAGTCGACTCTCAGTGGTTCACAAGGCAAAAGTCAGAGAGCAGTTTTCGGACTCTGAGATTCGAGTCGACTCCCGCAATGCGCGAGTCGACTCCGAGACAGCGCGACCCCAAAAAGACAGAAGACCGAATTATTGTCTCTGAGAGCCGAGTCGACTCCCAAACAGCTCGAGTCGACCCCAAGGTAGCGCTACACCAAAAAGGCAGAAGGCCATGTTTCGGAAACTGAGAGCCGAGTCGACTCCAGAACAGTCCGAGTCGACTCCAAGACTGTACGAGCCAAAAGACAGAAGATCGGGAGTTCGGGCTCTGAGCGCCGAGTCGACTCCCAGGATTGTCGAGTCGACTCAAGTGGGCCAGGTTGAAAATTGGCTCCGTGGACTTCATGGGATGAGCCGACTCCGAAAATGCCAAGTCAGCCCCAGAAGTTGGCGAGTCGACTCCGGGTCAAGTCGAGTCGACTCCCAGTCGAAGAGGCCACTTTAATTCAAATCCGGAACAGTTGCCGAGTCGACTCCAGAAAAGCATGAGTCGACTCCCGCTACAGCCGAGTCGACTCCTGATCGCGCGAGTCGACTCCGACCCCCAACGGACATATTGTCAGGTTGTGCAGGGTGTGCAGAACGGGCAGAAAAAGGTGTCTAACGGCTAGTTTCCGTGGGGGATGGCTTAAATAGCCACAGAGGACTGTAGCAAGGAAAAGAAGCACCATTCCATTCAGAGAAATCAAGCATTCATTCTCTGCATACTTGTCTTCAATGAAAAGAAGGAAGAGCGCCATTAACTCCATCCAACTTCCTCTTCCCAGCATTTTAAAGAAGCCTCCTCATGCATTCAAGTCGACCAGACATTCCAGAGGAGACTCAAAGTTCAAGAAGCCCTACTCTACTCCAACTCAAAAGTGTTTGAGGGCTCTTAACTTCTCTCTAGTTTATATTGTAGCAAATCTACTTTTTAAGAAGCTCAGTTTTTCTGTTTGTTTCTTATTCTTTCCATATTGTCTTTGCTTGGTTCAATCGGGGGATTGAATCAAGGGTGTAGAGGTTGGTTGGTGAGCCGAGTGTAAAACCAACGTGTAAGGGTTCGATTGTGATCCCGGAAAAACAATCGGGGTGGTTCTAGTCGGTGAGCCAGGAAAAACCGACCGAGTTCGTTGTGAGCTTGTAAAACAACAAGTTTGGTTGTGAGCTTGTAAAACAACCGGCTGTAATCTGAGGGGTTATAGTGAATTCCCAAGTGAGACTTGGGGAGTGGACGTAGGAGCAAGGGTTAGCTCCGAACCACTATAAAAACCTTGTGTTTGTGATTGTGTGTCTCTTTCTTTTACTCTCATTTCATTCACAGCACATAGCAATTAATTAATCATCTTGGTAAAGCATTAATTAGTCATCCACAACGTTTTAATTGCAAAATTATTTTAAAACCCAATTCACCCCCCCTCTTGGGTTGTCTATCTGGGCAACATCTGTGGAGTCTATTCTCTGATCCTCTACTTATTTTCTTTCAAGGTAGTCGCTTATTAGGTTAAACTGCCGCTCTATGTGCTTCGATTTCTGGTGAGACCTTTGTCTCCTTAGCTAGTGCTATGGTGCCTTTGTTATCGCAGTAGAGTGTTTATGACATCTGATGTCATTACACCTAACTCTGCAATGAACCTTTTAAACCAAAAGATTTCCACTGCACCCTTAGAGACGGCTTAACATTCAGCTTCTAAAGTAGAATCTATAATGACCGGTTGTTTGGAACTCTTCCAATTTACTGAACCATCATTGCACATATTCTGATGTAGACTTTCTATCATCAATATGTGTGCATCCTTCTACCTTCAACTCTGATTTTCTCCCAAAGACCAAAAACATGTCCTTAGTTCTTCTCAAGTACTTAAGACTGTTCTTCACAGCTATCCAGTGCTTTTTGCCTAGATCTGATTCACATATGCTCGTGACATTCACAGCATGTACTATATCAAGTCATGTACATAGCATGGCATACATGAGGCTCCCTATTGCTGATGTATAGGGGATCTTGCTCATTCGTTGAATCTCTTCAGATGTGTTGGGGCACATCTTCTTGGAGAGATTAATTCCATGCCTTAGGGGTAAGAGACCCCTTTTAGAGTTTTTCATGCTGAACCTTTTCAGCACTTCCTCTATGTACATCTTCTGTGATAGGCCAAGCATCCTTTTAGATCTATCTCTATAGACCTTTATTTCCAAAATATAGGATACTTCCCTAAGGTCTTTCATGGAGAACCTTTTTGACAACCAGACCTTGACCGAGGTTAGCATGGGAATATCATTCCCTATCAGTAGAATGTCGTCCACGTACAGTACGAGAAATACGACCGCGCTCCCACTAACCCTTTTGTAAACACACGGTTCCTCTTCGTTTTTGATGAAATCAAACGTTTTGATTGCGTCATTGAAACGAGTGTTCCAACTCCGAGATGCTTGCTTTAGTCCATAGATGGACCTTTGCAGCTTGCAGACCTTGTGATCTCCATCACTGGAAGTGAAACCCAAAGGATGTTCCATATAGATATCTTCATCAAGATATCCATTCAGGAAAGCAGCTTTCACATCCATCTGCCAGATTTCATAATCATGAAATGCTGCAATGGCAAGCAATGTTCGGATGGATTTTAGCATGGCTACAGGTGAAAAGGTCTCCTGATAGTCAATGCCTTGGCGCTGACTATACCCTTTCGCCACAAGCCTTGCCTTATAGGTCTCTACCTCTCCATCCGAACCTATCTTTCTTTTGTAGATCCATTTGCATCCAATAGGTACAATACCTTCTGGTGGGTCTACTAAGGTCCAGACTTGGTTGGAATGCATGGAGTCTAACTCTGACTTCATGGCTTCCAGCCATTTCTCGGAATCGATATCAGATATCGCCTCGTCGTAGGTTTTGGGATCTTGTGTATGATCCCTATCTCCCACTAGGAACATTTCCTCAGTGTCCTCTTCTAGTATACCTAAGTATCTATCGGAAGGATGGGAGACCCTACTAGATCTACGAGGTGGTCGAGGGACATCGTGTACTGGCTCTGTATGAATGGGTTCGATAGGATCCATGACTCGTTGCTTTTCAGAGACTTTCTCTTCAAGCTCAATTTTCCTCCCACTGCCTTTATCAAGGATAAACTGGTTTTCCAAGAAGATGGCGTGACGGCTCACAAACACATTGTGATCCTCTGAGACGTAAAAACTGTATCCTAATGACTCTTTAGGATATCCTATAAAACGAGCACTTATGGTCCTAGCCTCTAGTTTGTCCGCCTGTAGTCTCTTGACGTGGGCCGGACATCTCCAAATCTTGAGATGACCAAGACTTGGTTTCTTACCATGTTATATCTCATACGGTGTGGTAGGAAGGGATTTAGAGGAAACTCTATTCAACAAGTAAATAGCTGAAAGTAGGGCATCTATCTAAAGAAACAAGGGTAAATCAGTGAAGCTCATCATGGACTGGACCATATCAATAGAGTCCGATTCCTCCTCTCTTACACTCCATTGAGCTGAGGTGTACCAGGAGGAGTCCATTATGAAACTATACCATTCTCCTTGAGATAATCACGGAACTCTCCATTAAGATATTCACTTCCTCGATCTGATCGAAGAACCTTAATGAGTTTTTGTGCTTATTTTTCTACTTCATATCTAAGCTTTTTGAACCTTTCAAAAGTTTCATATTTGTGTCTCATACACATATCCATACCGTGAGTAATCATCGGTAAAATGAAGTAAAAAATTACAACCCCTAGCCTGCACATCGAATGGGCCACACACATCAGTGTGTACTAGGGTAAGTATTTTAGTGGACCTTCCTGTGTCCTACAAAGGATAATTTGGCCATCTTTCCTTGAAGGCAGAATTCACAAATCAAATATGACTCGAAAGTCAATGAGCCCCAAAGCTCATGTTTCTTCAATTTGTTTATTCTGTCTTCTCCTATATGGCCAAGCCTGAGGTGCCACAAATACTTTAGATTTATCTCATTTTTGTATCTATTAGATCCTATGGTATTCATTGTTTGCTCAGATATATTCACAGATACATCCATATGTATGTGATAGAGACTGTCAATCATAAAACCATGTTGAATCAATTTATTTTTACATAAAAATCTTTCTGTGCTAAATAAAATACAGAAATCAAATTTCTGCTAGCAATAGGTAACCGTCCCTAAGTATCCTGAGCATATCTGACATACCTTCTGAAGGTCTGTCACCCTTCATGTTCTTTATGCTTCCCATGTATGTAGGACAGTTCCTCTTCCAATGGCCGTCCATGATGCAATGGAAACACTTTTCCTTGCAATTGGCATTTTTCTTGGAACTTTCTTACTTGGTGTTTTTTTAGTCTTCTGCTTCTTCGCAGGCTTCTTCTTCTTCCAAATAGACTCTCTCTTGAAAGTAGAAACCAACTTGACAGCGAAAACGATGCCCCTTGAACTTCTTCAAGGTCCCTAAGTTAGTTACCAATTTATTTAACAATTCTATTTTAGTGCATACAACCTTGTTCATATGGTAGTTTACTATAAACTATTCATATGAAGCTGGAAGGGATTGCGGGATCAAATCCATTTGCAATTCCTTGTGCATGGTCATGCCAAGCTTCTCAAGCTTCTCTAAGTCCTTTATCATGGTCAAACCATGATCATGGACAGACTATCCATCGGGCATCTTGGCTTTGAAGAGCCTCTTGGGCACTTCAAACCGAGCTGCGTGACTCTGATCACCATACAACTCTTGCAGGTGATTTAATATGTCCCTGGCAGTCTTCATGTTCTCATGCTGGCATTGTAATGCATTGGATATGGATGCCATTGTGCAGCATCTAACTTTATTGTCATTGTTCGTCCACTTAACAAGCGTCTTACGCTGATTAGTGATCGGACGGATTGGTAACATGGGGATTCCATGGTCTAGCATATACCCGAATTTCTCACAATTCAAAACTATTTTTGAAATTTGCTGAGCCAATCTTTATAATTGGGTTTAGTCAAACGGTTGTTCTATAGGATATGAGTTAAGAGTCTAGAAGCTGACTTTATAATCCTCAGAGAGTAAAGATTCTAGTTAGACTTTTGTACTTGATCCTAATCTGTTCTAAGGTCTTTTAGAACAAATGTAACTCCCACTATTTTCTCGAATTCCTCACACTCCCCTGGTAGGAAAACGGAAATCCCACACGACTAGGGTTTCTAGTGGGTACTGCGGTCCCACCGATTTACATGCCACCTCACCTAACAGTTATTGGTGACACATAGATTGATGAATGTACAACTCTTGTACAATGCTTCTCAAGCATGTTGCAGTGCAACTTGGTCTCTAAGCCATGAAAACCTCACCTAACAGTTATTGGTCCCATTTCTTAGTTAAGTCAGACCCACCGTATAACCGTAGGAATAAAGTCGTCATTGGGTCCTCACCTAACAGTTATTGGTGCCCAACCCCACCTTTACCCTACAACATCTCATGTCTATAGAGAGGTCCAGCCCCCCCATGCAACTTGACCACTGTGTCCAGCCGAGACAAATCAACATCAGAAAGGCCTTAGCAGCTCTACTACAGTGGAAGACCTATTGACTTAATATTGGTTAATCAGGTCTTAGTGTTTGCAACTTGAGCTCTTCATAAGAGGTAATCGAACAATTAGCCAGGTAAGCAGGTGGGAGGCTCCCCTTACTCAGAGAGTAAGGTCCTAATTAAGTAACCACCTTTCATGCTTTCCTAGACACCAATTAGATCAATTAATCTAATATGACTTGCTCATGTCGGTTCACTCTCGACTTGATTGAGGAGGTTTTGATTTAAGTCTCAATTGGGTTTGCTATGTCACATGTAAACCTATCTACCCGACTCACATTCACATCACATGCAAACGGCACATTGCAGGCAGTTATAATCGCAGCAATAATTAAAGCTAAACTTAAAATAGGTGGCGGACCCATTCACTAAGCAGCTAAGTCGGCAGAAAACTAAAACGCATCTTGAGAAGATGGGGCTTAGGTTTACAGCTGATTGGCTTTAGTGCAAGTGGGAGATTGTCAGATGTATGCCCTAGAAGCCAATTTGGCTGACACATTGTTAATTCTAGGGACATAATTTTGTACTTGACTATTTATTATTGAATAAATAAAAGGCATCTTTTCATTCATATTATTTATGTGTCTATGAATCATCCAAGAAATTAATAAGATGATGATACATATTCTCAAGAGTTGAGAATTTGAGCCATGTATCATTGGTGATTAATTTCTAAATGCTCCTGATCAATGGATCATCACGAGGACAGTGATCGATCCGATCAGTGCACAGATCACTTTCCTTCTGGATGGACAAGACTTGAGTCCACAGTGTAGGGACACTGAAGTGATAGTGCAGGTGCTTGTTAGAGAACAAGGGTACTGAGCGTGACCAAGACAAGAAGTCACTTGGATGTCTATCCACTCGTCAGTGACTTGCTTGATGTTGCAGTAGTGTGACTGGTCCTTTGACCTGTGGTGCTTCGGCTACTCACAGTGAGGTTATTGTAGTTTGACTGCACACATACATGATCTCTAGCCATATGGGTCCATGCAGTGTAGATTGGCTGCAGTAGGTTCACTGTAGGAGTAGGGTATGCACCTACAAGGAATCTATCGACCTTGATAGAAGAGGAGTGATCCTATGTGATTTGTTAGACTGAGTTCTAAGACCTTGGCCAGGGCAGTAATATAAAGTGGAGAAAGAGTTTTCCACTATCGAACTCGAGTCGAATAAATTTTGACATATGACAGACGATGGGGTTTGACGAGTTGTCCATGACCTCCGTCCTGTAGGGATCCACGATAGTAGGACTGTATCACATGGTAACTGCACCTAGAGGTTCATCTTTCTATTCTACTGGGTAGCCACTACATGCTGCTAGGTGTCACTGGTGGATGGTGGGACTCACAGGGATTATCTCGATGATCGATAAACCCTAATGAGTTGAGTTGGAATCGTTCCAACCCATTGGAAGGAGTTTTCAATGATATAGTGATAGAGATCACAATATATCTCACTACCAGTCAGAGTAGAACCTATGGGGTCACACACACTAGAAGTATTGACCGATCCGATGGTTGAAAAGTGATTATGAATCACAAGTAATCAATTCGATTGATATTCAGTTGAAGAAGGAACAAAGGAAATTAATTAATTGGACTTGAAACAAGAGTCCTACTTCGAGTAGGATTTCTAGAGTCCTAATTGGATTAGGACTGGAAATCCTAATTGGAGTAGGACTGGAATTCCTACTTGGAATAGGATTCCTGCAATCCTAATGAGATTAGGAGTTTTGAATCAAAATTGGATTCCTACTTGGAGTAGAATTTCTAGAGTCCTAATCGGATTAGGACTTCGGATTCAAATAGAGTCCTAATTGGATTAGGACTAAAATTATATATGTCCTAATTTGGATTAGGGTTTCTTAAGTCACAATTAATTATTAATCTAATGAATCAATAAGACTCCTAATTGGATTAGGATTGAAGAGTTCAATTGAGTCAAAATTGATTTAAGTTCTAATTGGATTAGGACTTACCTAGATTGGATCCAAATTGGTTCACCCTTGGGCTAAGCCTAATTGGATTAGGGCTTGACCACCACATTAGGGCATTCCAATCCCTACCTAATATGGATTAGGGTTTACCATGAGGAAGGGGATAAGCCCCTCCCCTTTCCACGTGGAGAAGGGAGAAGAGACGGCGCCCCCTCTTAGGAAAGACATCAAGAACTCCTAAATGTTAGGAGCTCCACATGTCTATAAAAAGGGACTTGTGGGCGGCACCTAGGGCATAGAAGAAGTCCTCTTCCTCCTTGCCGTACGCCTCCCTCTCCTCTCCTCTCGGTTCAGCCGCAAGCAAGGAAGATAAAAGCCAAAGGTGTTGGCGGCATCCTCTTCCTCCCTTCTTCCTTCCAACGTAGGGAAAAGAAAGAAGGCTGCGTGGGGATTCTTCTTCTTCCTCTTCTTCATCCTTCTTCTTCCTCCTCTCAAGCACAATCAAGGGTTGATTGAAAGAGAGGAAATCAGCCATCAAAAGAAGTCTTTGCAAGGAAGCTAGCACCCCGGGAAGACAAGAGAGCCTTGATCGGATCACTGCTTCGTGTGGATACCCGTAGAGGCCGGACACTTGAACGGCTTCAAGCAAACCTTCATCCTAGACCATGAACTTCAGTTTGCGGTGATCATCTACCCACACAAGGTGAAGATCTGATCTTCCTAAAGGTTTAAAAAGTTTTAATTCTTATCTAACTACGAACGATTCATGAAACAACGTTCATGCGATGAACGTCGATCCCGCTTATGCCCATTCCGCTGCCATCTGAATTTTTTTGAAATATCAGCGGCATGGGCGGGTTCCCAACAGTGGTATCTACTAATTAGACCATTGGCTCCTTAGCTAGTGCTATGGTGCCTTTGTTATCGTAGTAGAGTGTTATGACATCTGATGACATTACACCTAACTCTGCAATGAACTTTTTAAACCAAAAGATTTCCACTGCACCCTTAGAGACGGCTTAACATTCAGCTTCTAAGGTAGAATCTATAATGATCGGTTGTTTGGAACTCTTCCAATTTACTGAACCACCATTGCACATATTCTCATGTAGACTTTCTATCATCAATATGTGTGCATCCTTCTACCTTCAACTCTGATCTTCTTCCAAAGACCAAGAACATGTCCTTAGTTCTTCTCAAGTACTTAAGACTGTTCTTCATAGCTATCCAGTGCTTTTAACTTGGCTCTGATACCACTGTTGGGAACCCGCCCATGCCGCTGATATTTCAAAAAAATTCAGATGGTGGCGGAATCGGCATAAGCGGGATCGACGTTCATCGCATGAACGTTGTTTCATGAATCATTCGTAGTTAGGTAAGAATTAAAACTTTTTAAACCTTTAGGAAGATCAGATCTTTACCTTGTGCGGGTAGATGATCACCACAAACTGAAGTTCGTGGTCTAGGATGAAGGTTCGCTTGAAGCCGTTCAAGTGTCCGGCCTCTACGGGTATCCACACGAAGCAGTGATCCGATCAAAGCTCTCTTGTCTTCCCGGGGTGCTAGCTCCCTTGCAAAGACTTCTTTTGATGGCTGATTTCCTCTCTTTCAATCAACCCTTGATTGTGCTTGAGAGGAGGAAGAAGAAGGATGAAGAAGAGGAAGAAGAAGAATCCCCACACAGCCTTCTTTCTTTTTCCTACGTTGGAAGGAAGAAGGGAGGAAGAGGATGCCGCCAACACCTTTGGCTTTTATCTTCCTTGCTTGCGGCTGAACCAAGAGGAGAGGAGAGGGAGGCGTACGGCAAGGAGGAAGAGGACTTCTTCTATGCCCTAGGTGCCGCCCACAAGTCCCTTTTTATAGACATGTGGAGCTCCTAACATTTAGGAGTTCTTGATGTTTTTCCTAAGAGGGGGCGCCGTCTCTTCTCCCTTCTCCACGTGGAAAGGGGAGGGGCTTATCCCCTTCCTCATGGTAAACCCTAATCCATATTAGGTAGGGATTGGAATGCCCTAATGTGGTCAAGCCCTAATCCAATTAGGCTTAGCCCAAGGGTGAACCAATTTGGATCCAATCTAGGTAAGTCCTAATCCAATTAGAACTTAAATCAATTTTGACTCAATTGAACTCTTCAATCCTAATCCAATTAGGAGTCTTATTGATTCATTAGATTAATAATTAATTGTGACTTAAGAAATCCTAATCCAAATTAGGACATATTTAATTTTAGTCCTAATCCAATTAGGACTCTATTTGAATCCGAAGTCCTAATCCGATTAGGACTCTAGGAATCCTACTCCAAGTAGGAATCCTACTCCAAGTAGGAATCCAATTTTGATTCAAAACTCCTAATCTCATTAGGATTGCAGGAATCCTATTCCAAGTAGGAATCCCAGTCCTACTCCAACTAGGATTTCCAGTCCTAATCCAATTAGGACTCTAGGAATCCTACTCGAAGTAGGACTCTTGTTTCAAGTCCAATTAATTAATTCCCTTTGTTCCTTCTTCAACTGAATATCAATCGAATTGATTACTTGTGATTCAAAATCACTTTTCAACCATCGGATCGGTCAATACTTCTAGTGTGTGTGACCCCATAGGTTCTACTCTGACTGGTAGTGAGATATATTGTGATCTCTATCATTATATCATTGAAAACTCCTTTTAATGGGTTGGAACGATTCCAACTCAACTCATTAGGGTTTATCGATCATCGAGATAATCCCTGTGAGTCCCACCATCCACCAGTGACACCTAGCAGCATGTAGTGGCTACCCAGTAGAATAGAAAGATGAACCTCTAGGTGCAGTTACCATGTGATACAGTCCTACTATCGTGGATCCCTACAGGACGGAGGTCATGGACAACTCGTCAAACCCCATCGTCTATCATATGTCAAAATTTATTCGACTCGAGTTCGATAGTGGAAAACTCTTTCTCCACTTTATATTACTGCCCTGGCCAAGGTCTTAGAACTCAGTCTAACAAATCACATAGGATCACTCCTCTTCTATCAAGGTCGATAGATTCCTTGTAGGTGCATACCCTACTCCTACAGTGAACCTACTGCAGCCAATCTACACTGCATGGACCCATATGGCTAGAGACCATGTATGTGTGCAGTCAAACTACAATAACCTCACTGTGAGTAGCCGAAGCACCGCAGGTCAAAGGACCAGTCACACTACTGCAACATCAAGCAAGTCACTGACGAGTGGATAGACATCCAAGTGACTTCTTGTCTTGGTCACGCTCAGTACCCTTGTTCTCTAACAAGCACCTGCACTATCACTTCAGTGTCCCTACACTGTGGACTCAAGTCTCGTCCATCCAGAAGGAAAGTGATCTGTGCACTGATCGGATCGATCACCGTCCTCGTGATGATCCATTGATTAGGAGCATTTAGAAATTAATCACCAATGATACATGGCTCAAATTCTCAACTCTTGAGAATATGCATCATCATCTTATTAATTTCTTAGACGATTCATAGACACATAGATAATATGAATGAAAAGATGCCTTTTATTTATTCAATAATAAATAGTCAAGTACAAAATTATGTTCCTAGAATTAACAATGTGTCAGTCAGATTGGCTTCTAGGGCATACTTCTAACAATCTCCCACTTGCACTAAAGCCAATCAGCCATAAACCTAAGCCCCATCTTCTCAAGATGCGCTTTAGTTTTTCTGCCGACTTAGCTGCTTAATGAATGGGTCCGCCACATTTTCTGTGGAGTCTACTCTCTGATCCTCTACTTATTTTCTTTCGAGGTAGTCGCTTATTAGGTTAAACTGCCGCTCTATGTGCTTCGATTTCTGGTGAGACCTTTGGCTCCTTAGCTAGTGCTATGGTGCCTTTGTTATCGCAGTAGAGTGTTATAACATCTGATGACATTACACCTAACTCTGCAATGAACTTTTTAAACCAAAAGATTTCTACTGCACCCTTAGAGACGGCTTAACATTCAGCTTCTAAGGTAGAATCTATAATGATCGGTTGTTTGGAACTCTTCCAATTTACTGAACCACCATTGCACATATTCTGATGTAGACTTTCTATCATCAATATGTGTGCATCCTTCTACCTTCAACTCTGATCTTCTTCCAAAGACCAAGAACATGTCCTTAGTTCTTCTCAAGTACTTAAGACTATTCTTCACAGCTATCTAGTGCTTTTTGTCTGGATCTGATTGACATATGCTCGTGACATTCACAGCATGTACTATATCAAGTTATGTGCATAGCATGGCATACATGAGGCTCCCTATTGCTGATGCATAGGGGATCTTGCTCATGCGTTGAATCTCTTCAGATGTGTTGGGGCACATCTTCTTGGAAAGATTAATTCCATGCCTTAGGGGTAAGCGACCCCTTTTAGAGTTTTCCATGCTGAACCTTTTCAGCACTTCCTCTATGTACATCTTTTGTGATAGGCCAAGCATCCTTTTAGATCTATCTCTATAGACCTTTATTCCCAAAATATAGGATGCTTCCCCAAGATCTTTCATGGAGAACCTTTTTGACAACCAGACCTTGACTGAGGCTAGCATGGGAATATCATTTCCTATCAGGAGGATGTCGTCCACGTACAGTACGAGAAATACGACCGCGCTCCCACTAACCCTTTTGTAAACACACGGTTCCTCTTCATTTTTGATGAAATCAAACGTTTTGATTGCGTCATTGAAATGAGTGTTCCAACTCCGAGATGCTTGCTTTAGTCCATACATGGACCTTTGCAGCTTGCAGACCTTGTGATCTCCATCACTGGAAGTGAAACCCAAAGGCTGTTCCATATAGATATCTTCATCAAGATATCCATTCAGGAAAGCAGTTTTCACATCCATCTGCCAGATTTCATAATCATGAATGCTGCAATGGCAAGCAATGTTCGGATGGATTTTAGCATGGCTACAGGTGAAAAGGTCTCCTGATAGTCAATGCCTTCGCGTTGACTATATCCTTTCGCCACAAGCCTTGCCTTATAGGTCTCTACCTCTCCATCCGAACCTATTTTCCTTTTGTAGATTCATTTGCATCCAATAGGTACAATACCTTCTGGTGGGTCTACTAAGGTCCAGACTTGGTTGGAATGCATGGAGTCTAACTCTGACTTCATGGTTTCCAGCCATTTTTCGGAATCGATATCAGATATCGCCTCGTCGTAGGTTTTGGGATCCTGCGTGTGATCCCTATCTCCCACTAGGAACATTTCCTCGGTATCCTCTTCTAGTATACCTAAGTATCTATCGGGAGGATGGGAGACCCTACTTGATAATCTCAGCATGCATAATCTTTCAATTTTTAGATCTAATAAGCCTACTAATAATTAATCCTTACCTTAATCTACGAAGCCTAGGCTCTGATACCACTGTTGGGAACCCGCCCATGCCGCTGATATTTCAAAAAAATTCAGATGGCAGCGGAATCGGCATAAGCGGGATCGACGTTCATCGCATGAACGTTGTTTCATGAATCATTCGTAGTTAGATAAGAATTAAAACTTTTTAAACCTTTAGGAAGATCAGATCTTCACCTTGTGCGGGTAGATGATCACCGCAAGCTGAAGTTCGTGGTCTAGGATGAAGGTTTGTTTGAAGCCGTTCAAGTGTCCGGCCTCTACGGGTATCCACACAAAGCAGTGATCCGATCAAAGCTCTCTTGTCTTCCCGGGGTGCTAGCTCCCTTGCAAAGACTTTTTTTGATGGCTGATTTCCTCTCTTTCAATCAACCCTTGATTGTGCTTGAGAGGAGGAAGAAGAAGGATGAAGAAGAGGAAGAAGAAGAATCCCCACGTAGCCTTCTTTCTTTTCCCTGCGTTGGAAGGAAGAAGGGAGAAAGAGGATGCCGCCAACACCTTTGGCTTTTATCTTCCTTGCTTGCGGCTGAACCAAGAGGAGAGGAGAGGGAGGCGTACGGCAAGGAGGAAGAGGACTTCTTCTATGCCCTAGGTGCCGCCCACAAGCCCCTTTTTATAGACATGTGGAGCTCCTAACATTTAGGAGTTCTTGATGTCTTTCCTAAGAGGGGGCGCCGTCTCTTCTCCCTTCTCCTCGTGGAAAGGGGAGGGGCTTATCCCCTTCCTCATGGTAAACCCTAATCCATATTAGGTAGGGATTGGAATACCCTAATGTGGTCAAGCCCTAATCCAATTAGGCTTAGCCCAAGGGTGAACCAATTTGGATCCAAACTAGGTAAGTCCTAATCCAATTAGAACTTAAATCAATTTTGACTCAATTGAACTCTTCAATCCTAATCCAATTAGGAGTCTTATTGATTCATTAGATTAATAATTAATTGTGACTTAAGAAACCCTAATCTAAATTAGGACATATTTAATTTTAGTCCTAATCCAATTAGGACTCTATTTGAATCCGAAGTCCTAATCCGATTAGGACTCTAGGAATCCTACTCCAAGTAGGAATCCAATTTTGATTCAAAACTCCTAATCTCATTAGGATTGCAGGAATCCTATTCCAAGTAGGAATCCCAGTCCTACTCCAACTAGGATTTCCAGTCCTAATCCAATTAGGACTCTAGGAATCCTACTCGAAGTAGGACTCTTGTTTCAAGTCCAATTAATTAATTCCCTTTCCTTCTTCAACTTCTTATCAATCAAATTGATTACTCGTGATTCATAATCACTTTTCAACCATCGGATCGGTCAATACTTCTAGTGTGTGTGACCCCATAGGTTCTATTCTGACTGGTAGTGAGATATATTGTGATCTCTATCACTATATCATTGAAAACTCCTTTCAATGGGTTGGAACGATTCCAACTCAACTCATTAGGGTTTATCGATCATCGAGATAATCCTTATGAGTCTCACCATCCACCAGTGACACCTAGCAGCATGTAGTGGCTACCCAGTAGAATGGAATGATGAACCTCTAGGTGCAGTTAACGTGTGATACAGTCCTACTATCGTGGATCCCTACAGGACGGAGGTCATGGACAACTCGTCAACCCCCATCGTCTGTCATATGTCAAGATTTATTCGACTCGAGTTCGATAGTGGAAAACTCTTTCTCCACTTTATATTACTGCCCTGGCCAAGGTCTTAGAACTCAGTCTAACAAATCACATAGGATCACTCCTCTTCTATCAAGGTCGATAGATTTCTTGTAGGTGCATACCCTACACCTACAGTGAACCTACTGCAGCCAATCTACACTGCATGGACCCATATGGCTAGAGACCATGTATGTGTGTAGTCAAACTACAATAACCTCACTGTGAGTAGCCGAAGCACCGCAGGTCAAAGGACCAGTCACACTACTGCAACATCAAGCAAGTCACTAACGAGTGGATAGACATCCAAGTGACTTCTTGTCTTGGTCACGCTCAGTACCCTTGTTCTCTAACAAGCACCTGCACTATCACTTCAGTGTCCCTACACTGTGGACTCAAGTCTCGTCCATCCAGAAGGAAAGTGATCTGTGCACTGATCGGATCGATCACCGTCCTCGTGATGATCCATTGATCAGGAGCATTTAGAAATTAATCACCAATGATACATGGCTCAAATTCTCAACTCTTGAGAATATGTATCATCATCTTATTAATTTCTTGGACGATTCATAGACACATAAATAATATGAATGAAAAGATGCCTTTTATTTATTCAATAATAAATAGTCAAGTACAAAATTATGTCCCTAGAATTAACAATGTATCAGCCAGATTGGCTTCTAGGGCATACATCTAACAGAACTTCGCCGCTATTTGATGATCGTAGGATTTTGGTTCGCTTGCAGCCCCACAAGCGTCCGGCCTCTACAGGTATCCACGCGAGGTACAGATCGCTCCAAAATCTCACCAGGGTGCTAGCTCCCTTGCAGAGATCACTTTTGATGGCTGATTTTCTCTTCCTTTAATCAACTCCTTGATTACTTTGAGAGGAAGAAGATGAAGGACGAAGAAGGACAAAGAGGACGAAGAAGAAGATGCTTCTTCTACTTTTTCTCTTGCTCACGCCGAGGAAGAAGGAGGAAGGGTGGCCGGCTGCAAGGGGACTTCAATGCTCTTATGCCTCATGGCTGGTCCCTTTAAATAGGCATCTCATGCCCATTCAAACAAAGAATTATTTTAATGATAAATCACTCCTTGATTCATCCCTCCAAAATTAGCCACACCCCTTACTAAATTCTATCACACCCCTTACTTAAAAGAGATTTGAGAGAATTCAAGGGACAAGCTTGCGCCATGTGGCAATCCGCGTGAACGAGGAGGAGGAGGAGGGGCATCCGCCCCTCCTCTTGGCGTGTGGACCATTAAAGGAAAGGAGGGGAGTCCGCCCCCTCCTTTCTTTGTGCATGTGAGAAGGAGGAGGGGCGGACGCCCCTCCCTCTTTCTTTCTTTGCCTCACACGCATGAAGGAAGGGTTCTCTCCCTTCCTTCCATGCATGAGTCACCTAATTCAATTAGGAATTATAGGGTTCCACCTGATCAATTAAATTCTAATCCAATTAGAACCCAATGTGTCCTCCAAATTGATTCATGTGAATCCTAATCCAATTAGAATCCAAATTGGACTTCATGAATAAAGTTCCTTATCTAATAAGGAGTTCTAATTAATTAGGCCTTTCCATCCTTATCCAATAAGGTTAAGCCTAATTCAATTAGGTCCAATTAAATCAATTAAATTACAATCCATTTGCAAATCCTTCTTTTAATTCACTAACTCTTAGTGGGTTAAACCAATTGTCAATCAAATTGACAATCGAGATTAATTGCGATTCTATATCGCAATCCAACAATCGGAACGATCAAAACCTCTAATATATATGACCCCGTAGGTTCTATTCTATCTGGTAGTGAGATATATTATGATCTCTATCATAATATCACTGAAACTCCTTTCAATGGGTTGAAATAATTTCAACTCTACTCTTAGGGTTCACTGATCACCAAGTGAATGCCTTCGAGTCTCACAATCCACTAGTGATACCTAGCAGCATATAGTGACAACCCAGCAGAACAGAATGGATGAACCTCTATATGCAGTTAGTGTATGATACATGACCTCTATCGTGGATTCCGACATAACGGATGTTATGGATAACTCGTCAAACCCCATCGTCTGTCTTATATCAAATTTATTTGACTCAAGTTCGAGATTGGAAAACTCTTTTTCTAGAACTGCCCTGGCCAAGGTCTTTCGAACTTAGTCTCATAAATCACATAGGATCACTCCTAATCTATCAAGATCGATAGATCTCATCTAGATGCAACCCTAGTCCGACAGCGAACCTACTGCAGCCAATCTGTACCACAAGGATCCTTAGGGCCCATATTTTTGTGCTCGTCGAACTACAGCAACCTTACCGTGATTGGCTGAGGCATCGCAGGTCTAAGTACTAGCATACAACTGCAGCATCAAGTAAGTCACTGACGAGTAGATAGACATCCAAGTGACTTATTGCTTTGGTCACGGTCAGTACCCTTGTTCTCTAACAAGCACTTGCACAATCACTCCAGTGTTCCCACACTTTGGACATAAGACTCGTCCATCAAGAAAAGTGATCTGTGCACTAATCTCATCGGATCGATCACTGTCCTTCATGATAATCCATCGATCAAGAGCAATTCAGGAATTAACTACCTAATGACACATGTCTTAAATTCTCAACTCTTGAGAATATATGTTATTATCTTATTAATTTCTTGGATGATTCATGGACACATAATAACATGAATGAACAAAATGTCCAATTTTATTAATTAATAAAAAGGTCAAGTACAAATTTCATATCCCAGAACAATTACAATGCGTCTGCCAATTAGCTTCTTGTTGTCGGCGCCCGCACCGGAACCCACTCACACCAGCGCCGCCACCGACGTCGGACAAGCAAGAGAGATACAAACGGATAAGCACTCTCTCGCTCCCTCGACTCCGGACTCAAGGATCACCTCTTCGCTCCGCCTACGAAGGGCAAAAGATTACCCCGTGGTATCAGTAGGGTAAAACACTTGAGCACCGCAACGGATTATCAAAGATCAAAGGAAGAAGAAGGAAGAAAATAGCAAAGCAAACACAAAGATGTAACGAGGTTCGGCTACAAATAGCCTACGTCCTCCACCGCTCCAAATCTCAATAAGGATGAACTGATTACAGAGATAGCACACACCCGAACGATCACAAGCGATCGATCTACAAGAGATTCACATAGAATTCCCTTTGCATAAGAAGTAGGATCCCAATCCTCTTCTTCTCTAGAACCCTAGCCTCACAAACAAGAGTCTCTCTCAAATATACGGCCAATCACACTCCCCTAGGGCTCTCATGAGTCCTATATATAGTCTCAAGACCTTCAGATGATCATAGCCGTCGAAACGCCACCAAAAACACCAAAAGAAAATCGTCCGTACGATTTTTCGCGAGCCCGAGTCGACTCGGCTGTGGTTCGAGTCGACTCTGGCACATCTGGACAAAACTGGCACGATCTAGAGTCGACTCGACTGTAGCTCGAGTCGACTCGACGATGCTTCGAGTCGACTCAACTGTAGCTCGAGTCGACTCTGACAGTCTAGACAGAAACATGGTTTTTCGGCCTTTCTTCTCCCGGGTCGACTCGACGGACCTCGAGTCGACTCGACTGTTCCCGAGTCGACTCGACTGAAGCTCGAGTCGACTCCGACAGTCCGCCAGACAGAAAACTATGCAGAATTGATTTTCCTTCAATTCTCTTCATCACCAAAGGTCTCCACATACCCCAACAATCTCCCACTTGGAGACCTTGGGTATATCCTCTTGTTACTTGGCTCTCCTCTGTGCTCCCACTGAAACTAAATCATCCTAGTGAAATAGGTACGATGCCTCCTCAACGTCTTCAAGCATGAAGACCAGCAGAAGCTGAACAACTCCTCAGCTTCTCCACCGTGACGACCTTCGTCAACATATCTGCAGGATTCTGACTTGTATGAATCTTCTCCAACTTGACGAGTCCCTGCTCGAGCAATGACCTCACGAAGTGGTACCGTATGTCAATATGCTTCGTCCTTGAATGGAAAGCTGAATTCTTTGCCAGATGAATTGCACTTTGACTATCTGAATATAACATGCAATCCTTCTGCTCCTTCCCAAGCTCCTTCATCAAGCCCTGAAGCCATATTAGTTCCTTGCACGCCTCTGTGGCTGCCACATACTCCGCCTCCGTAGTCGACAATGCAACAACTGGTTGCAACCTGGAAATCCAACTGACGGCTCCACTGCCCAAGGTGAACAAGTACCCTGTCGTGCTTCTCCTGCCGTCCAAGTCCCCTGCCATGTCTGAGTCCACATAGCCCTGTAACCGGATCTCAGAACCTCCATAGCACAATGACATGTGCTCAGTGCCTTTCAGATACCTCAGTATCCATTTGACCGCGCGCCAATGCTCCAAGCCTGGGCAGCTCATGAAGCGACTCACAACTCCCACTGCTTGAGCAATGTCTGGTCTCGTACACACCATAGCGTACATCAAGCTCCCCACTGCCGATGCATACGGGATTTTTGACATATTGAGCTCCTCCACCCGCGTCTTCGGACTTTGCCCTTTTGAGAGCTTAAAATGGGCACCCAGCGGTGTGCCAACAGGTTTGGCACCCTCCATGCAGAATCTCCTGAGTACTCGGCTGATGTACTCCGCCTGAGATAGTCTGAGGATATGTTTAGACCTATCTCTACTAATCCGCATCCCAAGGATCTGTTTTGCTGCTCCTAGATCCTTCATTGCAAATTTTTTTGACAGCTTCAGCTTCAATTTTGCAATCTCATGCATGTTAGCTCCTGCAACTAACATGTCATCAACATACAATAGCAAGATAATGTAAGATGTACCGAAGTCCCGGAAGTAGCAACAGTGATCCTCCTGACATCTCCTGTATCCTATCTCAAGCATGTAACTATCGAACTTGAGATACCATTGTCTGGGTGCCTGTTTCAAACCATAGAGGCTTTTCTTTAGTTTGCAGACTAAGTCACCCGTGCCAGCTGCAATGTATCCCTCCGGCTGCTGCATATATATCTCCTCATCGAGATCTCCGTGGAGAAAGGCCGTCTTCACATCAAGCTGCTCTAAGTGAAGATCCTCTACTGCCACCATGCTCAGCACCGCTCGAATAGTACTCATCTTGACTACAGGAGAAAAGATTTCTGTGAAGTCGATACCTGCTCTCTGCTGAAATCCTTTTACAACCAGCCTGGCCTTGTATCGCTTCTTCCCGCCTTGCTCTTCCTTCAGCCTGTAAACCCATTTGTTTGACAGTGCTTTCTTCCCCTTGGGTAGATCCACCAAATCCCACGTTTGATTCTGCTCCAATGACTTCATCTCATCATCCATGGCCAACTCCCACTCCTTCCTGGTATCAACCTCCAATGCCTCCGTGAAGCATTCAGGTTCGCCATTATCTGTGAGCAGCAAATAACTAAGAGTCCCATCATACCTTTGAGGAGGCTTCCCATGAGTACTACGAGTGGACCTTCTTAGTTGTGGAGGGGGTGCCAATGCTTCAGTTTCTTGCTCTGACTGAGTCTTCTGACCAGAATTTGTAGACTCCTCTTCAGGATCCACAAAACACGGCTCAACAGGTTTTGTTTCTGATTCAGTGCTCTGCTGCATTTTCTCATTAAATACCACATCATTACTACGAATGATCTTCTTGTGTTCGGGATCCCAAAGCCGGTACCCAAACTGTTGACCTCCGTATCCAACGAAAATACACTTCTTTGATTTGGCGTCTAGTTTGCTTCTTTGACTGGAATCAACATGGACATAACTGGTACAACCGAATACTCGTAAGTGCACCAAATCAATCTTCTTCGCTGTCCATGCTTCCTCAGGAATCCCAAATTCAAGTTTCTTTGATGGCCCTCTGTTGATCAAGTAGGCAGCAGTGTTAACTGCTTCCGCCCAAAACTGCTGTGGCAATCCAGCATGTATCCTCATACTCCTGGCACGCTCATTAATTGTTCTGTTCATCCTTTCAGCAACTCCATTTTGTTGTGGTGTTCCTGGAACTGTCCTTTGTCTGACGATCCCGACATCTGCACAGTAGTCCTCAAACTCCCTGCTACAATACTCACCACCATTGTCCGATCTCAGGCATTTCAACCTCTTTCCTGTCTCGAGTTCTACCATCGCCTGCCATCTCCTGAAGACCCCAAATACCTCTGACTTGTGCTTCAAGAAGAACACCCAAAGCTTCCTGGTAGCATCATCAATAAAAGTAACATAGTACTGAGATCCACCAATGGAAGAAACTGGTGCAGGCCCCCACACGTCCGTGTGCACGATATCTAGCTTTTCTTGCTTCCGAGGTTTACCTTCTTTGTTGAATGAAACACGCTTCTGCTTTCCGAGAACACAATCCTCACAGAAGTCCATCTCAACACTCCTGAGACCCTGCAGCTTTCCCAACTGGTGCATCACCTCCAGTCCCTGATAACTCATGTGCCCAAGTCTACAATGCCATAACTTGGTGTCCACATCTGCTGCAACAACTCCAATAGAGTTCTCCGTGCCGTTGGTGACATAAAGTGTCCCAACCTTCTTGCCACTAGCCACCGTCAACGAACCTCTGGATATCTTCCACTGATCAGCTGTGAAAGTAGCCTTGTACCCCTGGCTCGCCAACTGTCCAACAGAAATCAGATTCCTCTGCAGTTGAGGTACGTGCCGTACGTCCTCAAGCTCAAGTGAAGATCCAGAAACCAACTTCACTTCCGCGCTTCCCCTTCCTTGTATGGTGCAAGGCTCTCCATCCCCTAGGTAGACTTTGCCAAAGTCTCCCTTCTCATATCCTTCAAGAAGCTTCCGTTGGGATGTAGCATGGAAAGACGCGCCCGAGTCTATCACCCAAGACTCGTCACAGGTAGACAAAGATAGAACGAGGGCATCCATATCACCGTCTTCAGCAAGATTTGCCAGATCCTTGCTGACTCCTTCGGTGTGGTCGCCTTGCTTCCCTTTAGGAGATTTGCAATCCCTCCTAAAGTGCCCCGTCTTCTCGCAGTTCCAGCACTTCGCTCCCTTGTTCTGAGGTGCTCGAGACCTGCTGGATCTCGACTTCGAGTCGCTTCGAAATCGACCGTCCTTCTTTTGTCTTCCCCGGTCAGAGGTGTTTAGTGCACTTCCAGACGACTCCGTAGCTCCAGAAGATTTCCTTCTTGCTTCTTCACTCAGAAGCACTCCCACAACGTCATCAAAAATCAACTTTTCCGTTGCCGAAGAGTTGCTCACCGCCATCACCAGGCCCTCCCAGCTATCAGGCAATCCGGAGAGGATTAGCAATGCCCGAATCTCATCGTCAAAACTAATCTCCACTGACTCCAACTGGGCCGTGAGTCCATTGAACTCGTTGAGGTATTCTGCTATGCTGCCGCCATTTTTCATACGAAGATTAAAATACCTCTTCATGAGAAATATCTTGTTTGATGCTGAGGGTTTCTCGTACATCCGCGACAATGTTGCCATCAACTCCATCGTCGTCTTCTCATTTTTGATGTTGAATGCCACTTGGGATGCAAGTGACAATCTGATGGTGCCGAGCGTCTTCCGATCGAGGACCTCCCAGTCTTCATCGGACATCTTCTCTGGTTTCTTTGCTCTACCTCCAAGAGGTAAATAGAGATCCTTCTGGTAAAGGTAATCTTCTATTTGCATCTTCCAAAATCCGAAGTTCGTGCCATTGAACTTCTCAATTCGCAACTTTCCTTCATCCGCCATTGCAGAATAACCAATAGCTCTGATACCAATTGTTGTCGGCGCCCGCACCGGAACCCACTCACACCAGCGCCGCCACCGACGTCGGACAAGCAAGAGAGATACAAACGGATAAGCACTCTCTCGCTCCCTCGACTCCGGACTCAAGGATCACCTCTTCGCTCCGCCTATGAAGGGCAAAAGATTACCCCGTGGTATCAGTAGGATAAAACACTTGAGCACCGCAACAGATTATCAAAGATCAAAGGAAGAAGAAGGAAGAAAATAGCAAAGCAAACACAAAGATGTAACGAGGTTCGGCTACAAATAGCCTACGTCCTCCACCGCTCCAAATCTCAATAAGGATGAACTGATTACAGAGATAGCACACACCCGAACGATCACAAGCGATCGATCTACAAGAGATTCACACAGAATTCCCTTTGCATAAGAAGTAGGATCCCAATCCTCTTCTTCTCTAGAACCCTAGCCTCACAAACAAGAGTCTCTCTCAAATATACGGCCAATCACACTCCCCTAGGGCTCTCATGAGTCCTATATATAGTCTCAAGACCTTCAGATGATCATAGCCGTCGAAACGCCACCAAAAACACCAAAAGAAAATCGTCCGTACGATTTTTCGCGAGCCCGAGTCGACTCGGCTGTGGTTCGAGTCGACTCTGGCACGTCTGGACAAAACTGGCACGATCTAGAGTCGACTCGACTGTAGCTCGAGTCGATTCGACGATGCTTCGAGTCGACTCGACTGTAGCTCGAGTCGACTCTGACAGTCTAGACAGAAACATGGTTTTTCGGCCTTTCTTCTCCCGGGTCGACTCGACGGACCTCGAGTCGACTCGACTGTTCCCGAGTCGACTCGACTGAAGCTCGAGTCGACTCCGACAGTCCGCCAGACAGAAAACTATGCAGAATTGATTTTTCTTCAATTCTCTTCATCACCAAAGGTCTCCACATACCCCAACACTTCTAGGGTATACTTCCAACACTAATCAGGTTAGGTCTTCTCCCTTGCAGCCGTGAGGCTGATGGGTGGTTCAAGTCCTTGGACGTGGAGGACTTCTCCTTTAATGGCTGCATGTCCTAGGATTCTCTTGGAGATGGCAGCTTACATGTATGAGAGGAAGAGAAAAGAAGAGAATAGGATTTTCAGGAAGAAAGGAGTATCATCTGATTTCATTCCACACATACACAAAATACATGAGTGTATATATATATGGTCAATTATGACCCAAACCAAAAAACTCTTCTAGCTTAAACCACATGAGAAAGCACTCAACCCGAGCCCATGTACACCCATGATTTGCATGCTCTCTCACCTTTTGAGCCTAAACTTAGCCCAATAATGGTTAGCCCCCTTAAGACCCAAATTACCTAAGTCTCAAGCAGGTAGAAGACCAATTTTTGCCTCTACCTAAATCTGGCGCAGGCCTGGGGTTGACCCTTTAACAGCATGAGTCGGCCCCAGATCAGCATAAGTCGGCCCCAGCTCTACAGGGGTCAACCACAGATCAGCATGAGTCGACCCCTGCACTATTTTCACTGCAGTTTCTTGCATTTCTTGCTTTGGATATGCCATACTTGTGCCCACATATCTCTTCTTCTTCACGATCGTCATCGTAGGGATGACTGCTTCTCGTACTCATTAACGTGGAGTACCCAAGTTGATGTCGATTGATGTTGTAGGGACAGCCGCTTCTCGTACTCATGGTGATACAGTATCCAAGTTGATGATGGGCATTATAGGGTGGTCACTTCTTGTGCTCATAGTGGTAGAGTACCCAAGTTGATGTCTATAGGCACTGTAGGGATGGCCGCTTCTCATACTCATGGGTGTAGAGTATCTAAGTTCATAATCGGCATTGTAGGGATGACCGATGCGGGTACTCATGGTGATTAAGAATCTTTGCTCTAATAGATGTAGGAACTTCGCTCTGATACAGAAAATTCACTCTGATACCAATTGATGGCGCAAATGGACGGGTGTGGAAACAGAAAGGATGATTATGGTGATGGTGGGCGTGGCAATATTTTTTTCTGTTGATTATGGCTGTGGATTGAAAGGGAAGGGATATTGAAAAATGATAGACATCCATGTGACTTCTTGCTTTGGTCACGGTCAGTACCCTTGTTCTCTAACAAGCACTTGCACAATCACTCCAGTGTTTTCACACTATGGACATAAGACTCGTCCATCAAGAAAAGTGATCTGTGCACTAATCTCATTGGATCGATCACTGTCCTTCGTGATGATCCATCAATCAAGAGCAATTCAGAAATTAACTATCTAATGACACATGTTTTAAATTCTCAACTCTTGAGAATATATGTTATTATCTTATTAATTTCTAGGACGATTCATAGACACATAATAACATGAATGAACAAAATGCCCAATTTTATTAATTAATAAAAAGGTCAAGTACAAATTTTATGTCCCAGAATAAGTACAATGCATCTGCCAATTGGTTTCTAGAGCATACTTCTAATACTAATCAGGTTAGGTCTTCTCCCTTGCAGCTGTGAGGCTGATGGGTGGTTCAAGTCCTTGGACGTGAAGGACTTCTCCTTTGATGGCTGCATGTCCTAGGATTCTCTGGGAGATGGCAGCTTACATGTATGAGAGGAAGAGAAAAGAAGAGAATAGGGTTTTCAGGAAGAAAGAAGTATCATCTGATTTCATTCCACACATACACAAAATACATGAGTGTATATATACATGGTCAATCATGACCCAAACCTAAAAACTCTCCTAGATTAAACCACATGAGAAAGCACTCAACCCAAACCCATGTACACCCATGATTTGCATGCTCTCGTGCCCTTTGAGCCTAAACTTAGCCGAATAATGGTTAGCCCCCTCAAGACCCAAATTATCTAAGAGTCGGCCCCAGCTCTGCAAGGGTCGACCCCAGATCAGCATAAGTCGGCCCCAGCTCTTTAGGAGTCAACCCTAGATCAGCATGATTCGACCCCTGCACTATTTTCACTGCAGTTTCTTGCATTTCTTGCTTTGGATACTCCACACTTGTGCCCACATATCTCTTCTTCTTCACGATCATCATCGTAGGGACGACTGCTTCTCGTACTCATTAACGTGGAGTACCCAAGTTGATGTCGATCGATGTTGTAGGGACAGTCGCTTCTTGTACTCATGGTGGTACAGTATCCAAGTTGATGATGGGCATTATAGGGTGGTCGCTTCTTGTGCTCATAGTGGTAGAGTACCCAAGTTGATGTCTATAGGCACTGAAGGTATGGCCGCTTCTCATACTCATGGGTGTAGAGTATCTAAGTTGATAATCGGCATTGTAGGGATGATCGCTGTAGGTACTCATGGTGATTAAGAATCTTTGCTCTAATAGATGTAGGAACTTCGCTCTGATATAGAAAATTTGCTCTGATACCAATTGATGGCGCAAACGGACGGGTGTGGAAACAGAAAGGATGATTATGGGGATGGTGGGCGTGGCAATATTTTTTTCTGTTGATTATGGCTGCGGATTGAAAGGGAAGGGATGCTGAAACGTGATAGACATCCAAGTGACTTATTGTTTTGGTCACGGTCAGTGCCCTTGTTCTCTAACAAGCACTTGCACAATCACTCTAGTATTCCCACACTGTGGACATAAGACTCGTCCATCAAGAAAAGTGATCTGTGCACTAATCTCATCAGATCGATCACCGTTCTTCGTGATGATCCATCGATCAAGAGTAATTCAGAAATTAACTACCTAATGATACATACCTTAAATTGTCCACTCTTGAGAATATGTGTTATTATCTTATTCATTTATAGGACGATTCATGGATACATAATAACATGAATGAACAAAATGCTTAATTTTATTAATTAATATAAAGGTCAAGTACAAATTTTATGTCTCAGAACAATTACAATGCATCTGCCAATTGGTTTCTAGGGCATACTTCTAACACTAATCAGGTTAGGACTTCTCCCTTGTAGCCGTGAGGCTGATGGGTGGTTCAAGTCCTTGGACATGAAGGACTTCTCCTTTGATGGCTGCGTGTCCTAGGGTTCTCTTGAAGATGGCAGCTTACATGTATGAGAGGAAGAGAAAAGAAAAGAATAGGATTTTCAGGAAGAAAGGAGTATCATCTGATTTGATTGCACACATACACAAAATACATGAGTGTATATATACATGGTCAATGATGACTCAAATCCAAAAACTCTCCTAGACTAAACCACATAAGAAAGAACTCAACCCGAGCCCATGTACACCCATGATTTGCATGCTCTCTCGCCCTTTGAGCCTAAACCTAGCCCAATAGTGGTTAGCCCTCTTAAGACGCAAATTACCTGAGTCTCAAGTAGGTAGAAGACCAATTTTCGTCTCTACCTAAATCTGGCGTAGGCTGGGGTCAACCCTTTAATAGCATGAGTCAGCCCCAGCTCTGCAGGGGTCGACCCAGATCAGCATGAGTCGGCCCCAGCTCTACAGGGGTCAACCCCAGATCAGCATGAGTCGACCCTTGCACTATTTTCGCTGCAGTTTCTTACATTTCTTGCTTTGGATACGCCATACTTGTACCCACATATCTCTTCTTCTTCACGATCGTCATCATAGGGACGACTGCTTCTCGTACTCATTAACGTGGAGTACCCAAGTTGATGTCGATCGATGTTGTACGGACAACCGCTTCTCGTACTCATGCTGGTAGAGTATCCAAGTTGATGATGGGCATTATAGGGTGGTCACTTCTTGTGCTCATAGTGGTAGAGTACCCAAGTTGATGTCTATAGGCATTGTGGGGATGGCCGCTTCTCATGGTGTAGAGTATCTAAGTTGATAATCGGCATTGTAGGGACGACCGCTGCGGGTACTCATGGTGATTAAGAATCTTTGCTCTAATAGATGTAGGAACTTCGCTTTGATACAGAAAATTCACTCTGATACCAATTGATGGCGCACACGGATGGGTGTGGAAACAGAAAGGATGATTATGTTTTTCTGTTGATTATGGCTGTGGATTGAAAGGGAAGGGATACTGAAACGTGATGAAGATGGAAAATGGATGCTTTGATCCCACTTGACACTGACGAGGATGGGATGTTGCTGAAACTTGGATTATGGCGGCTGATCCTTCTCCTCTCTTTTTTTTCTATCAATGGCATCTAAAGTTCTTGTGGAGGGAGAAAGGAGAGAAAAAATTCAATCTTGTTCTGATTTTATTCTTCAACCCTCCTTTATATAGAGTAAGAGGTTGAAAAAATTAAGCAATTTACAACCGAAATTTTGAGGACTCCTTCTTTAACAAGGACTTCTATTGAACATGGACTCTTTTAAATCAAATCAATCATGTAACTCAATCAACTAACATTTTAAATAAGACTCCTACTCGACGAGGACTCTTCATGGTGCATGGGCTATGAGGCTAAATCAACTAGGACTCTTTCCAAACGACACATGGACTCATTACACAAGACTCCAAATAAATTAGGACTCTTCAACGCCACATGGACTCAATGTAATTTGGCGTTAGAACTCTAGAACCCAATGTAATTAGGTGCATGCCCAAGGAAAAGATGCAATCTCCACACACGCCTCACTCCTCGGCTCATGCGTCCGCATGTCGCAAAAAAGATCTTTCGCATTGTTATCAACTGGCTCTCCTATTTTCAGCCCCAAAATATAGGAAACAACTGTATTCAGCAATCACTCATAGATTGCTTGCAATTATGGTGAAAATAAAGTGTGAAGACAAGGGATAAGCAATCTGAAGAACTATGGGAATCAATTGCTAGATCAATGTATAAAATGCAATGCATTTCATCATAATTCTGACAAATTAGTAACTTAGTAAATCAGTAACATGAGAACATGCACTACTAGGAATTAGTTTGTGATCAAAGTTTGATAAAATTGCTAGTTGCTAACTACAACTCCTTATATTGATTTTGCAAGAATTCAAAATTAGTTCTTTGCATAGTAATAAATCAGTAGCATATGATTTTATTTGGGAAAGAAAAGACAAGGGGAATTTTGAAGTCATTTATGAAGAAGGCACAATATGTTATAATTAGTGGCTGAAGAATTGCTTTTGGTTTTTCCTAAATTTTCAAGAGTATTATTAGGTAAAATTAGGTAACGAGGCCACAAATATGGATTCTTATTATGATAAATCTTAGAAAAGGATATAGAGAGCCAGACTTAAAATAGGTATATTTTAAATTATACTATCAAATCTATTCAAGATCATTCTTGTCCTACTTCTTGTACTAGAGCAAACTATAATGGTTCCTCCCCAATGCACAACTAATACGGGACTAAATGCATGATGGTTTTCCTATACATGATGTATTTGCACATATCCTGTTAGGAGCTGCAATGGTTCCTCCCTAATGCACAATTAATACTTGTGGAGACGATCAAACACATTTTTTTTTTGTTTCTAACATTTTTAGTTGATAGATTATGATTAATGGTGCAGATCTTCAATTTAGATGCCTTAATATTTATTTTGAATTCAAGAAGAATAGATACTCTCTCCTCTTGAGAAGAGCAAAGTCTATCTCTTATTTATTTATTTACTCATTCATAGTTTAGTAGTCACCATAAAATCTAGCTATTGTTCCTCTGGGGTGGTATCATGTATAACCATAACCATCCCATCATGTCCTAACTATTTGAGGTCAAATTTATGGATTGTCATTAACTAAGAAATCCTATTAAATATATTCTCATATGATATCCAACCTTGTCCATATTTTTTTTCGTTACATCCATCCAAGCTAATTTAGACCTTCCTCTCTATTTTCTATATCCTTCAACACAACTTAAAGTACTTATTAGAGACCCTTCATATCTTTGTTATACGTGGTTTACCATCTTAATTGATTCATGTTTACTTTATTCTTAAATTATATAGCACTTGTAACTCCTCTTGACAGGTGCAATAACCAAAAAAATTTCACATAACTTTTTCTTTATAAACACACATCATATAAGATGCTTGGTTATCCAAGATTACTTTGCTAAGATGAATAGCTCTATTGCTTTCCTTAATAGAGAAAATACATGGTTGGGTTATAAAATGTCATGATATAGATCCAAAATTTTCATAAAGGAAAATAAAAGGAGGAAAGGACAAGAAGATAAAGGACATTCTAGAGCATAAAAAGAATAGAGGGGCAAAAAAGAAAAGAGAAGAATGAAGAGAAAAAGGAGGTTCACTAATTATTTTACAAAAACTTTATATCTTCCTTACATAATAATAAATAGAAGGAACAAAAATCTAAGGCTAAATAAGCTTCAACATGTTGCAATTATCAACCACCAATATTAGCTAAATTTTCTATGATGGTGTATGCTTGGACATTTTTTAAGGAATCTATGTTCAATTTATGCAATGTTTCTATATTTAAATTTAAAATAATAGTTGAGGACAAAGTTTCTGATTTGTCTACCATGTTATCAAATTGACTTACCTAATTTTATATTATTTGAAATTTTTGTTTTTAAACAGCATGAATATTCTTGGATGGACAACTATGATTGCTTTGGGAGCTAATGCAGCAATAAGGTTTGAATCTGACAATGATTTGTAAATCAAATTATCTTCTAAAATTTGTAATTAATTTAATTATACTGATAAAAAAAATTCTTTTGCAGTATTAGGGTGTCTAATGAACTTGGAGCAGGTCATCCAAGGACAGCAAAGTTTTCTGTTATTGTAGTTGTTATAACTTCAATGTTAATAGGTGCTCTCCTTTCTCTTATTTTGATAATTACAAGGAAGAAATATCCATCCGCTTTTACAAGTAGTAATGATGTGAAAAGAGTGGTTTACGCTCTCACTTCGTTGCTTGCAACATCTATTATAATCAATAATGTTCAACCTGTTCTCTCAGGTATTTAATTCACTATCTCAGTTGCAAAATTTATTAGCTTCCTTTTACTTGTACTTTATGTGGTAATTTATTATGCTTATACCACCAAGATTTTACTAATATTAATCTTAGACTTTGCAATAAAAACATCTTTGAAAGATAGTATGAACCATATTCATCAAACATAATAAAATTTAGAAATATGAGAATTAAGTGCAACATGTTCACAATAAAGAATCACAAAATTACTTGACACTCTTTCTTAAACTGTGTTCAATCAAGTGAACAGTTAGCTAGGGGCATGAAAAGCCATCAGCAAAGTTTGATTTTATAAATAAATATCCAAGCTTTAGAAAAGCTATAAGGTAAGTGCAATGCTTGTTGGGGACAAAGGTGAGGCAAAAAATTACATATGAAATTCTTTCTATTTTCATGGAACACTAATTTATCATTTCTATTAAAATTTATCTGTATATTCCTTTTCTATTTTGACTCCCTTTGATTGATCAAATTTTAACATCACTATTATAATCATTGCAAGATAAAATATTGTTAATAGAAATACTAGAGAAATATAAATTACCAAAATTGTTTTATTTTGACTTAACTAATACCACGGACTGAAAGGAAATAAAATATAATAACCAAAATTTAGACTTTGCTTTTCTACGTCTCCAACTAGTTCTGATCATCAAAATGTAATAAGGAAGAGAAAAATTAGTTCTAGCACATAGTAATTCACTTTGTAGTGAGAAACTCAAATCTTACATCAAAAAATAACTAACTTGAGATTTGATTAGAATAGAAAATTGGAATTTGCATACTAAAATGGCATATTTGGGTATTTGATATGAGGAAAAGACCTACTAATGTGTGTGTTAGTTATGTCAAGGCTTAACTGTCGAACCTGTTTAACTTGATTCAAGCTATTGTAAGTTGGATTAGGTTAGTAGTTTAATAAAAGAGTAAATTATAAAAAACACCCTGAGATTAGAGGTAAAAAACACCCTGAGGTTTAAATTAGTACGTGCGTGAGAATTCTTTTTTTTGGAGGGTACATCAGTTGCAATTCCATAGCCTGGCTTGGACTATGGATAGGCTGTAGGGTTCTAACATATCATGTGGGTGTAGCGGAAGCTAGGGATTTTAAAATTTTCTTAATAAAGTTTCTTTACGTGAAACCCTATTAAGCCAAGATCACCTTAATGGAAGCAATCAAATAATATAATAAAATGCAGAAATAGAAAAATACCTCCAACGCTAATCCAATGTGTAGAATTTTTACTAGGTGCCCAAATGTTCATCCTCCAACGTTGATCCACACGAAAACTTGATTCAAGACTTTAACTCCAAAGACTTTGATCCTTAATGCAGAATTCTTCCAAAGAACTCTAATGGCTTGCTTTCCTTCCTTTCTAATTTTCTTTCACTTTCTAAAATCACTTCTAATCTTTTTGTCCTAAAGAAGACCACCTTGTCTTTGATTAGGACACCCTAGAAGCAATCCTAGAAAGAAGAAAACTAATGTAAGAAAGAAGGGTGATGAGAGCACAAAAGTGCAATCGTCATACCATCTTAATTAGTATTATAGTTAATCTTTAATGATAAAATTAATTAATTAATGTTGTATTATGTTTAAGTGCAAGGAATCCAAGAGATCCAATAACATTGGGTTTGAGCCCAATGCTCGGCAGCCCGATCTCAACAAATTTCCTAGCTGCCATGCATGCATGAAATCCCGGCCGTCCACGTCTCATCCGAACCTGCATCCAATAAAACATCACTAGACCATCAACCGTCCGCACCTGCAGCCGTGGCATCCCTTCCAAATCCTCCACGCCATCAACGCAATCAAAGCAACGTCCCAGCTCCTTCCCAAATCAAGCCGAAGCCGCATCCATGCCGTTCATGGTCCCCGTTCCTTCTTCATTTGAGCATGCCGGGCAAGTTCCAGCATCTTCTCCTCTTCCGGATTCAAGCCGTCCACGTCGCTCCCTCAGCCATTCTCTCAGCCCGGATGACCGCCTCTCCCATGATCGGCATCCTCCCAGCATCCCAGCTCTTCCGCACATCACAAATGATCCACAGAGCTTCCTCCTCCCGTTGATCACGCTCCCGGCTCCTCAAATGATCCCGAGCGATTTCCCAGCCGTCCACAGATCACGCCAAGATCGCTCCTCCTCTGCCTCAGCCCGCTCCTCCCACCAGCCCACGGGTCATCGCCTCCTCACAGCATCCCGCGGCAGCCTCCAAATGATCCGCAGTGCCCCACGGATCCCGCACCGTCCCAGCGTCTTCAGCGCGTCTCCTCCCATCTCCTCTTCTTCCAGCCACAGCAGCAGATTACCGGCGCAGCTCCACCCTCTTCCGGAATTCTAGCCTCAACCGTGGCCATAATCGGCTCCTCCTGCGCCCGTCCGACTGCAAGCGTGATCCAAGCATCATATCCAGCCGTTCGTCCTCCTCCCAGCGCCCGGATCCAACGTTCTCCTCGTCTTCCAAAGCTTCCGGATTAGCATCCATCTCCTCCGCCTCAGCCCGCGTCTCCTTCCGTCCGCATCCGATCTCCACGGATCCACCCCCACAAATCACGCTCGCCCGTTTCTCCTCCTCTCCATGCTGTGGCGATCTATAAATAGGGGAGAAAGGAGGAGGAAAGGGGCTCTCGGCGGGGTGGCCGGCGGGTTCAAAAGAGGAGAAGGGAAGGTTCTGTTTGTGAGAGAAAAGAGAAAGAAAAAGAAACAGAGCCATGCTCTGTTTCGGGTTGAAAATAAAGAATAAAAAATTAGGGAAGAGAAGAAAGGGGAGTTTTCTTGTTTTTCTTCCTTGGTTTTTATGTTTTATTTTGTAAAAGGAGGAAGCATTAGACTTCCAATCTTCATTTTATTTTTGTAATTGCCCTTTCATGCAATCTATACATTTATCTTTTATGCAATCTATGTTTTAAGTTTCAGTTTAATTTCTGCAGTTTATTTTATGCATCCAAGAATTCTTGTTTTAGTTGCAATATACGAAATTTTCTTTCATGCAGTTTATGTTTCGGGCTTCAATTTTTCTAAGCACTGTTTTTATCCATGCCAAAGTTTTTCTTTGAATAGTTAAATATTTTATTAAATTTATAAATGCTCTTCTATTCGAAGTATTTGTCTTTTCGTTATTTTCAAATGGAAAACCTTATCTGGTAGACTAGAGAATCATTTTACATCCTCAAAGTAATGTTTTTTCATCTACCATTCAAAAATCGATTTCGAATCCGAGTGAACGTTTTAATTTTTATGCAACTCCAATCGCCTCCCTGTGGATCGACCTCTTACGACCACTATTCTTCGAGTAGAATAGGTAAGAGTAAAAATTAATTTAAACTTTGTTTGTCGGTTCTAACAATGATCTGTTTAGCATATTTTTAGGTAAACAGGAATCGGACGAACAAAGGGATATGAGAGAGAGTTGGAATTGGAATCGGGATGATTGAAAACATCGGGAGCGACTCCCTTTTATAGGTGGCATACGGATGCTTTACCAATGATGAATCCCATCTGTTCAGCCATGAAGAGGGGCGTGAGATCCAAGGGAGGCGTCTTTGATGAGGGGGTATATCAAAAGTAGTTAGGATAAGATGAAGTGCTTACGATATGGTGCTTCATCTTTATCCATTCCCTAAGCACCTCTTCATGATATTATGCCGTACTCATCCCTTTCTTCACTTCTTCTCACGCATGAAAAATAGGAGCCAACCTTATCCATTGATCAATGCTTAATGATGATCCAAAGGCCATAATTAGTGGCGCCACATTTATCTTAGGCGTGAGAAAGAGTGAGGAGGGATTAAGTGGATAAGATCAAATACTTATTTCATCCTTATCCACTTGTTTTCCTTTCGCGCCATACCCTCTCTTTATTTTCATATCATCATGCCTCCCTTGAATCCTCATCACGCCATCAGCCCATCACGCCATGGATCCCACTTTTTGATGCATCATCAAATGATCCAATGGCTAAGATTTAAGGCACCATCAAGGGAGGGAGTTATGTCATCATCCAATGGTGGAGTGAAGATCCAATGGCTCTAATGCAAGGCGCCTCATCATGATCACATTATCTATTCATCTAATGGTTGATGAAGATCAAATGGTCATGATTAAAAGCCCTTATCTAACCCAATCCAATTGGGTTCAAACCAACTCATCATTATGTCTTCAACCAACGGTAGATGAAGATCTAACGGTCAAAAATGAATATGTCATTAAATCTAATCCAATTAGACTCAAAACAAGCCAATTAGGTGCCAACTCTTGGCTAACCCATATTAATTAAGAATTAGATTCTTATCCAATTCGAATCAGATTCGAATCCAATTCGAATCAAGAGATAAGGTTTGCAACATGTGCTAGCATGTTTATCTTGCAAACATGATCTAATCTAATTAGACCCTCGATCAGTTTTCTTGTATGTGATCCATTGGGTTCCATACTTAGCCAGCAATAGGTGTGAGTGCGAGTTGACCCAACTTGATTAAAACTCTTCCAATCGATTTAGGTCCAAACTGCGCGAATCCGAACTTAACAATTAGAATCCTTTCTAATTAGTGATTGAATTAAACTCTTTAATTTGATCAAACCTATAAGACAAGATTGACGTCTAATAATGTGTCATGTCTATCCAAAAAATATGAAATTTGATGGAAATACCAAAAATACCCTTTAATGGCAAGTTACCGTGCAATTCAATACTTCATTCAAACTGTATCCCAAATATGTATATGAGTATGGATCTATGTCAAACTCAATTACATATTCATGTTTTTCTCAATCTTTTAATGATAATTCGAATAATGAAATATTAGAAACTCTTTCTAATGTTCATTCTACTTTGATCAACGATTTTCTGAATTATCATGTGATTAGAATAAATAAGATGCGGTTTTCTCTTAGTAGAAGTGATTGATTCCTTGTCGACCTGCTCATAACCTTCGTACACAATTCACCATATTCGAAAGACCCCGTGCACAATATATTGTCATGAATAAGAGTAAACCAAAAATGGATTCATATGCATAAGATACTATGGTGATCTGAGGTCAAAGGATCTGTTGCACAACTTCCACTAAGAGAATCATCTTTAGACTTGTAAGTAAGACTCCATAAGATATTCTCTTGAGAGGCCAATTCAGTGAACTCATTCCTCTAATAAGCACCCACATCTTTGTATTAGTGTCTCCACACAAGTAATTGTAAGATCAATCATCCTCTGCATCGAGTATACATAAGATGTGCCAGTCTTGCTAGTAGTATTGATCCTCGACTCAATGTACCAATGATTGGAAATACTTAAAATTAGAATTTTAGGATTTTAGGTCTCACTAGTATGATCTCATCATAGCCTTAAAACCATTACCCTAATCTAAGGGGTTCATCACAAATATAAGAAACAGCATATGATGAAACACAATGCCTTTATTCATAATTAAATATTACATACATGATATGAAAAATTAAAGAAAAATCCTTCGCAATACAAATTGCGATTGGCTTGTAGGGCATCTATTCTTTCAATCTTCCACTTGCACTCAAGCCAGTCGCCCTTAAATTTTAACCCCATACAATCGAGGTGACGATCAAACTGCTGTTGTAGTAGAGCTTTAGTGAATGGGTCTGCTAACTTGTTCTTTGTGTCTTTCCGTTCAATGACTATATCTTATCTCTCGACAATCTCTCGAACGAGGTGGAAGCATCTTAGAATGTGCTTAGATTTTTGATGAGACCTTGGTTCCTTTACTTGAGCAACTGCTCCAGTGTTATCACGATAAATTGGGACAGGTTCAGCAATCTCAGAAACTACTCCCAACTCAGAGATGAATTTCTTCATCTAGATAGCTTTCTTAGTGGCTTCACTCACAGCAATGTATTCTGCCTTAGTAGTTGAGTAAGCTACAGTTTGCTGTTTGGAACTCTTCCAACTCATTGCACCACCATTTAGGATAAAGACATATCCTGAAGTGGACTTGCTATCATCTGGGTCTGACTGAAAACTAGAATCAGAAAATTCTTCCAGTTTCAACTCAGAACCTCCATAGACTAGAAAAACATCTTTAGTTCTTCTCAAGTACTTAAGAATATTTTTCACAGCTATCCAATATCCTCTCCTGGATCAGCCTGGAATATGCTTGTTATGCCTAAGGCATAAGCAACATCAGGCCTAGTACATAGCATAGCATACATAATCGATCCTACTGCCGAAGCATAGGGAATAGAATTCATTCTATTCCTCTCTTCAGATGTCTTAGGAGACATCTTCTTAGAGAGAAGTATGCCATGACTTATAAGCAAGTAACCTCTTTTACTTCCTTTCATACTGAATCTTTTCAGCACATGATCTATGTACCTAGACTGGAACAAGCCTAGCATCCTTTTAGATCTATTTCTGTAGATCTTTATACCAAGTATATCGGATGCTTCTCCCCAGTCTTTTATGAAAAAACTTTTTGATAGCCAAGTCTTGACCGATTATAACATTGGAATATCATTTTCAATGATTAGTATGTCATCTGCATACAATATTAAGAAGACAATGGCACTCCCACTAGTCTTCTTGTACACACATGGTTCATCCACATTTTTGATAAAACCAAAATCTTTGACTGTTGTATCAAAATGGATGTTCCAACTCCTCGATGCTTGCTTTAATCCATAAATGGATCTCTTAAGCTTGCATACTTGATTTGCTCTCCCTCTTGAGACAAATTCTTCTGGCTATGTCATGTAAACCTCTTCCTCAAGATAACCATTAAGGAAGGTTGTTTTGACATCCATCTGCAAGATTTCATAATTATAGTATGCAGCTATTGCAAGGAAAATCCAAATTGATTTAAGCATGACAATTAGTGAAAAAGTTTCATCATAATCAATTTCTTGCTTTTGCCTGAAATCTTTTGCCACCAATCTAGCCTTGTAGGTTTCTACTTGGCCATCTACTTCAATCTTTTTCTTATAGACCCATTTGCAACCTATAGGGTTTACATCCTCTGGTGCATCAACCAAAGTCCATACTTGGTTGGTATACATAGAGTATATTTCGGATTTCATGGCTTCTAGCCATTTATTAGAGTCACTACTCATGACAGCTTCCGAATAGGTTAGAGGATCATCATTTTTAACGATGTGGGCTTCATCATTCTCAATGATAAAACCATACCTCTTAGGTGCATTTCGCACTCTATCTGACCTTTGGAGAGGAGATGTGTGTTGTGGTTGTACCTCATCAATGGATACATCTGGTTGAGGAAAATCTTGTATCTCCATTTGTAAGTCTTGAACTTCTTCAAGTTCAATTATTCTATCCATGCACTTTTTAAAGAAAAACTCTTTCTCCATGAAAGTGGCATGCCTACCTACAAAGAACTTTTGTTCGGTAGGATGATAGAAGATGTATCCTATACTATTTTTAGGATAACCTACACACTTATCTGATCTAACACTTAGCTTGTATCTAAAATTTCTTTTGACATAAGCTTGATAGCCCCATATCTTAAGATACTTAAGATTAAGCTTCTTTCTTCTCCATATCTCAGATGGAGTGCTAGGTACAGACTTAGAAGGTACCTTGTTTAATACTAGTGCAGCAGTCTCTAGGGCAAAATCTCAGAATGAATTAGGAAGATCTGTAAAGCACATCATAGATCGTACCATATCTAATAGAGTACGATTCCTTCGTTCGGCTACACCATTTAATTGTGGCGTATACGGAGGAATCCATTCAGAAAGAATACCCTTTTCCTTAAGATGATTTAAAAACTCACAAGAAAGGTATTCACCTCCTTGATCTGATCGAAGGATTTTAATACACTTTCCGATTTGTTTTTCAACCATACTTTGATACTCTTTATACTTATCAAAGACTTTGGATTTATGTTTCATAAGATATACATATCCGAACCTTGATAAATCATCCGTGAATGTGATAAAATAAGAGTATCCACCTCTAGTAGGAGTTGTCATAGGACCACATTATTGCCCAAGGTGACAAGCCAAGAGGAGGGGGGTGAATTGGTTTTTCTTGATTTTCGATTCCTTAATTATGTTAATTGATGAGTGAGTGATTTAGTTAATATAGATTAAGTGCAAGTAGTGAAGTTAGAACAATACACAATACAAACGATAAGAAGTATAGTGGTTCGGTGCTCTCCTATGCACCTACGTCCACTTCCCAAGCGATCCCTTGGAAATTCACTATAATTCCGTGGATTACAGTTGGATTATTTTCCGAGCTCACAATCCAAAAATCTTTATACTTTGGTTTTCCCGAGATCACCAAAAACCTATGTTGGTTTTACGGGCTTACCAACAAACCTTCACCGTTGGTTTTACGGGTTCATCAACAAACCTACACTGTTGGTTTTATGGGATCACCAACAAACCTTACAAGATTGTTAAGAAGAAGAAGGTTGAAACTCCTAGATGAGCAGATATAACAATTATAAGCTATAAAGAAGAGTTAGAATATAGTTATCGCTTTGATAAGGCTCTTCTCTTCTTTATCAAGAAATGCTTCACTTTTCAAGGGTTGGTGGAGCTCTTAATGCCTCTTTTGATCTGCTCAACCACTTTTGACTCTTGAATGAAGCACCTCGATGAAGAATACTAGGGCTTTATCTTTCTCGAGTAAGCTTTGATTTTCATGCAAAGGATAACTTGTTCTGATGAATAGTGTCATTATAAATACTTTTCCACATGTTTAGGTTACTCCCCATTGGTTAGATTTGAAAAACTATCTGTTACTAGCTGTTGGGAGGTCAAAAAGTACTTCTGCAGAACTAGCCGTTATGTTTCTGCCCGTGCTGGGGTCGACCCAAACTTTTCTGGGGTCGACTCAAACCACTGTTCATCATACTTGGGGGTCGACTCAACTTTTACTGGGATCGACCCAACTTTCACTGGGGTCGACTCCTGCTACAGCGGGGTCAGCCCTCTCACGAATCACAGAACCTTGTATTTCAGCTGTTTTTCACTGGGGTCGACTCAACTCCTTTTGGGGTCGACTCAAGCTACAGTGGGGTCGACTCAGGTTCCATTGGGGTCGACCCTCTCAGGAATTTTAGAGACACAGTTTTGAATGACATAGCCTTTGGGTCGACTCATGTTCAGTTGGGATCGACTCCATTGGGGTCGGCTCAAGGAAGGTTGGGGTCGGCCCTCTCAGTAAATTTCAAAGACTTGTTTTCTTGAGGCTTGAAGCTGGGGTCGACTCAAGGTTCTTTGGGGTCGGCTCCGCTTCTGGGGTCGGCTCAAGCATATTTGGGGTCGACTCCACTACTGTTCATCCATACCATTTTTACAGAGGTGTGCCTGATGGTTCTATGATGTGCCAGGATCGACTCCACCTATGTTGGGGTCGACTTATTCCACACTTTGCTGCATCTTAAGATTAGACTCATCTATACAATCAATGAAATATATTTCAAGCAATTTTGAATGTATGCCATGGTAGTGCTACATACTCTTTAACAATTAAAATTACTATTTTGCCCTTAAGAGTACATTTCACTTGAAACTTTACTAAATTAGAATTTAGAATTCTCTATCTCTTTTCTATTACAAATTTTATCTCATTATTAATCATTGAAAGACATCTTGATCTCATTCTTCTACTGTATCGAGAGTGTCGAACTTAGTAGTGATGTATCACGTTAACTTGTAGTACCAATTAGATATTTCCTCAATGGTTGTATTAATCATCAAAATAACACTATCATCCTCAATCTCCCCCTTTTTGATGATTACAAAATATTGAGTATGAGCAGATTGATACTTATCTTAAAATTAGAAGATTTGTTTTAGAAGAGCTCAGGTTGCTGAATTTCAGCTTTTCAAATTTGATAGTGAAGACTTGCCCTCTTTCATCCAAATATTGCCAATTAGAACTTTTGATTTTCTCCCCCTTTCTTTTGTATTTGGTTAAGGATGAAACTTCAAAAAAATGAGATAAAGCAAGAGTTTCAGGTTATGTATCGAGGGATGAGAGGTATGTGCCAAATTTAAAAATGTTGATTAAAAATTTAGACTTTCTTGTTTTTTTTTTTTTTAAAAAAAATTTTCATTGTTACATATTGCTCCCCCTTAAGTGAATATTATCTCTTACTATAATTTTCAAACTTATTTGTCCCCTTATATTGCAATTTCTTTCTTTTCTTACTTCTCCCTCTTTTTGTATCATCAAATGAGTGTATAACAATAGATGAGTAGAAGCAGTAAAAGATAAAAATTCAAATTTTATTGATTAAAATGGAACATTGTAGTACATTAATGCCAAAAGTACAATGTTTTTCAATTAAAGTGCAAAATACATCAACCAAGTAAAATGCATATAAGAACTAGATAAATCCTAGGCACTATACATGATAGACTACTATAGTGCTAATCATCGGGCCTAGGGAAAATCTAAGGGCTGTGATCTAGTCCTCATCCTCCTAGCATAAGTAGCGAGGGAAGGTCGAGCCTGATGGGACTGAGTCTGGCATGGACCTCGCTGAGCTGGATGACTCTGTGCCGAAACCTCCGACTCAGCTGCTCGGAGCACAGATGGACCATGAGCCTCTCTCTCTCTGTAATGCTCCCACCTGCTCTCTGAGGTCTCTAATCTCAGCAGTTATAATGTCCATCATGCTCGTCAACCCATCAGAGAGAGTCCTCACCTGAGCTGACACAAGCTCAATCATCCTACTTCAAAACTCCTCTATGCACCCCATAGGTACGGATGACGACGGTCCAGCCTCTGAAGGTGTTGTAGGATGATCCTCAGGTACCTCAGCCTCAGGGATGGGGTTTCCAACCTCTGGTGCATCACCCTTCGATGCATGTATCCCTGCTCCTCCACGCACCCACTGCCCGTTCACCTTCTCATAACCCATACGAACTAGGGACTGTGCAGTGTAAGTGTTAGTGAATAATAGATGCCTGGAGATCTCTCCCTCCATAGATATGTCATGCTGTCGGAAGAGCAGGATGAGTATCATACCATAGGGCAGGGAAACTCTCGATTTGCATATAGCCTCTCTCATCTGCCTGATCATCATAGCTGGGAGGTTCAAGGGAATGCCATGAGTTACGTGCTCCATAATGACCAAATCTCGCTCAGATATGTGATCAAATCTCTCACTTTTCGGAAATAAAATTCGACCTATGAAGTTGTGTAACAACCTCATCTCAGCTGATAGAGAGCTAGCTATCACATTTTCGGAATAGTCAAAATCATCTCTCTCAAAGATCAACTGTAGAGCTCTCAACTTGCTTTCCGGTCTTTCTGGAGTTGCACCTTTGCAGGGGAGATGAAGCAACTCACTCAAACTTTCTTCTGAAACCCTAACCCTTACTCCTCGGACCTCAGACACAAGCCCTCCCGGTCCAACTTTTAGGAAGGCGTAGAACTTACGAACCAAGACCGGGTAGGTCACCAAATCTAGGGAGCAAAGATACTCCCATCCTTGCCTTCGGATCCAATCCCCCAAACAAAACCCTTCTTGATCCAAAAATTTGGAGTGGATCCTTCTTCCCGTGGTTACCGGCCTCCCCGCATATTTTGCAAGTTGAACTGAAGGGGAAGGAGGAGGAGGAGGCTCTACATGTGTCTCACCTTGTGGGGGCACTGTAGAAGAATCTCTAGCATGTCTATCTACAAGGGTTGGCTGTGAAACTCTTCCAGATCTCTTAGCAACGGCTCGCTTGGGTCCCATTTTCACCAAATGCTTCCTTAGGTCTTGATCCAATGGCTTGGGGAAGCAATCTTCTACTGTTTGGAGGTGATTGGAAGAGATTGGAAAATGAAAAATAGGGTTTTAGGAATAGGACAAGATGAAACAGTGCCCTAGAATAGCTCACGAGTTTCCTTTTAAAAGTGGGGTCCTGTCGTTGGGTCGACCCTAGTTTTTGCTAGGGTCGACTCAACATGGGGTCGACCCCATTCTGGCTCGAGTCGGCCCCAGTTCAGCCCAATTTTTTTTTTTTTTTAATTCTTCCTTTCTTCCAATCCTTGCCAAATCTTTGTGGGACATTGATATGTGAGTAAGGAATCTATAAATAAATAATTTTACTCATGTTTCATGGGATTTTCAAAATAAGAGAGGAGTATTATAAGGAAACTTGTTCCTTCCATTTTCTTTCAATCAAAGTGATCACATATGCCTAATTTCCTCCTAAGCATGCAAAATCTATCTTTACTTAAAGGTTTTATGAATATGTAAGCTAATTGTTTCTTGGTACATACATGCTCAATACATATGTTCTCATTTTGTACATGATCTCTAATGAAATGATACCTTATTTCAATGTGCTTGGCTTTAGAGTGCTGAACCGAATTTTTGGTAAGGTTAGTGGCACTAGTGTTATCACACTTTACAGGAATGTTGTCTAATTTAATTCCATAGTCCTCTAGTTATTGCTTGAGCCATAGTACTTGAGCACAGCAACTCCCGGTAGCTATATACTCGGTCTCAGCCGTTGACAATGCTATTGAATTCTGCTTTTCGCTAAACCATGATACTAAGTTATTTCCTAAGAATTGACATGTTCCACTAGTGCTCTTCCTATCTAATTTGTATCCAGCAAAATCTGCATCAGAATATGCAAGCAAATCAATACAGTAGTCTCTAGAGTACCATAATCCTATGTTTGTGGTTCCTCTCAAATATCTAAGGATTCTTTTGACAGCACTTAGATGTGACTTCTTAGGATCTGATTGGTATCTAGCATATATTCCCACACTAAATATTATGTCTGGCCTACTAGCAGTAAGATAAAGCAAAGATCCAATTAAGCCTCTATAGAGCTTTATATCTATACTTTCCCCTTTTTCATCTTTGTCTAACTTACTAGTGGGGTTCATTGGAGTGCCTATTTCCTTGTGGTTTTTATTTCCAAATTTCTTTAATATTTTCTTTGTGTACTTAGTTTGATGGATAAAGATGCCTTCCTTAGTTTGCTTGATTTGTAATCCGAGAAAAAAATTTAGTTCTTCCATCATACTCATCTCGAATTCTCCTTGCATTAATTTAGCAAACTCTTTACAAAGATTATCATTAGTGGCACCAAAGATTATGTCATCTATATACATTTGTACTACTAGCAAATTTTTGTCTTTTCTTTTGAGAAAAAGTGTTTTATCTACATTTTCTCTACTGAAATCATTATTTAGCAGAAATTTGCTTAGTCGATCATACCAAGCCCTAGGTGCTTGTTTCAATCCATATAATGTCTTATGTAATCTAAACACATGATTTGGCAATTCATGATTCTCAAAACCGGGAGGTTGCTCTACATATACTTTTTTCTCTATATAACCATTTAAGAAGGCACTTTTTACATCCATTTGATACAATTTGAAATCCATGAAGCATGCAAAAGCTAGAAGTAATCTAATAGCTTCTAATCTGGCCACGGAAGCAAATGTTTTCTCAAAATCTATCCCTTCTTCTTGATTGTATCCCTTAGCTACAAGTTTAGCTTTATTTCTTATAACTACCACATTTTCATCTAATTATTTCTATAGACCCATTTTGTTCCAATTACAGAATTATGCTTTGGTCTCTCAGTTAATGTCCATACATTGCTTCTTTTGAATTGATTTAACTCTTCTTGCATAGCATTTATCCAATTTATGTCTTTTTCAGCTTCTTCATAAGTCTTAGGTTCTATTTGTGAAACAAAAGCAAGATAGTCATTTATGTTTCTAAGAGAGGATCGAGTTCTTACCCCTTGAGATGGATCACCAATGATTAAGTCTTTAGGATGTCCATGTGCGTACCTCCATCCCTTTTGCAAGTCTTGAGATTGTGGTGGCACATGATCATCTTTCTTTTCTTATTTTGGCACGTCATTAAGATTCAATTTTTCGAACTCAAAAATTCCTGCATCATCATCAGAAGTATTTTCTCTCCTAGGAGACTCACTATCAAACTCATCAAAAATGATATTAATTGACTCTTCAACTACAAGAGTTCTTTTGTTGAATACTCTGTATGCCCTGCTAGATGTAGAGTATTCTAAAAAGATACCTTCATCTGATTTGGCATCAAATTTACTTAGATCCTTCTTGCCATTGTTTAAAATGAAACATCTACATCCAAATACTCTAAGATATTTAGCAGTTAGTTTCTTATTCTTCCAAAGTTCATAAGGAGTTTTCTTGATTATAGGTCGTATTAAAATACGATTTAGAATATGGCAAGCAGTACTTATAGCTTCAGCCCAAAAGTACTTTGGAAGATTTGACTCACACAATATTGTGCGTGCCATTTCTGCCAAGGTCCTATTTTTTCTTTCAATAACCCCATTTTGTTGAGGCATTCTAGGTGCTGAAAATTGATGTGAGATACCATTTTTGTTACAAAATTCTTCAAAGTGTTGATTTTCAAATTCAGTTCCATGATCACTTCGAATTGCAATTAAGGTGAGCTTCTTTTCAGTTATGATATTTTTATAGTATTTCAAGAATACTGAAAATGCTTCATTCTTGTGCGTAAGAAATGAAACCCATGTATATCTTGAGAAATCATCTATTATAACTAGTCTATACTTTTTTCCTCCTAGACTTGCAGTTCTAGTAGGCCCAAATAGATCCATGTATATGAGTTCAAAGGGCCTAGAGGTTGATACTATATTCTTGGATTTGAGGATGCTTTTGTTTGCTTTCCTAATGAGCATGATCCACAGATTTTGTCTTTCTTAAAGATCAATTTTGCCACATCTTTTATCAAATCCTTCTTGATTAATTTTGATATTAAATCTATATTAGCATGTCCTAATCTACGATGCCAGAGCCAACTTGTTTCACTTTTTCTTTCTTCATTAGTAATTAAGCATAATCCATTTTTCTTGCCTAAATCATGAAGATCTACCATATAAATATTTGTTGGGAACCCGCCCATGCCGCAAAAAAATTTTAAAATTTCAGATGCAGCGGAAGAGGCATACGCGGGATCAACCGTTCATCGCATGAACGTTGTTTAAAAACCGTTCGTAGATAGATAAGGATTAAAAATTTTTAAATAACATTAGAAGATCAGATCTTCACCTTATGCGGGTAGATGATCACCGCAAACTGATGATCGTGGTTTTGGATGAAGGTTCTCTTGAAGCCGTTCAAGTGCCCGGCCTCTACGGGTATCCACACGAAGCAGAAAACCGATCCAAGCTTTCTATCTCCCCGGGGTGCTAGCTCCCTTGCAGAGATAACTTTGATGGCTGATCTCCTCTCTTTCTTTCAACTCTTGAATGTGCTTGAGAGGAGGAAGAAGAAGGATGAAGAATAGTAAAGGAACAAAACCCCTGCAGCCTTCTTTCTTTTTCTTGCGTTGGAAGGAGGAAGGGAGGATGAAGAGGCCACCTTTCTTTTTCTTCCTTTGCTTGCGGCTGAACCAAGGAAAGGTGAGGAGAGGGGGCCACGAATTGGAGAGGGAGAGGGCTTCAATGATGCCCTAGGTCAGCCCCCACGCCTCCTCTTAAATAGCATGTGGAGCTCCTACTTTGTAGGAGCTCCTTGATAAACTTCCAAGAGGGGCGCCGGCCCCTCTTCTTTGCCGCACCAAGCAAGGAAAAGGAGGAGGGGCGTGTGCCCCTCCTTCATGGTTAACCTAATCCTCCTTTAAGGAGGATTAGGAAGGTCACTCATGGTTAGGTCCTAATTTAATTAGGCTTGGACCAAGGGTGAACCAATTTGGGTTTAATCTGGGTAAGTCCTAATCCAATTAGAACTTAATGAACCATGACTCAATTGAACCCTTCAATCCTAATCCAATTAGGAGTCTTGTTGATTCATTAGATTAATAATTAATTAGGACTTAAGAAATTCTAATCCAATTAGGACTTATTTAATTTTGGTCCTAATCCAATTAGGACTCTGATAGGATTCTCAGTCCTAACCCAATTAGGACTCTAGGAATCCTACTCTAAGTAGGAATCCTAGTCCTACTCCAAATAGGATTTCCAGTCCTAATCCAATTAGGACTCTAGGAATCCTATTCCAAGTAAGAATCCCAGTCCTACTCCAAATAGGATTCCCAGTCCTAATCCAATTAGGACTCTAAGAATCCTATTCCAAGTAGGAATCGTATTTAAGTCCAATTAATTAATTTCCTTTGTTCCTTCTTCAACTGTTTTTCAATCGAATTGATTACTTGTGATTCCTAATTACGATTCAACCATCGGATCGGTCAGTGCTTTTAATGTGTGTGACCCCATAGGTTCTATTCTGACTGGTAGTAAGATATAATGTGATCTCTATCACAATACCATTGAAAACTCCTTTCAATGGGTTGGAACGATTCCAACTCTACTCATCAGGGTTTATCGATCATCGAGATAATCCCTATGAGTTCCACCGTCCACCAGTGACACCTAGCAGCATGTAGTGGCTACCCAGTAGAATAGAATGATGAACCTCTAGGTGCAGTTATCATGTGATACAGTTCTTCTATCGTGGATCCCTACAGGACGGAGGTCATGGACAACTCGTCAAACCCCATCGCTTGTCATATGTCAAGATTTATTCGACTTAAGTTCGAGAGCGGAGAACTCTTTCTCCACTATGCAATCTGCCCCGGCCGTGGTCTTACGAACTCAGTCTTATAAATCACATAGGATCTCTCCTTATCTATCAAGGTCGATAGATTCCTTATAGGTGCATACCCTACTCCTACAGTGAACCTACTGCAGCCAATCTACACTGCATGGACCCATATGGCTAGAGACCATGTATATATGCAGTCAAACTATAATAACTGTTGGGAACCCGCCCATGCCGCTGATATTTCAAAAATTTTCAGATGGCAGCGGAATCGGCATGCACGGGTTCGACGTTCATCGCATGAACGCTTGTTTCGAGACCTTTCGTAATTAGGTAAGAATTAAAACTTTTAGAACTAATAGGAAGATCAAATCTTCACCTTGTGCGGGTAGATGATCACCGCGAATCTGAATTCGTGGTTTTGGAAGAGGGTTCGTTTGAAGCCGTTCAAACGTCCGGCCTCTACGGGTATCCACACGAAGTAGAGAACCGATCAAAGCTTTCTTGTCTTCCCGGGGTGCTAGCTCCCTTGCAAAGACTCCTTTGATGGCTGATCTCTTCTCTTTCTTTCAACTCTTGAAAGTGCTTGAGAGGAGGAAGAAGAAGAAGGAACTCAAGGAAGAAGAACACAGCTTCTGCAGCCTTCTTTCTTTTCCCTGCGTTGGAAGAAGGATTGGAGGAAGAGGAAGACGCCAACGCTTGGACCTTGCTCTTCCTTTGCTTGCGGCTGAACCAAGAGAGGAGAGGGGAGGGTGGCGGCAGCAAGAGGAGGATGGCTCCAATACCTAGGGCGCCGGCCTCATGGTGCTTCTTATAGCCATCAAGGGCTCCTCCAAAGTAGGAGCCCTAGATGGTTTTCCAAAGAAAGAAAGGGGGGGTGCGCCGGCCCCTCTCTCTCCTTCAATCCGCACCATCCAAGATGAGAGGGGCTGATGCCCCTCTTACTTGGTTAACCTAATCCTCTTCCAAAGAGGATTAGGTGCCTCTCTCATGGTTTAATCCTAATCTAATTAGGATTGGCCAAATTGGGTTCAATCTATACTAGTCCTAATCCAATTAGGACTTGAATGAACCATGACTCAATTGAACTCTTCAATCCTAATCCAATTAGGAGTCATGTTGATTCATTAGATTAATAATTAATTTGGACTTAAGGAATCCTAATCCAATTAGGATTTGTTTAATTTTAGTCCTAATCCAATTAGGACTCTACTTGAATCCGAAGTCCTAATCCAATTAGGATTTCTAGGAATCCTACTCCAAGTAGGAATCCAATTTTTAATTCAAAACTCCTAATCTCATTAGGATTGAGGAATCCTATTCCAAGTAGGAATCCCAGTCCTAATCCAATTAGAACTCTAGGTATCCTACCCGAAGTAGGATTCTTGTTTCAAGTCCAATTAATTAATTCCTTTTTCCTTCTTCAACTTCTTATCAATCAAATTGATTTCTTGTGATTCCTAATCACGATTTCAACCATCGGATCGGTCAATACTTCTAGTGTGTGTGACCCCATAGGTTCTATTCTGACTGGTAGTGAGATATATTGTGATCTCTATCACTATATCATTGAAAACTCCTTTCAATGGGTTGGAACGATTCCAACTCAACTCATTAGGGTTTATCGATCATCAAGATAATCCCTATGAGTCCCACCATCCACCAGTGACACCTAGCAGCATGTAGTGGCTACCCAGCAGAATGGAATGATGAACCTCTAGGTGCAGTTAACATGTGATACAGTCCTACTATCGTGGATCCCTACAGGACGGAGGTCATGGACAACTCGTCAAACCCCATCGTCTGTCATATGTCAAGATTTATTCGACTCGAGTTCGATAGTGAAAAACTCTTTCTCCACTGTGCATACTGCCCCGGCCGAGGTCTTACGAACTCAGTCTTATAAATTACATAGGATCTCTCCTTATCTATCAAGGTCGATAGATTCCATATAGGTGCATACCCTACTCCTACAGTGAACTTACTGCAGCCAATCTACACTGCATGGACCCATATGGCTAGAGACCATGTATGTGTGCAGTCAAACTACAATAACCTCACTGTGAGTAGCCGAAGCGCCGCAGGTCAAAGGACCAGTCACACTACTGCAACATCAAGCAAGTCACTGACGAGTGGATAGACATCCAAGTGACTTCTTGTATTGGTCACGCTCAGTACCCTTGTTCTCTAACAAGCACCTGCACTATCACTTCAGTGTCCCTACACTGTGGACTCAAGTCTCGTCCATCCAGAAGGAGAGTGATCTGTGCACTGATCGGATCGATCACCGTCCTCGTGATGATCCTTTGATCAGGAGCATTTAGAAATTAATCACCAATGATACATGGCTCAAATTCTCAACTCTTGAGAATATGTATCATCATCTTATTAATTTCTTGGACGATTCATAGACACATAAACAATATGAATGAAAAAGATGCCTTTTATTTATTCAATAATAAATAGTCAAGTACAAAATTATGTCCCTAGAATCAACAATGTGTCAGCCAAATTGGCTTCTAGGGCATACATCTAACAATCTCCCACTTGCACTAAAGCCAATTGGTCATATATCTTAGGCCCGTCTTCTCAAGGTGGGCTTCAGTCTTTTGCTGACTCAGCTGCTTAGTGAAAGGGTCTGCCACGTTATCCGCGGAGTCTACTCTCTGCACCTCTACATATTTCTTCTCCACATAGTCGCGTATGAGGTGAAAGCGCCGCTCTATATGCTTAGACTTCTGATGAGACCTTGGCTCCTTAGCAAGGGCTATGGCGCCATTGTTATCGCAGTAGAGTGTTATGGCATCTGATGTCATCACATCCAGCTCTGCAATGAATTTCTTGAACCAGAAGCCTTCCTTAGCAGCTTCAGAGGCGGCGATGTATTCGGCTTCCATAGTCGAATCAGCAATGATCGGTTGTTTAGAACTCTTCCAATTCACCGTACCACCATTGCACAAGAACACGTATCCAGATGTTGACTTCCTGTCATCGACATCAGTCATGAAGTCTGAATCTGTGTACCCTTCTACCTTTAACTCTGATGATCCTCCAAAAACCAAGAATAAATCTTTAGTTCTTCTCAAGTACTTAAGAATATTCTTCACAGCTGTCCAGTGTTCTTCACCTGGATTCGACTGATATCTGCTTGTGACACTCACAGCAAGAGCTATATCAGGTCGTGTACATAGCATGGCATACATGAGGCTTCCTATTGCCGATGCATAAGGAATCTTGCTCATGCGTTGAATCTCCTCAGATGTGTTGGGGCACATCTTCTTGGAGAGATGAATTCCATGCCTTAGGTGTAAGAGACCCCTCTTGGAGTTTTCCATGCTGAACCTCTTCAGCACCTCCTCTATGTACATTTTCTGTGACAGGCCAAGCATCCTTTTAGATCTATCTCTATAGACCTTTATTCCCAAAATATAGGATGCTTCCCCAAGGTCTTTCATGGAGAATTCTTTTGACAACCTGACCTTGACCGAGGTTAGCATGGGAATATCATTCCCAATCAGGAGAATGTCATCTACGTACAGTACGAGAAAAACGACAGCACTCCCACTAACCCTTTTATAAACACATGGTTCCTCCTCGTTTTTGATGAAATCAAACGTTTTGATTGCATCATCGAAACGAGTGTTCCAACTCCGAGAGGCTTGCTTTAGTCCATAGATGGATCTTTGCAGCTTGCAGACCTTGTGATCTCCATCACTGGAAGTGAAACCCAAAGGCTGTTCCATATAGATATCTTCATCAAGATATCCATTCAGGAAAGCAGTTTTCACATCCATCTGCCAGATTTCATAATCATGAAATGCTGCAATGGCAAGCAATGTTCGGATGGATTTTAGCATGGCTACAGGTGAAAAGGTCTCCTGATAGTCAATGCCTTCGCGCTGACTATACCCTTTCGCCACAAGCCTTGCCTTATAGGTCTCTACCTTTCCATCCGAACCTATCTTCCTTTTGTAGATCCATTTGCATCCAATAGGTACAATACCTTCTGGTGGATCTACTAAGGTCCAGACTTGGTTGGAATGCATGGAGTCTATCTCTGACTTCATAGCTTCCAGCCATTTCTCGGAATCGATATCAGATATCGCCTCGTTGTAGGTTTTGGGATCCTGTATGTGATCCCTATCTCCCACTAGGAACATTTCCTCAGTATCCTCTTCAAGTATACCTAAGTATCTATCGGGAGGATGGGAGACTCTACTAGATCTACGAGGTGGTTGAGGGACATCGTGTACTGGCTCCTTATGAATAGGTTCTATAGGATCCATGACTCGTTGCTTTTCAGAGACTTTCTCTTCAAGCTCAATTTTCCTCCCACTGCCTCTATCAAGGATAAACTGATTTTCCAAGAAGATGGCATGACGGCTCACAAACACATTGTGATCCTCTGAGACGTAAAAATTGTATCCTAATGACTCTTTAGGATATCCTATAAAACGAGCACTTATGGTCCTAGCCTCTAACTTGTTCGCCTGTAGTCGTTTGACGTGGGCCGGACATCCCCAAATCTTGAGATGACCCAGACTTGGTTTCTTACCATGCCATATCTCATACGGTGTGGTAGGAACGGATTTAGAGGGAACTCTATTCAATAAATAAATCGCTGTGAGTAAGGCATCTCCCCAAAGGAACATAGGTAAATCAGTGAAGCTCATCATGGACCTGACCATATCCAATAGGGTCCGATTTCTCCTCTCTGACACCCCGTTGAGTTGAGGTGTACCCGGAGGTGTCCATTGTGAGACTATGCCATTTTCTTTGAGATAGTCCCGGAATTCCCCACTAAGGTATTCTCCTCCCCGATCTGATCGAAGAGCCTTAAGAGGTTTTCCAGTTTGTTTTTCTACTTCATTTTTGAACTCTTTGAACTTTTCAAAGGATTCAGACTTGTGTCTCATAAGATACACATACCCATACCGTGAATAATCATCGGTAAAGGTAATGAAGTAAGAATAACGTCCCCTGGCTAGCACATCGAATGGGCCACATACATCTGTATGTACTAGGGTAAGTATTTCAGTGGTCCTCTCCCCATGTCCTACAAAGGGTAGTCTGGCCATCTTTCCTTGAAGACAGGACTCGCAAACTGGATATGACTCGGAAGTCAATGAGCCTAAGAGCCCATCTTTATCCATTTTGTTCATTCTATCTTCTCCAATATGGCCAAGTCTGAGGTGCCACAAATATCTTTGGTTTATCTCATCTCTGGATCTTTTGGATCCTTTGGCACTCACATTTTGCTCGGTAACATTCACAGATACATCCATATGTAAATGGTAGAGACTGTCAATCATAAAACCACGTGCGACTATTTTATTTCTCAAATAAATAGAACAACAGTCTTTGTCAAATGTAAAAACATGACCTTCCTGTGCTAGACATGAAACAGAAATCAAATTTCTGCTAGCAACAGGTACATAATAGCAGTCTCTAAGTATTAAACTAAATCCAGACGGTAGTCGCAGATGGTAGGTGCCCACAGCCACAGCAGCAACTTTTGCCCCGTTCCCAACCCGAAGGGTTACCGCACCTTCCGCCAGCCTTCTACTTTCCTTTAGACCCTGCATGGTAGTGCACAAATGAGCACTAGAACCAGAATCTATAACCCAACTAGAAGTAGAAGAAACCGTTAGATTAGTTTCAATTATGAGCAAGTCTATACCTTCTGAAGGTGTGTCACCTTTCTTGTTCTTCAGGCTCTCGAGGTATGAAGGACAGTTTCTCTTCCAGTGGCCTTCGACATTGCAGTGGAAACATTTTCCTTTGTCGTTAGCCTTTTTCTTTTGAACTTCCTTCTTTGGCTTCTTGTCTTTCTTCTGCTTCTTTGTAGGCTTCCTTTTCTTCCAAGAAGACTTTCTCTTGGAACCAGAAGTCAACTCAGCAGCGAGGACATTGCCCCTTGAACCTTTCAAGGCTCCCTCAGCAGTTACCAACATGTTGATTAGTTCAGTCTTAGTGCATTCAATCTTATTCATGTGGTAGTTTACTATAAACTGACCAAATGAATCAGGAAGTGACTGTAGGATCAAATCCACTTGCAATTCCTTGTGCATGTCCATACCGAGCTTCTCAAGCTCCTCTAGGTCCTTGATCATGGTCAGACCGTGATCATGGACAGACTGCCCTTCGCGCATTTTCGCTTTGAAAAGCCTCTTGGACACTTCAAAACGAGCTGTGCGACTCTGCTCACCATACAACTCTTGTAGGTGTGCCAGTATGTCCCTAGCAGTCTTTATATTTTCATGCTGGCATTGGAGTTCATTAGACATAGATGCCATCATATAGCATTTTACTCTAATGTCATCATCCAACCACTTTTTATGCATCTCACGCTGAACATCAGTGGGACGTGCTGGTAATGTGGGGATATCTGAATCGAGTATATAGCCTATCTTCTCACAGTCCAAAACTATTTTGAGATTTCTAAGCCAGTCCTTGTAATTGGTTCCGGTCAGTCGGTTGGTCTCAAGAATACGGGTCAAAGGGTTTGAAGCCGACATTGTATCTGCAGAGAGTAAAGATTCTAGTTAGACTTTTGTACTTGATCCTAATCTGTCCTAAGGTCTTTTAGAACAAATGTGACTCCCACTATTTTCTCGAATTCCTCACACTCTCCTGGTAGGAAAACGGAAATCCCACACGACTAGGGTTTCTAGTGGGTACTGCGGTCCCACCAATTTACATGCCACCTCACCTAACAGTTATTGGTGACACATAGATGGATGAGTGTACAACTCTTGTACAATGCTTCTCAAGCATGTTGCAGTGCAACTTGGTCTCTAAGCCATGAAGACCTCACCTAACAGTTATTGGTCTCATTTCTTAGTTAAGTCAGACCCACCGTATAACCGTAGGAATAAAGTCGTCATTGGGTCCTCACCTAACAGTTATTGGTGCCCAACCCCACCTTTACCCTACAACATCTCATGTCTATAGAGAGGTCCAGCCCCCCAATGCAACTTGACCACTGTGTCCAGCCGAGACAAGTCAACATCAGAAAGGCCTTAGCAGCTCTACTACAGTGGAAGACCTATTGACTTAATATTGGTTAATCAGGTCTTAGTGTTTGCAACTTGAGCCCTTCATAAGAGGTAATCGAACAATTGGCCAGGTAAGCAGGTGGGAGGCTCCCCTTACTTAGAGAGTAAGGTCCTAATTAAGTAACCACCTTTCATGCTTTTCTAGACACCAATTAGATCAATTAATCTAATATGACTTGCTCATGTCGGTTCACTCTCGACTTGATTGAGGAGGTTTTGATTTAGGTCTCAATTGGGTTTGCTACATCACATGTAAACCTATCTACCCGACTCTCATTCACATCACATGCAAACGGCGCATTGCAGGCAGTTATAATCGCGGCAATAATTAAAGCTAAACTTTAACTAGGTGATGATCATGGATTCTAATTAGGTCGTATTACAAGCACATGCACATCAATCGATCAAGTGGTCTTCAACTCTTGAATTGATTCCAAGCTTCCTTGATTCGATCCTTGATCAACTCTTGATCCCATCGCCATCAACCGCTTAGATCACCTTTCATCTCATGCCTTTGCTTCAACTTGATCGTTGATGTACATCACATCACAGAAATACAACCAGATGTAAAATAAAAATAAAAATAATTTACATCTCCTTTTAGGAGGCACGCAGGCCTCTCAAAACATCAAATAAGATGCATGCAAGCATCTGAAAAATTACATGACATCGCAGATCACATCGCAGGTCATTACATTTGATACCAAAAGGGGTTGAATCCTATGATCATCACCGTATGCTACAATTATAATTTTCAGATCTGAAACTTAACTGATTATATCATGACATAGGTCGCTGATCATGCTAATCATGATTCTAAACTTTGTAATCCCATTAACAATGCAATTAGAATCATCTTTTTATCACATAAAAATCAGCATGTAAAAATCAGCACCCCTGAAAAATCTGCATGCAGAATTTTTCAGCATGCATGATCATTTAATTTTCAGATCTAATATGCCTTTAGATATTTAATTCTTACCTTAATCTACGAAGCCTAGGCTCTGATACCACTGTTGGGAACCCGCCCATGCCGCTGATATTTCAAAAATTTTCAGATGGCAGCGGAATCGGCATGCACGGGTTCGACGTTCATCGCATGAACGCTTGTTTCGAGACCTTTCGTAATTAGGTAAGAATTAAAACTTTTAGAACTAATAGGAAGATCAAATCTTCACCTTGCGCGGGTAGATGATCACCGCGAATCTGAATTCGTGGTTTTGGAAGAGGGTTCGTTTGAAGCCGTTCAAACGTCCGGCCTCTACGGGTATCCACACGAAGTAGAGAACCGATCAAAGCTTTCTTGTCTTCCCGGGGTGCTAGCTCCCTTGCAAAGACTCCTTTGATGGCTGATCTCTTCTCTTTCTTTCAACTCTTGAAAGTGCTTGAGAGGAGGAAGAAGAAGAAGGAACTCAAGGAAGAAGAACACAGCTTCTGCAGCCTTCTTTCTTTTCCCTGCGTTGGAAGAAGGATTGGAGGAAGAGGAAGACGCCAACGCTTGGACCTTGCTCTTCCTTTGCTTGCGGCTGAACCAAGAGAGGAGAGGGGAGGGTGGCGGCAGCAAGAGGAGGATGGCTCCAATACCTAGGGCGCCGGCCTCATGGTGCTTCTTATAGCCATCAAGGGCTCCTCCAAAGTAGGAGCCCTAGATGGTTTTCCAAAGAAAGAAAGGGGGGGTGCGCCGGCCCCTCTCTCTCCTTCAATCCGCACCATCCAAGATGAGAGGGGCTGATGCCCCTCTTACTTGGTTAACCTAATCCTCTTCCAAAGAGGATTAGGTGCCTCTCTCATGGTTTAATCCTAATCTAATTAGGATTGACCAAATTGGGTTCAATCTATACTAGTCTTAATCCAATTAGGACTTGAATGAACCATGACTCAATTGAACTCTTCAATCCTAATCCAATTAGGAGTCATGTTGATTCATTAGATTAATAATTAATTTGGACTTAAGGAATCCTAATCCAATTAGGATTTGTTTAATTTTAGTCCTAATCCAATTAGGACTCTACTTGAATCCGAAGTCCTAATCCAATTAGGATTTCTAGGAATCCTACTCCAAGTAGGAATCCAATTTTTAATTCAAAACTCCTAATCTCATTAGGATTGAGGAATCCTATTCCAAGTAGGAATCCCAGTCCTAATCCAATTAGAACTCTAGGTATCCTACCCGAAGTAGGATTCTTGTTTCAAGTCCAATTAATTAATTCCTTTTTCCTTCTTCAACTTCTTATCAATCAAATTGATTTCTTGTGATTCCTAATCACGATTTCAACCATCGGATCGGTCAATACTTCTAGTATGTGTGACCCCATAGGTTCTATTCTGACTGGTAGTGAGATATATTGTGATCTCTATCACTATATCATTGAAAACTCCTTTCAATGGGTTGGAACGATTCCAACTCAACTCATTAGGGTTTATCGATCATCAAGATAATCCCTATGAGTCCCACCATCCACCAGTGACACCTAGCAGCATGTAGTGGCTACCCAGCAGAATGGAATGATGAACCTCTAGGTGCAGTTAACATGTGATACAGTCCTACTATCGTGGATCCCTACAGGACGGAGGTCATGGACAACTCGTCAAACCCCATCGTCTGTCATATGTCAAGATTTATTCGACTCGAGTTCGATAGTGAAAAACTCTTTCTCCACTGTGCATACTGCCCCGGCCGAGGTCTTACGAACTCAGTCTTATAAATCACATAGGATCTCTTCTTATCTATCAAGGTCGATAGATTCCATATAGGTGCATACCCTACTCCTACAGTGAACTTACTGCAGCCAATCTACACTGCATGGACCCATATGGCTAGAGACCATGTATGTGTGCAGTCAAACTACAATAACCTCACTGTGAGTAGCCGAAGCGCCGCAGGTCAAAGGACCAGTCACACTACTGCAACATCAAGCAAGTCACTGACGAGTGGATAGACATCCAAGTGACTTCTTGTATTGGTCACGCTCAGTACCCTTGTTCTCTAACAAGCACCTGCACTATCACTTCAGTGTCCCTACACTGTGGACTCAAGTCTCGTCCATCCAGAAGGAGAGTGATCTATGCACTGATCGGATCGATCACCGTCCTCGTGATGATCCTTTGATCAGGAGCATTTAGAAATTAATCACCAATGATACATGGCTCAAATTCTCAACTCTTGAGAATATGTATCATCATCTTATTAATTTCTTGGACGATTCATAGACACATAAACAATATGAATGAAAAAGATGCCTTTTATTTATTCAATAATAAATAGTCAAGTACAAAATTATGTCCCTAGAATCAACAATGTGTCAGCCAAATTGGCTTCTAGGGCATACATCTAACAATAACCTCACTGTGAGTAGCCGAAGCATTGCAGGTCAAAAGACCAGTCACACTACTGCAACATCAAGCAAGTCACTGACGAGTGGATAAACATCCAAGTGACTTCTTGTCTTGGTCACGTTCAGTACCCTTGTTCTCTAACAAGCACCTGCACTATTACTTCAGTGTCTCCACACCGTGGACTCGAGTCTCGTCCATCCATAGAAAAAGTAATGTGTGCACTGATCTCATTGGATCGATCACCGTCCTCATGATGATCCATCGATCAGGCGCGTTTAGAAATTAATCACTAATGATACATGGCTCAAATTCTCAACTCTTGAGAATATGCATCATCATCTTATGAATTCCTTGGACGATTCATAGACACAATAACTATATGAATGAAAAAGATGCCTTTCATTTATTCAATAATAAATAGTCAAGTACAAAATTATGTCCCTAGAATTAACAATATGTCAGCCAGATTGGCTTCTAGGGCATACATCTAACAATATTTTCGTGCTTATGTCCCATAAGTACAATGCTATTGTCTTTTAGATTTGTAATTATGCAAACTGAGGCTTCAAATATGACTTTAAAACTTTTATCACAAAATTGACTTATGCTTAGCAAGTTATGTTTCAGACCATTAACTAATAAAATATTTTCTATAAAAGTACATAGAGTAATACAGATTTTATCCTTTCCAATGATAAGTCCTTTTCCATTGTCTCCATACATTACTACTCCACCTTCCTTAGATTCCAAGGTGACAAATTGTTCTATGTCACCTGTTATGTGTCTTGAACAGCCGCTATCTAGATACCATCGTTTATCCCTCTTATTAGCTGTAAGACACTCCTGCAATCAAAATCAAGCATGTACTTTAGGTACCCAAACTATGTTGGGTCCTTTAGGGTTAGTACTTGATGTTTCTTTTGGAACCCAAATTTTCTTGGTTTTTAGCTTACTCAATTTGTTATAGTTGAACTTTCTAAAATTATATTCATATGCTTTGTGTCCTACTTTATTGCAGCAATGACAAGTTATATTTTCATTTTTAGCTTTCACAAATATGTTCTTTAAGTATTTTTGCTTCCTATTTGTTTTATATCCTAATCCTGCTCTATCATATACGGCTTTTTGACTATCAAGAATTATATTTAATTTAGTTGAGCTAAGCGTGAATTTGTCCACTAAGGATTTATATTTTTCTGCATCTTCCTTTAGTTTTATATTTTCAGTAATTAGACTTTTAGTTTCATTTGTGAACTTCCTTCTTAGTGTTTCGTAATCATTAGATAGTTTCAGCTTTTCTTTCATAAGAGATTGGTTTTCATCTTTGAGGTTTTTAGTTTTAGTAATTAGCTTTTTATGCTCTTCCATAAGATCTAAAAATGCATCATGTAGTTCTTTTACTGTAAAATCATACTCAAGTTCAGAATCTACCTCATCATTATTGGCCATGTAGCAAATTTGAGCCGTCTCTTATTGCTCTTCTTCTTCAAAGCTTGAGTCATCACATTCACTTCATTCAGCCATGAGATTCTTCTTTTTAAGTTTTCTAGTCATCCATTTCAATTCCGGGCAATCTATCTTGAAGTGCCCGAGCTTGTTGCACTCAGAGCATATTGGCACTTCTTTTTTCTTTTCCTTTTCTTTTCCCTTTTCCTGGCTTGAGCTACCTCTGAAGAAAGGTTTTCTTTTATGGAATTTCTTTTTACCTTTCATGAATTTTCTGAATTTTCTTGCAAGCATAGCCATTCCTTCTTCATCATATTCCTCCTCATCATCGGACTCCTCTGATTCAGTTTCCTGCTTTGGAGTTGTAGACTCAAGGCAATGGTCTTCCTTTTCTTAACCTCCTCTTCTGAGTTTTGTTTCATGGTCAGCTCATAGGTCATGAGTGATTCTAGAAGTTCTTCCAATTGCAGTGTATTGAGATCCTTTGTTTCTTGAATTGTAGTTACCTTGGCCTCCCAAACTCTTGGTAGAGACCTAAGAATTTTTCGCACTAGTTCAAAATTAGTATAAGACTTTCCTAAACTCTTTAGTCTATTTATGATTTCAGTGAATCTAGTGAACATTTCAGTTATGGATTCAGTGGATTCTATTTTAAATAATTCATACTTATGTACTAATATATTTATTTTTGACTCTTTGACTTGATTAGTTCCTTCATGTGTGACCTCTAGTTTATCCCAAATTTCTTTCGCGGAGATGCATGTGGATATTCTATTAAATTCACTTATATCTAGTGAGCAGTAAAGTACATTAATTGCTTTAGCATTTAATTGTGCAAGTCTTCTATCACTCTCATTCCAATCCATCTCAGGCTTAGGAATGATTGTGCCCTCTATACTAACTGTGGGTGTGTGTGGCCCCCTAGTTATGATGTTCCACAAGTCATAGTCTAGTGCTTGAATGAATATCCTTATCCTAGTTTTCCAATAAGTATAATTAGTGCCATTAAACAAGGGTGGTCTATTTGTGGATTGTCCCTTGCTAATAAAACATCCTACTTGGGTTGTCATGATCTTTGACTCTTGATTGTAAGATCAACAAATACTGTGAGAGCACCTCGCTCTGATACCACTTGTTGCCCAAGGTGACAAGCCAAGAGGGGGGGGGGGTGAATTGGTTTTTCTTAATTTTCGATTCCTTAATTATGTTAATTGATGAGTGAGTGATTTAGTTAATATAGATTAAGTGCAAGTAGTGAAGTTAGAACAATACACAATACGAACGACAAGAAGTATAGTGGTCCGGTGCTCTCCTATGCACCAACGTCCACTCCCCAAGCGACCCATTGGAAATTCACTATAATCCCACGGATTACAGTTGGATTGATTTCCGGGCTCACAATCCAAAAATCTTTACACTTTAGTTTTTTCAGGATCACCAAAAACCTATGTTGGTTTTACGGGCTTACCAACAAACCTTCACCATTGGTTTTACAGGTTCACCAACAAACCTACACCATTGGTTTTATGGGCTTTGTCTTTCTTGAGTAAGCTTTGATTTTCATGCAAAGGATAACTTGTTCTGATGAATAGTGTCATTATAAATACTTTCCCACATGTTTAGGTTACTCCCCATTGGTTAGAATTGAAAAACTATCCGTTACTAGCCATTGGGAGGTCAAAATATACTTCTACAGAACTAGCCATTATGCTTCTGCCCGTGCTGGGGTCGACCCAAACTTTTCTGGGGTCGACCCAAACCACTATTCATCATACTTGGGGTCGACTCAACTTTCACTGGGGTCGACCCAACTTTCACTGGGGTCGACTCCTGCTACAGCGGGGTCGGCCCTCTCAGGAATCACAGAACCTTGTATTTCAGCTATTTTTCACTGGGGTCGACTCAACTCCTTTTGGGGTCGACTCAAGCTATAGTGGGATCGACTCAAGTTCCATTGGGGTCGACCCTCTCAGGGATTCCAGAGACACAGTTTTGAACGACATAGCCTTTGGGTCGACTCATGTTCAGTTGGAGTCGACTCCATTGGGATCGACTCAAGCATTCCTGAGGTCGGCTCCATCTGGGGTCGGCTCAAGTAAGGTTGGGGTCGGCCCTCTCAGTAAATTCCAGAGACTTGTTTTCTTGAGGCTTGAAGCTGGGGTCGACTCAAGGTTCTTTGGGGTCGGCTTCGCTCCTGAGGTCGACTCAAGCGTATTTGGGGTCGACTCCACCACTGTTCATCCGTGCCATTTTTGCAGAGGTGTGCCTGATGGTTTCATGATGTGCGAGGGTCGACTCCACCTATGTTAGGGTCGATTCATTCCACACTTTGCTGCATCTTAAGGTTAGACTCATCCATACAATCAATGAAATATATTTCAAGCAATTTTGAATGTATGCCATGGTAGTGCTAGATACTCTTTAACAATTAAAATTACTATTTTGCCCTTAAGAGTACATTTCACTTGAAACTTTGTTGAATTAGAATTTAGAAATCTCTATCCCTTTTCTATTACAAATTTTATCTCATTATTAATCATTAAAAGACATCTTGATCTCATTCTTCTAATGTATCGAGAGTGTCAAACTCAGTAGTGATGTATCACGTTAACTTGTAGCACTAATTAGATATTTCCTCAATGGTTGTGTTAATCATCAAAATAACACTATCATCCTTACACATACATCTGTATGTATAAGTCCTAATAACTCTTTTGCCCTTTCTCCATGTCTTATGAATGGAGACTTGGTCATTTTTCCCATAAGACAAGATTCACAAGTTCCTAATGAATCAAAATCATAAGGATCAAAGAACTTTTCTTTGTATAACTTGTGTATCCTTGATTCATTAATATGACCTAGTCGGTAATGCCAAAGTAGGGTATTATTCACCTCTTCTTTCTTTCTTTTATTATCAATATGAAATACATTGTCATTAAGAGATAGAACAAGAAAACCATTTTCCGTAATGCCATTGCAATAGATTTTATTAGAAAAAGAAATTGAGCAACCATTGCTTTTTACATTATTTTCAAATCTTTTCTTTAACAATAAAGAAATAGAAATTACATTTATAATAATCTTGGGCATATAATAACAATCTTCTAATTACAGGAACTCTTCCAAAGGCAATTCCAAGTAGTAGGTTCCAATTGCTTCAGCCTGGATAGACTCTCCTCCAGTGCCATAAAGCTCGAAGTCATCTTTCTTCAAACTTCTAATTTTTTATAGTTCATACAATGATTTGCAAATGTGAGAACCACAGCTTGTATCCAATACCCATTAATTTTAATTTGAAGAACTTAATGACAAATTGGCATGTAACATAAACATACATTTTGATGCAACTCTTGCATCGGGCTTTATAGCTGCAAGAAAGGTCTTGCAATTTCTCTTCCAGTGGCCTTCCTTGCCGCAATGGAAACAGGTACTTGATCTAGAGATTTTCTTTCCTTTCTTCTTCTTAATCTTGCTACTTTTAGGGTTCAACCTTTTCTTAGAACCCTTATTGCCTGATTTCTTTCTTAAGCCCTTATCAACAAGAAGGATCAGACCTTTTTCCTTCTTGATATGGGTCTCAGCTGTCTTTAACATATTTAACAGCTTAGGTAGGGAGGCGTTCAGCTTGTTCATGTGAAAACTCACAACAAACTGAGAGAATGAATCAGATAGTGATTGCAGGATCAAATTCTAACTGAGCTTACTGTCCATAGCAAAACCTGATAGACTTAATCTGGTGATCAAGTCTATAACCATAAGAACATGGTTTTGCACTGAAGTTCCTTTATTCATTCTAGCATGAAACAACTGCTTGGATATCTCATATCTAGCAATTCTGCTTTGCTTTCCATACAACTCTTTTAAATTTAGAAGTATGGATAGAGTGTCCATGCTTTCATGTTGCCATTGTAATTCATTACTCATAGAGGCAAGCATGATACATTTGACAGTCAAACTGTCATTCTTCCATATCTTATGTGTGGCAACCTCCTCTTCAGTAGCATTATCCCCTATATCTCCAAGATTAGGGGTTTCAAGTACATAGAAAATTTTCTCCTGAGTGAGTACAATTTTTAGATTCCTCAACCAGTCCACATAGTTTGGATCGGTCAATTTGTTGGAATCTAAGATGTCTCTTAGTGAAAGTGAAGAAGCCATTTAATAATTCTACATAAGCAAGAACAAAACTAACATAAGCAGACCAATCATGATGACATGTATACAATTAAATAAGGATTTTTATTTAATCGTCTCCTTCTATTTTTGTCGAATATCATAGCCCTCTCCTATGATAAACGAGAAAACCTAATTTTTCTTAGCAGGGTTTAGATTCTAATTCATCAGAAAAGTCTTATGGTTGCACAATAAACCCTTATGAGTACAAAGGTAGAAAACTCTTTCCAATTTCATCTCATGCAATTCTCAACTTTATCTTGTCATCTTAAAACACTTATAGCCTTGTGTTTGCACAACAAACTATAATATTTTAGTTAAGTCAAAACCTTTATTTCTATATAATCATATTCAGATAATATTGCTTTTATGGTTGTACAATAAAGCAACATATTAAAATATGCCATAAGCATCTCTATGCACCAAGACAGTATAACATCAGTCCATTGCAAGCCTTGTGGTTGCACAACAAACTAGCATGGATCTTGACATAATAATGTCGAGGTATGAAGGAAGGATATCAGTAGTGTTTTATCAACATTAAGCTTATCCATAATAGACAATTAAATAATTGGCCAGGTAAGCAGGTGGGAGGCTTCCCTTACTCAAAGAGTAAGGTCCTAATTAAGTAACCACCTTTAGTGCTTTCCTAGACACCAATTAGATTAATTATTTTAGAATGGGTTAGCTCAAAGTTTTTCAACACTATGATTTGATATATTTTTTATTAAGGGTTTACTAGTCACATTTTATAACTGTAACATATTTAACATGTCTATGTTTATGCTACAGTAAACTATATATCTATCTCATAGCATATATAAATGAAAAGCAATTATCATACATCATAGCTATCTCATAGCATGTACAAATTATTACCAATTGATTGAATCAATTAACATGCTTCAACATATCTTCATATGAAAAAATTCATAACATGATATTTTATTATATATCATATCATATAATTCAGCATTCTTTTAAACATATGACATTACTATCTCGTAATAAATTAACAATCATACATCATGCATACTTATTTGATTGAAACAATTAAGGGTGGCTCTGATACCACTGTAGGGTTCTAACATGTCATGTGGGTGCAGCGGAAGCTAGAGATTTTAAAATTTGCTTAATAAAGTCCCTTTACATTAAACCCTATTAAGCCAAGATCACCTTAATGGAAGCAATCAAATAATATAATATAAAAATAAAAATAGAAGAATACCTCCAATGCTAATCCAATGTGTAGAATTTCCACTAGGTGCCTAAATGTTCACCTTTCAAGATTGATCTACACGAAAACTTGATTCAAGACTTTAACTCCAAAGACTTTGATCCTTAATGCAGAATTCTTCCAAAGAACTCTAATGGCTTGCTTTCCTTCCTCTCTAATTTTCTTTCTGTGGAGTAATTGATTAAAACCCCTATTTGATTTTGATGAGCTCAAAGCGTTTGAGTATATCTTATGTTTACTAATGAATTCAATTAAGTGTTTCAGTGAAAATCGTGTCTAAGTGTTTCTAGACTTGGTTCAAGATATTTTGAATAAGGTATGAAGTCAGTTTGAACCAAAGTCTGAGACTTGAGTCGACTCCAGGATATTACGAGTCGACTCCAAGCGTATCAGAATCACTGGCACGGGCTCGAGTCGACTCCAGACCAGTACGAGTCGACTCCGACTGAGAACAGACAGACGAACAGAAAGCATCAACTCAAAACCTGTCAGCGAGTCGACTCCTGAAGTGCGCGAGTCGACTCCGATGCTTACCGAGTCGACTTCGGAGTAATATGAGTCGACTCCAAGAAGCTACAGACAGAAAAGTCAGAGAGCATTTTTTCGACCCTGAGATTCGAGTCGACTCCTGTGGAACGCGAGTCGACTCCGATGGTTGGCAGGTCGACTCCAAAGAAAGTGAGAGTCGACTCTCAGTGGAACACAAGGCAAAAGTCAGAGAACCATTTTCGGACTCTGAGATTCGAGTCGACTCCCGCAATACGCGAGTCGACTCCAAGACAGCGCGACCCAAAAAGACAGAAGATCAATTTGTTGTCTCTGAGAGCCGAGTCGACTCCCAGAAAGCTCGAGTCGACTCCCAGGAAGCTCGAGTCGACTCCAAGGCAGCGGTACACCAAAAAGGCAGAAGACTAAGTTTCGGAAACTAAGAGCCGAGTCGACTCCGGGGAAGTTCGAGTCGACTCCAAAACTGGACGAGCCAAAAGACAGAAGATCGGAAGTTCGGGCTCTGAGCGCCGAGTCGACTCCCAGGATTGTCGAGTCGACTCGAGTGGGCCAAGTTGAAAATTAGCTCCATGGATTTCATGAGATGAGCCGACTCCGAAAATGCCAAGTCAGCTCCAGAAGTTGGCGAGTCGACTCCGGGTCAAGTCGAGTCGACTCTCAGTCGAAGAGGCCACTTTAATTCAAATCCGGAACAGTTGCCGAGTCGACTTCAGAAAAGCATGAGTCGACTCCCGCTACAGCCGAGTCGACTCCTGATCGTGCGAGTCGACTCCGACCCCCAATGGACATATTGTCAGGTTGTGCAGAGTGTGCAGAACGGGCAGAAAAAGGTGTCTAACGGCTAGTTTCCGTGGGGGATGGCTTAAGTAGCCACAGAGGACTGTAGCAAGGTAGGGAACTACTATTCCATTCAAAGAAATCAAGCATTCATTCTCTGCAAACTTGCTTTCAACGAAAAAGAAGGAAGAGCGCCATTAACTCAATCCAACAACCTCTTCCCAGCATTGAAAGAAGTCTCCTCCTGCATTCAAGTCGATCAGACGTTCCAGAGGAGACTCAAAGTTCAAGAAGCCTTATTCTACTCCAACGCAAAAGTGTTTGAGGGCTCTTAACTTCTCTCTAGTTTATATCGTAGCAAATCTGCTTTTTAAGAAGCTCAGTTTTTCTGTTTGTTTCTTATTCTTTCCATATTGTCTTTGCTTGATTCAATCGGGGGATTGAATCAAGGGTGTAGAGGTTGGTTGGTGAGCCGAGTGTAAAACCAACGTGTAAGGGTTCGATTGTGATCCCGGAAAAACAATCGGAGTTGGTTCTAGTCGGGGAGCCTGGAAAAACCGACCGAGTTCGTTGTGAGCTCGTAAAACAACAAGTTTGGTTGTGAGCTTGGAAAACAACCGGCTGTAATCCAAGGGGTTATAGTGAATTCCCAAGTGAGACTTGGGGAGTGGACGTAGGAGCAAGGGTCAGCTCCGAACCACTATAAACATCGTGTTTGTGATTGCTTGTCTCTCTTTCTCTCATTCTCATTTCACTCACAGCACATAGCAACTAATTAATCACCTTGCAAAAGTATTAATTAGTCATCTACAAAAGTTTTAATTGTAAAATTATTTTAAAACCCAATTCACCCCCCTTCTTGGGTTGTCTATCTGGGCAACAAGTGGTATCAGAGCCTAAACTCTTCTACCCTAAGAGTAAAAGATCGAAATGACAACCCCATTTGGATCTTCCCACATTGAGGGTCAGTCCACCCAAAGACCCCCATTCTTTAGTGGATCCGATTACTCATATTGGAAGGCTAGGATGAGAATATTCATCCAAGCCCAAGACTATGAGATGTGGACCATTGTATCAAATGGACCATACATCCCATCCATCTATGTAAAGGGGGTCACTGTACCCAAACTAGAAAAGGATTGGGATGAACATGACATGAGAAAGGCACAACTCAATTCTAAAGCAATGAATGTGCTTTACTGTGCATTAGATAGGAATGAATTCAATAGAGTCTCTACTTGCAATTCTGCAAAAGAGATTTGGGACAGACTTGAAGTGACCCATGAGAGCACGAATCAAGTCAAAGAATCCAAAATAAATATATTAGTTCATAAGTATGAACTATTTAAGATGGATTCTAATGAGACAATCACTAGCATGTTCACTAGGTTTACTGACATTGTCAATGGCCTAAAAAGCCTTGGCAAAAACTATACTAACAGTGATCTTGTCAGGAAAATTCTTCGCTGTCTACCAAGGTCATGGAAAGCCAAGGTGACGGCAATCCAAGAAGCTAAGGACTTGAGCAAACTTCCACTTGAAGAGCTCCTTGGATCCCTAATGACTCACGAGCTAACAATGAAGCAGCACAGCGAAGAAGAGTCCTCCCATAAGAAAAAGGTAATAGCTCTTAAGTCTACATCATCTAACAAGGACTTATCTTGCAGTAGCAGCAGTGAAGAAGAGGATCATGAGGGAGATGATGATGAGGCTCTTCTTGTGCGCAAATTCAGAAAATTCATCAACCACAAGAAGTCCTATCATCAAAGGAGAGGCTCCTCAAATTCCTATCGCAAGGATAAAGGTAAGGAAAGGAAAAATGAGGGGATTGGTTGCTATGAGTGCAAAAAGCCGGGACACATCAGAGCTGAGTGTCCCTTACTAAAGAAGAGCAGCAAGTACAAGAAGAAGAAAGCCCTTGTCACCACCTTATCGGACTCCGACGCATCATCTTCATCATCGGATGAAGAACAAGAAGAAAAGGCCAATTTCTGCTTCATGGCCAATGAAAATGAGGTAACGTCCGAAACGCATCTAGATTTTACATTTGATGAATTGTATGATGCATTTAATGAATTAATGATAGAATATAAGGCTATAAACCTTAAGAACAAAGAGCTAAAGCTAGCTAATCAATCTTACTTACATAAATACGATAAATTAGTTAAGGATAAGGACTCTATCACCAAAGAAAATTTAGAACTTAAGACAAGCAATCAACTCTTAACTCAAAAGACTAATACCTTGAGTAAAGATATTGAAAAACTAACTAAGAAAATTTCAGAACTTAAAAACAATAAATAAATCTTAAACGAGAATGTCATAAAAGATTTAAACATTCTAAAAACCGAAAAACAAACTCTAACTAAAGAACTTGAAAAGTACAAACCTTTGGTTGAAAAATTTACATATAGTTCAGAAAAACTGAATATGATACTTAATAGTCAACGAGCCGTATTCAATAGAGCGGGTTTAGGGTATAAACCTAAAAATAAGCAAAAACTTCTTAGTAACTTCTTTGTTAAAGCAGGAGAAAGTAAAACTAAGAAAATAACCTGTTTTTGTTGTGGAACTGTAGGACATAAAGCAAATGTGTGCAATTATAGAAAAGGAAAAACAAAAAGAAAAGTTAAAAGGGTATGGGTTCCAAAAGGAACCAACATGACTAACCATGAAAGACCCAAGAAAACTTGGGTACCTAAGATTACATGATTTGCTTGTGTAGGAGTGTCTTGCAGCCAAGGTCAACAAAAATTGCTGGTACTTGGATAGTGGCTGCTCAAGACACATGACGGGTGACAAGGATCAATTCTTCACCCTTGAAGCTAAGAAGGGAGGTGCTGTGACTTTTGGAGACAACAACCAAGGTCACATCATTGGTATAGGTAAAGTACAAATTACCCCTTCTACTTTTATAGATAATGTTCGATATGTTGATGGTCTTAAGTATAATTTATTAAGCATTAGTCAATTATGTGATAGAGGCTATAATGTTATGTTTAAACCATCACTATGCATCATAACAAATCCAAATGACAATAGTTTAGTTTTTAAAGGAATAAGACGTGGAAATGTGTATGTTGTAGACCTTGAGGATCTTACCAAACACAACCCATGTTTAGTTGTTAATGAAACTAAGGATAATGATGCTAGTTGGTTATGGCACCGTAAGTTAGGTCATGCAAGCATGGACACAATATCTAAACTAGTTAAAAGAGATTCTGTGATAGGTTTGCCAAAATTAAAATTTGAAAAGAATAAAATATGTGAAGCATGTCAATTTGGCAAACAATCAAGAAACTCCTTTAAATCTATAAATTGTGTCTCTACCTCTAGACCTCTAGAACTACTACACATGGACCTCTTCGGACCAACTAGAACCACAAGTCTAGGAGGAAATAAATATGGTCTAGTTATCGTAGATGATTACTCTAGATTCACTTGGGTTATGTTCTTAGCACATAAAGATCAAGCTTTTTCAGTCTTTAAAAAGTTTCATAAGAAAGTAACAAATGCTAGAGATTCTTCAGTCATAGCCATTAGAAGTGACCATGGAACCGAATTTGAAAATCAGTTATTCGATGAGTTTTGTAGTGAAAAGGGGATAACTCATAATTTTTCTGCACCTAGGACACCACAACAAAATGGAGTTGTGGAGAGGAAAAATAGAACTCTAGAGAAAATGGCTAGAACTATGTTATGTGAAAGTAACCTCCCTAAGTACTTTTGGGGAGAAGCCATTAATACTTCTTGTCATATATTAAATAGAGTTCTATTAAGACCCATTATAAAGAAAACACCTTATGAACTTTGGAAAAACAGAAAACCAAAGGTAAACTATTTTCATATCTTTGGATGTAGGTGTTTTGTTCATAATAATGGAAAAGATAATCTAGGAAAATTTGACTCTAAATCTGATGAGGGCATATTCTTAGGGTACTCTACAACTAGTAAAGCATATAGAGTCTTTAATAAAAGAACCCTAGTTATAGAAGAATCCATACATGTTGTCTTCGATGATTCTAGTGATATCTCTTCTAGTAAGAGAGTTAATTTTGACGATGATACGGAAATTCTTGAAGAAAAGATTGACGAGATGACATTACAAGATAACAGTCAAAAATTAATTGAAGATGCATCATCAAGCCAAGAGACTATAATAGATCATGGGCTAACTAAAGCTTGGAGGTATGCTCACGGGCATCCTAAGGAATTAATTCTAGATGATCCGTCTCAACCTATTAGGACTAGAGCATCCCTTAGGAACTTAAACAATCATCTAGCTTTCGTTTCACATTTTGAGCCTAAACGCATAGAAGAAGCTGAAAAAGATGTAAATTGGATAAATGCAATGCAAGAAGAATTAAATCAATTTACTAGAAACAAGGTATGGAATCTAGTTGAAAGACCTTCTGAATATCCAATTATAGGTACCAAATGGATTTATAAAAATAAACTTGATGAAAATGGAATCGTAATAAGGAATAAGGCTAGACTAGTAGCAAAGGGCTATAATCAAGAAGAAGGTATAGATTTTGATGAAACCTTTGCTCCTGTAGCTAGACTTGAGGCTATTAGATTATTATTAGCATATGCATGCTCTAAGGACTTCAAACTATTTCAAATGGACGTAAAAAGTGCATTTTTAAATGGGTATATTAATGAGGAGGTATATGTAGAACAACCTCCTGGTTTTGAAAATCATCAATACCCTAATCATGTATATAAATTGAACAAAGCACTTTATGGTTTAAAACAAGCACCTAGAGCATGGTATGAGAGGCTTAGCAAATTCCTATTAGAACATGAATTCTCTAGGGGTAATGTAGATACAACACTATTTCTGAAAAAGCAAAACAAAGATATGTTATTAGTGCAGATTTACGTTAATGATATTATTTTCGGTGCTACTAACAATCGCCTCTGCGAAGAATTTGCTGATTTGATGCAGAGTGAATTTGAGATGAGCATGATGGGAGAGCTGAACTACTTCCTCGGGCTTCAAATCAAACAGTCTGAAGGAGGCATCTTCATCAATCAAGCCAAATATATCAAGGAGATGCTTAAAAAGTTTGATATAGAAGGAAACAAGTCAATCAGCACCCCCATGAGCTCATCATGCAAATTAGACCAAGATGAATCAGGTAAATCTGTAGATCAGAAACTATATAGAGATATGATAGGATCTTTATTGTATCTTACTGCAAGTAGACCTGATATCATGTTTAGTGTTTGCATGTGTGCTAGATATCAGTCTAATCCTAAGGAATCACATCTAATTGCAGTTAAGAGAATCTTTAAATACCTAATAGGAACTAAGAATATAGGTTTATGGTATTCTAAAGAATCTAGCCTAAACTTAATAGGATACACAGATTCAGACTTTGCTGGATGTAAACTTGATAGAAAAAGCACCAGCGGGTCATGTCAATTCCTAGGAGAAAACTTAATCTCATGGTTTAGCAAGAAACAAAATTCGGTTGCTTTATCTACTGCTGAAGCTGAATATGTTGCAGCCGGGAGTTGTTGTGCTCAAATCTTATGGATCAAACAACAATTAAAAGATTATGGCATTAAACAAGATAAAATACCCATTAATTGTGATAATACAAGTGCCATTAATCTAACTAAGAATCCAATTCAGCATTCAAGAACTAAACATATTGAGATAAGACATCACTTCATAAGAGATTATGTACTGAATGGTGATGTGACACTACAATTTGTTTGTACTGATGATCAATTAGCTGACATTTTTACAAAACCCCTAAGTGAAGAGAGATTTAGTGTGCTTAGGAGGGGATTAGGAGTGATTGATCCATGCTAGTGGTGTTTTCCACTAGTTCATTGATTTTGATGATTAGATTGTGGTTAATTTAGAGTTTCTTTACAATGATCATCAAATCAGATCATAACTTAGTGATTTTCCCTCATTCGGCACGAACATAGCATGATTTTTAGGTGCGTGCCAGAGTTCGAGACGACTCGAGTAAGTTTCAGAGTCGGCTCGTAAGGGGGAGTCGACTCGGACATTTACGGGAGTCGACTCGAGATCAATGGCCGCAGAGGGTGAGTCGACTCGCATACAGTCGGGAGTCGACTCAAGGTCAATAGGCGCATAAGGAGAGTCGACTCGCGCATACTTTGGAGTCGACTCGAGGTCGAGTCGACTCGCGACTCAGAGGAGTCGACTCGCAGTCGGGATCCGACTTTTTAACCCTAGCTCCATCGTTTTCAAAACATTTCTATTCTCCGCCGCCACTGTTCACAAGCCCTAGAGCCGACTCCTAGGTCGTCCCCGGTCGTCCCCAAGCTTTTTCTGTTGACCTTTTCACCGTCCATTAGGGCTTTTCCTCCCATTCTAGGTCACTATGCCTCGTAAAACCGTTGTCCGGAAGAGGTCCCAACCCGAGGCCGGTCCCGAGAGGCGCTCCAAGGCTCGGCACGATCCCGCGAGGTCACAACCTCCGGCTCGTTCCCCGCCGAGGGCAATTCCCGCGAGGCCGTGCGCCGGGAAGGCGGTCTCCACCGGAAGATACGTCGATTTCGACTATCTCTCCCGGGAGGGCTTCACCATAGGTGAGAGATTGCGTGTCCAGGGCTTAGAGTATTTCCTTACATTAGATCTCCCCACTTACCCTGGATTAGTTAGAGAGTTTTACGTTACCGTCCATCGGGGAGATGGGGGTATAGAGGGCACGGTAGCCGGTGTCCCATTATTCATTTTGGAGGATATCATTGCTCAGGTCCTCCATCTTCCCCAAGTTGGGGTGGCACCCGCACACCCTGAGGATAGGACTGAGGCCCTTACGGCCATTCTAGGGCATCCACCCCAGTCCCCCTTAGATGAGGTATCCGCTAGCTCACTTCCTGTTGAGGTGCGGATCCTCCTGAGTATCCTGTCTAGGTCCCTTTTCCCGAAGACTGGCCGCTTCGATTTTGTTTCTGAGAGGGACCTCGCCCTTATATTCTATATTCTCCAGGACACCCCAATCAACTTTTCCAAGATGATGTATAGATACCTATGTGAGCCACTAGATAGACCTAGGCTCACCCTCCCCTACGGCATGTTGTTCACCCTTATCTTTAGGGAGGCCGAGATCCTTATTCCTGAGGAGGAACCCTCTCGCGCATTGCGATGGACAGATCGCATGCGTCCGGGGACCCTACACAGGATGGGGTTTCGGAAGGTCGAGGGGACATGGGTTAGGAAGTCTTCTACCTCCACACGTACCACCAGACACTCTCCTAGTCTTGACCCAGACTCTGATTATCCCACTCAGCCTTCCACTCCAGTACCCTCCACCTCAGCCGGACCCTCCTCCTCAGCTCCACCACCCATGGAGGTCCGGATCGCTCCTGAGCAGCTCCTGGAGTTGCGGCAGGAGATTGTCAGAGACCTGCGGGATGATCTACTTTGGGAGCTCCGAGGTTCAGTGCCTGCTCCCACTCCTGCACCCACATCTTCTGAGTTGGTCCCTTCCTTGACTGTCGTGACTGACATGACGGCCCATGTACGGGAAGAGATCTACAATGTCCGGAGCTTGATCCAGGCTCAGTTCTCCAGCATGAGTGAGGTCACGGGTATCACTCGGAAGATGCGCGATGACATCCGGAAGGACATGAGCACCACTACTCAGGGGGCCGAGCGCTTGGCGAATGTGCTCATCGACAAGCTGGACGCACTTCAGAAGTCGGTGACCGAGCTCGACACGATGCATAGCAGGGCCACCTCGGCCATCATCCGACAGCTAGAGCACGTCACCAATGCGGTCCAAGCACTCGCTGAGCGCATGCCTCGGGGAGCCACATCCTCTTCGAGGAAGCCCTAGATATCGTTTTGTATTTGGACATGTATTCCTTTTTGCTTTACTTATTGTATTCTCAAATGTATTTACATACAAATCAATACAATGAGTAGACGTATTCTCTTCAATTGTGTGCAATTTGATCTCTAATTGATTGTTTGTTCTGCTTACCTCCTTTTTGATACGATGACAAAAAGGGGGAGAAATATTTAGTAGATATGTAAATGGAATCAACATAAAAGAACTCAAAATGAGAATCAAAAATTAAAACATAATTTGTTCTTAGTGGATTTGGTACCTCGAGGCTCATTATCTCTCTATTGGGGCTCCTAATGGAGTAATCTCCAGAATCTATTCAAGGAATATTCGGAGATTAGCTGAATCCTACTCAAGAACAAGTTGACAGATTTTCCCTCTAAAAACCAAAAATTTCAGTTCAAAAACTTCAATGCATTAAAAGGAAATTCAGAGAATCAAAACAAAGTAGAATGCGTATGTTGAGGGGGAGAATCTGAATTTTTAAGAAAGCTAAATCATTAAATATATATAAGCCAAACAATTGATTGCATGATATGAAGGCTTATATAATTCCAAATGAAATGGGAAGCTTTAACTCCAAAATTTATTGTTTCACACCTTTCAAGATTGGATAAATCAAATAACCAGACATTTGAATTCATTTATGGATTTTATTTCCTTGTTTATTAAGCAATTCACTTTACATATACTCAAAGTTTTGTCATCATCAAAAAGGAGGAGATTGTGGAGTAATTGATTAAAACCCCTATTTGATTTTGATGAGCTCAAAGCGTTTGAGTATATCTTATGTTTACTAATGAATTCAATTAAGTGTTTCAGTGAAAATCGTGTCTAAGTGTTTCTAGACTTGGTTCAAGATATTTTGGATAAGGTATGAAGTCAGTTTGAACCAAAGTCTGAGACTTGAGTCGACTCCAGGATATTACGAGTCGACTCCAAGCGTATCAGAATCACTGGCACGGGCTCGAGTCGACTCCAGACCAGTACGAGTCGACTCCGACTGAGAACAGACAGACGAATAGAAAGCATCAACTCAAAACCTGTCAGCGAGTCGACTCCTGAAGTGCGCGAGTCGACTCCGATGCTTACCGAGTCGACTCCGGAGTAATATGAGTCGACTCCAAGAAGCTACAGACAGAAAAGTCAGAGAGCGTTTTTTCGACCCTGAGATTCGAGTCGACTCCTGTGGAACGCGAGTCGACTCCGATGGTTGGCAGGTCGACTCCAAAGAAAGTGAGAGTCGACTCTCAGTGGAACACAAGGCAAAAGTCAGAGAACCGTTTTCGGACTCTGAGATTCGAGTCGACTCTGCAATACGCGAGTCGACTCCAAGACAGCACGACCCAAAAAGACAGAAGATCAATTTGTTGTCTCTGAGAGCCGAGTCGACTCCCAGGAAGCTCGAGTCGACTCCAAGGCAGCGGTACATCAAAAAGGCAGAAGACTAAGTTTCGGAAACTGAGAGCCGAGTCGACTCCGGAGAAGTTCGAGTCGACTCCAAAACTGGACGAGCCAAAAGACAGAAGATCGGGAGTTCGGGCTCTGAGCGCCGAGTCGACTCCCAGGATTGTCGAGTCGACTCGAGTGGGCCAAGTTGAAAATTAGCTCCATGGATTTCATGAGATGAGCCGACTCCGAAAATGCCAAGTCAGCTCCAGAAGTTGGCGAGTCGACTCCGGATCAAGTCGAGTCGACTCTCAGTCGAAGAGGCCACTTTAATTCAAATCCGGAATAGTTGCCGAGTCGACTCCAGAAAAGCATGAGTCGACTCCCGCTACAGCCGAGTCGACTCCTGATCGCGTGAGTCGACTCCGACCCCCAACGGACATATTGTCAGGTTGTGCAGAGTGTGCAGAATGGGCAGAAAAAGGTGTCTAACGGCTAGTTTCCGTGGGGGATGGCTTAAATAGCCACAGAGGACTGTAGCAAGGTAGGAAACTACTATTCCATTCAAAGAAATCAGGCATTCATTCTCTGCAAACTTGCTTTCAACAAAAAAGAAGGAAGAGCGCCATTAACTCAATCCAACAACCTCTTCCCAGCATTGAAAGAAGTCTCCTCCTGCATTCAAGTCGATCAGACGTTTCAGAGGAGACTCAAAGTTCAAGAAGCCTTATTCTACTCCAACGCAAAAGTGTTTGAGGGCTCTTAACTTCTCTCTAGTTTATATTGTAGCAAATCTGCTTTTTAAGAAGCTCAGTTTTTCTGTTTGTTTCTTATTCTTTCCATATTGTCTTTGCTTGATTCAATCGGGGGATTGAATCAAGGGTGTAGAGGTTGGTTGGTGAGCCGAGTGTAAAACCAACGTGTAAGGGTTCGATTGTGATCCCGGAAAAACAATCGGGGTTGGTTCTAGTCGGTGAGCCTGGGAAAACCGACCGAGTTCGTTGTGAGCTCGTAAAACAACAAGTTTGGTTGTGAGCTTGGAAAACAACCGGCTGTAATCCAAGGGGTTATAGTGAATTCCCAAGTGAGACTTGGGGAGTGGACGTAGGAGCAAGGGTTAGCTCCGAACCACTATAAACATCGTATTTGTGATTGCTTGTCTCTCTTTCTCTCATTCTCATTTCACTCACAGCACATAGCAACTAATTAATCACCTTGTAAAAGTATTAATTAGTCATCTACAAAAGTTTTAATTGTAAAATTATTTTAAAACCCAATTCACCCCCCCTCTTGGGTTGTCTATCTGGGCAACACTTTCACTTTCTAAAATTACTTCTAATCCTTTTGTCCTAAAGAAGACCACCTTGTCTTGGATTAGGATATCCTAGAAGCAATCCTAGAAAGAAGAAAACTAATGTAAGAAAGAAGGGATATGAGAGAGAGTTGGAATTGGAATCGGGATGATTGAAAACACCAGGAGTAACTCTCTTTTATAAGTGGCGTACGGATGCTTTACCAATGATGAATCCCATCCATTCAGCCATGAAGAGGGGCATGAGATCCAAGGGAGGCAACTTTGATGAGAGGGCATATCAAAAGTAGTTAGGATAAAATGAAGCACTTATGATATGGCGCTTCATCTTTATCCATTCCCAAAGCACCTCTTCATGATATTGCGCCGTACTCATCCCTTTCTTCACTTCTTATCACGCATGAAAAATAGGAACCAACCTTATCCATTGATCAATGCTTAATGATGATCCAAAGGCCATAATTAGTGGCGCCACATTTATCTTAGGCGTGAGAAAGAGTGAGGAGGGATTAAGTGGATAAGATCAAACACTTATTTCATCCTTATCCACTTGTTTTCCTTTCACGCCATACCCTCTCTTTATTTTCATATCATCATGCCTCCCTTGAATCCTCATCACGCCATCAGCCCATCATGCCATGGATCCCACTTTTTGATGCATCATCAAATGATCCAATGGCTAAGATTTAAGGCACCATCAAGGGAGGGAGTTATGTCATCATCCAATGGCGGAGTGAAGATCCAATGGCTCTAATTCAAGTCGCCTCATCATGATCACATTATCTATTCATCCAATGGCTGATGAAGATCAAACGGTCATGATTAAAAGCCCTTATCTAACCCAATCCAATTGGGTTCAAACCAACTCATCATTATGTCTTCATCTAATGGTAGATGAAGATCTAACGGTCAAAAATGAATATATCATTAAATCTAATCCAATTAGACTCAAAACAAGCCAATTAGGTGACAACTCTTGGCTAACCCATATTAGGATATGATCTAATCAAATTAGATCAATTAAGAATCAGATTCAAATCCAATTCGAATCAGGAGCTAAGGTTTGCAAAATGTGCTAGCATGTTCATCTTGCAAACATGATCTAATCTAATTAGACCCTCGATCAGTTTTCTTGTATGTGATCCATTGGGTTCCATACTTAGCCAGCAATAGGTGTGAGTGCGAGTTGACCCAACTTGATTAGAACTCTTCTAATCGATTTAGGTCTAAACTGTGCGAACCCGAACTTAACAATTAGAATCCTTTCTAATTGGTGATCAAATTAAACTCTTTAATTTGATCAAACCTATAAGGCAAGATTGATGTCTAGCAACGTATCATGTCTATCCGAAAAATATGAAATTTGGTGAAAATACCAAAAATACCCTTTAGTGTCAAGTTACCGCGCAATTCAATCCTTCAATCAAACTGCATCCTGAATATGTATATGAGTATGGATCTATATCAAACTCAATTGCATATTCATGCTTCTCTCAATCTTTTAATGATAATTCGAATAATGAAAAATTAGAAACTCTTTCTAATTTTCATTCTACTTTGATCAAAGATTTTCTGAATTATCATATGATTGGAATAAATAAGATGCGGTCTTCTCTTACTAGAAGTGATTGATTCCTTGTCGACCTACTCATAACCTTCGTGCACAATTCACCATATCCAGAAGATCCCGTGCACAACATATTGTCATGAATAAGAGTAAACCAAAATATGGATTCATGTGCACAAGATACCATGGTGATCTGAGGTCAAAGGATCAGTTGCACAATTTCCACTAAAAGAATCATCTTTAGACATGTAAGTAAGACTCCATAAGATATTCTCTTGAGAGATCAATTCAGTGAACTCATTCCTCTAATGAGCACCCACATCGTTGTATTAGTATCTCCACACAAGTGATTGTAAGATCAATCACCCTCTGTGTCGAGTATACATAAGATGTGCCAGTCTTGCCGGTAGCATTGATCCCCGACTCAATGTACCAATGACTGGAAATACTTAAGATTAGGGTTTTAGGATTTTAGGTCTCACTAGTATGATCTCATCATAGCCCAAAAACCATTGCCTTAATCTAAAGGGTTCGTCACAAATATAACAAACAGCATTTGATGAAATACAATGCCTTTAGTCATAATTGAGCAAAGAAAAATTCTTCGCAATACAAATTGCGATTGGCTTGTAGGGCATCTATTCTTTCATAGGCTAGCTCAAGCGAGAAAATTCTTGATGTTAGTTTTCTACAGTAAAAAGTTTTAGAGGCATCCACTTGCTTGAGAAATCTAGATTGTTTTTTCTTTAGCACATGGCTCTTTTATGATAATTCATCAAGATCAAGCTCAAAACCATAGCACCTCATGACTATTCTTCTCATTGAGTGGATGTTATATCACTTAAAGCTACTTTGGTCAATTTTTAAATTTTTTCCGACATGGCATTTAGTTCTATTTAAGTTAATAGTTTAGCTAACATTCTATTAAGTTATAGGTTAACGTATTAGATAAAAACAAACCTCAGAAAAATAAGCGTAGATTTTTCAAATTATTGGATGTAAGTATAATTTATTCTTAATCTTAAAAAATTTTTGTAATTTATGCGCCAAGTAGAGGAAATTTTAATTTTTTATATGAGGTAAGCAGATTCACTAACGCCATTACTTTAACTGGGTATAAGTATAGGTTTTACAAATTGGTGGGTATAACTATAATAAACGTAAACCTCAAAAGAGTTTTTGTAATTTATGATTAATAAAATGTCCAAGCTTGAGTCTAGATTTGTGACCCATTTAATAGACAGGTTGGATTCAAGTTGACAAATTTTTGATCTATCTTATATCCAACACGACCACCCCTAGTGTGTGTCGATATCATAATATTTCTTTTTGATTTTCTTATACTAATGATCATTTTTCTAAAGCCATGAATTTTGATCTAGTAGTTTTTATCGAATGCTAATATTTTAGCATTATGTTGCACTATTTAAGCATTTGCAAACACACTATTCAGTTGGTTGTATTAAACTATGACATTGTTGCATAGGTCATATTGCATGTTGTATAGATTTTTAACTTCTTGCACAACTATTATTAGTTTTTTGCAACACCTATAGTCAAAGTTTTGCTTGTCAAATTCTTTACAGCCTGTGATGTATATTAAATTCCATTTTCTTATTTAATGACATCTTCAATAAATCTATTTAATGTTTCAATTAATAAATTTTATTGTGGTAAATTTGAAAATAATTCCTAATAATTGCTTAAGTACTTTTAGTTTGTGTAGACATCATAATATTTCTTCTTGATTTTCTTATACTAATGATCATTTTTTGGAAGCCACCAGATTTTGTTCTAGTAGTTCTTACTGGATGCCAATATATTAGTATTATGTTACTATTTTTAAGAATTTGCAAACACACTGGTCAGTTGGCCTGTGTTAAACTACAACATTGTTGCATATGACATATTGCATGCTCTAGAAATTTTTAACTTTTTGCATAACTATTATTAGTTTTTTGCAACCCCTATAGTCAATGGTTTGCTTGCCAAATTCTTTACAGGCCATGATGTATATTAAATTCCATTTTTCTTATTTAGTTACATCTTCAATAAATGTTTTTATTTTTCACTTAGTAAACTTTCTTGCGGTAAATCTGAAAATAATTGCTAAATTTTGCTTAAGTAATTCTAGAGCTAATAATACTGTTAGTATAATCAAAGAGTAAAGAAAGTTCATGATTGAAACCACATTATTTTAACTTCTTTTAGTACTTCAAATTGGGAGTTAGTGTGGGAAAGGATGTGGGTGAAGAGAAGTGACGCTTTAGGAAATTATGGGGTATACGAGTGTAGGAAGCGAGATATCTAAAAGATTGCAAAGCAAGTGCAGCAACTTTTCTCGAAGATTCCATCCAATAGGCATAAAGAGTAGGATGGATTTACTCTATGCAGTAAGGTGTGCTTTGAGTTGAAATCAGCCAAGGAAGCTAGATGACAATTTTGTCCACTTTCATTTTTGTCGTATCCTTGAACCCCTTCTTAGGAGTTGTGTTCCAATCAAAATTAACAATATATAATGAGTTGAGTTTGATCGGCATTTTGAGGCAAAGTCTAACCAAACTATGGTGAAAATAGCACCAACAGGTTTGCAGAATTCATGCTGTCATGTTGCTTATTGAGTTTACTAATCGATACTTAGAGCATCAAAATCAGATGTTGTGTAATAAAGTAATGGTATCCCAAAGACGCAATAGTGATTAAGGTCTTGATGTGCTACTGTGCTGTTGGACCTGTTCCAAACATGACTGATGTATTCTAACGGATTGAAAATAATATGATTCTCCTAGATCAGATTATTTCACTTTGTTAGTTATTTAAAGTAAGCAGTAGAAGACTGTATTTACGGTATTACACTTTTTTGTGTGATATGATCTCATGCCACATGTGGGGAGCCTCATAGCCCTTTTACAATGAATTTTATTGCTAATAAGAATCTAATCAGATTATTCTAACGAGATTATTTCACTTTGAAGATCAAAAACAAATTACGAATTGCTGCTTTGATCTTCAAGCTTGCCATACTTTGACATGCAGGTAATCTCCAATTAGGGAAATCACTCGTTAGACAAAAATAAAATACAAGGAAGCTCCAAATGAATTTTATTTTTATCTTATTTTATTTGGGATGAAGAACTCTAGTATGTATAGGTAAGAGTGAAATACAAGGATATTAATGCCAAGCACAAAACTGGTCTTTTAACTTTATTTCTAATCCTACCAAATCCAAAAGGACCAAGATGTTATCACTAACAATCACAGAGCTTTGCTCAACAAAATGGATTAAAATGACATAATGAATTAGATAAAAAGATATATCTGGTAGTACAAAAAATAATGATGGGAACGAACACGCAAATGGATAGGAGATTTGCTTAGATAGAAAGTTAAAGGTTGCTAGCAGTATTCCTTCATAGATCTGAACCTGCATAAATGGCTTTAAAAATACTAGGATCAGTAATGATTGAATAGTAGTGTAATGTGTTTTGGGAACAAAATAACATCATACAAACTATCTTACGAGATCTTGAAGGGTTATTTCATTGGGCTGCTATATTTGCATCAATAAAGAGGTACTGGAGCAGCTGGTCATCATGCAAGATATAAATGGCTAACAGATGAGACTGCATGATGGATGTGATAAGAGCTTCAAACAAGCACTTAAAAAGATTATCTAGCCTGTGTTGAACCATAATTTGCATCACTTTGGTGCACCTTGGTCTCTTGCAAACTTATCATGCATGAGAAAGTATTTCCTGTACTAAACTTTGACAACCTAATTCATTTCTTGACTAATATCGATTGATCTTGTTACTATCAGATTCAGCTATTTATATAAATGTTCAATCATGTGGTTCTCTAGCAAGCATTTGTTTTAAACAATGGAGTTTGGAAAGTTGTTAAGTTTCTTATGTAGATATCATCCATGTTTTCCTTTTTTCATTATCATATCATTGGCTAACGATAGCAATGACCGATGATAACTGGTGTGGCCATTGGAGCAGGATGGCAAGCATTGGTTGCATATGTGAACATTGGTTGTTATTATATATTTGGTATTCCCCTAGGCCTTATAATGGGTTATAAGCTTGACATGGGTGTTCGGGTAAATACTCTTTTCTTCTTCCCATTTATGCAAATGGCTATTAGCCATCACAATCAGTAGCAATTAGTTTTGTGCATGGTTGGGCCTCTAGCTTGAACAGTATGCGACATGAAAGATAACTATTAATTGTTACCCCAAAAAGTTTCCATATTGATACCTTATTTAGATCACTAATATTGTGAGGCATACACCAGTATTTTCTCATTATTGCCTTTGATTAACTTCAATTCCAGGGCATTTGGTACGGAATGTTATCAGGCACCATCGTACAAACACTAATCCTATTTTGGATGACCTATCGGACAAATTGGAACAAAGAGGTATATAGGTTACATATTTTTTTTTATTATCAATACTCAAAGTATTCACACTTATGATGTTCTTTAACATTCTATCAAGAAATAAGCAATTCGAGACCTTATCTAGTAGCAGATCCAGTAATAAGAGAACAAAAAGCACATAATTAAAGTTCATTTAAAACTAGATGATTTAGTTTGGCCCTCTAAGCTGGCATTGTCTGGTTTATTGTACAATTAATGCAAAGAAATCATCAAGTTGTTCTATTTATGTTTGTAGTTTATTATCATTTCTCATTGAGAAATCAGGTTCTGTAGAATCTCATGTTTATCAGCTACATGTATCATGAAAAATGATATTGCATTGCAGGCTTCAGTAGCTGAGGAAAGTATAAGAAGATGGGGTGGTGAACCAGAAGTAAAGGCAATGCTTTAGAGAAGTAAAATAAGGTGCAAAAGAAGGCACGCGATTAGCCTTCAGGAGTAATTTTCAAAACTTTATTTTATGTTTATGAGTATAAAACAATGTTTAACAAACTTTTCATTCACCTACAAATGGAACAACTCCCAAGTATTACTTGTTGATTATGCACTGTTTATTAACTGAGATTTTTTGGTATCCAAAACCTGAGATTTTTAAACTTAATCTGCTCCATCTACCAATAGACAATAAACTAATACGTTCATAATGTATATACCCAAAGTGCTCTATTTTTTCTAATCTTTCTTATGGTTATTTGATGTGGAGCAAGGACCCCGAGGTTTTGGATACATATCCTTAGTCGATCTTGCAAGAAAATTTGGGACAAAAGCCTCGAGACTTAGATAGAAAGCCGAAGACTGCAAAATTTCAAGAAAATATGATGGTCACATTGAAAATTATACTGGAACAAACCTATACCTCAAGATCTTATTGAGTTACCCCATGCGCGATGCGACAATCACAGCAGAAATCACGCACAGGGTTTGTTCATCCATGAACTTGCTACGGATCGTCGAATTCAAAAAAAAATTTGGATTCAATAATCCAGAAGATCTCTTTGAATCATAAAGGAGAGGAGATTAAGATTAAAACTTGATTACAAAAACAAAAACAAAAATCAGAAGTAAAGATCTCATCTTTACCTTTGTGCAGGTAGAAGCTCGCCGCAATCTGATGATCGTTGCATAGGTTTTCCTTGTAGCCGCACACATTTCCGACCTCTACAAGTATCCATACGAGGATCTGAAAATCAGAGATAGGATCTCACCGGGGTGCTAGCTCCTTGCAGAGATCTCTCCTGATTGTCGTAGAAGAAAGGAAGAAGAACAGCAATCAATCCTTGCTCCTTGAAGAAGAAACTCTTTCTTCTTCTTCTTCTACCTTGCTTGCTTGCGATGGAAGAGGAGAAGGAAAGGAATTTTTCTTGCCACTGTGGAAGAGGAAGAAGGAGAGGAATAGGGGGCTTGGCGTGGAGGAGGAAGAGCTCTCTTATTCTTTCACACGCCTCCCCTTCCTCCTTCTTATACTAGGCGTTTAGGGTTTAGTCCATCCTTGGATTAATGTTAAGTGTCCAAGAAACCTTGATCAAGAGGATTAGAATTCTCTTCATGCTGCCCACCCTTGGATGCATGCCATGTGTTCCATGGCTAAATCCTAATCAAATTAGGAGAAGGAGGGGAGGCGCCATGCATGATCCTGTGCCATGTGGACTTTGGAATCCGCATGGTGTGAACACGACTTAAGGCATATTTATCCTACAATGTCATGTGGACTTTAGAGTCTGTATGGTATGAACACGACTTAAGGCATATTCCAAGAATATATCCTGATCTAATCAGGGTCTAATAATTTGACCCAATTATGAGCCTAATTCAAATTTAGTCGAACCCAATTTGATTTGGCTCATCAAATCAACCCAATTGCAATCCAATTGCAATTATTTTCACTTAATTCTTCTTCCTTTAACTCACTAACATTTAGTGGGTTAATTCAATCACCAATCATATTGATAATTGACACCAATTATAATTTTAAATCACAATTACGACAATCTGACTAATCAAATCCTCTAATGTGTGTGACCCCATTGGTTCTATTCTGTCTGTTAGTAAGATATATTGAGATCTCCATCTCAATATCACTAAAACTTCTTTCAGTTGACTGAAACAATTTCATTTTTACTCATTAGGATTTATCAATCATCAGATAAATGCCCGTGAGCCTCACAATCCGCTAGTGACACCTAGCAGTATGTAGAGGCAACCTAGCAGAATGGAATGTATGAACCTTTAGGTGCAGTTAGTGTATGACACAGTTCCTCTATTGTGGATTTTGATAGGATGGAGGTTATGGATAACTCATCAAACCCCATCGTCTGTCATATACAAGATTTATTTGACTCTAGTTCGATATTTGGAAAACTTTATTTTCCAAAATACTTGGTCAGAAATTTAATCGAACTCAGTCTCATGAATCACATAGGATTACTCCTAATCTATCAAGGTCGATAGATCCCATCTAGATGCACACCTATTCCTACAGTGAACCTGTTGCAGCCAATCTGTACGACAAGGATCCGAATGGCTAGGATCCATGTGTATGTACTCGTCAAACTACAGCAACCTCACAGTGAATAGCTAAGGCACCGCAGGTCAATGGACCAGTCATACAACTGCAGTATAAGTATGTCACTAACGAGTGGATAGACATCTATGTGACTACTTGCTTTGGTCATGCTCAGTGCCCTTGTTCTCTAACAAGCACTTGCACAATCACTCCAGTGTCCCCACACTGTGGACTCGAGACTCATCCATTTGACTAAATAATTTGTGCACTAATCTCGATGGATCGATCACCATCCTCGTGATGATCCATCGATCAGGAGCATTTAGGAATTAATCACTAATGACACTAACAGCCAACTTTAAAGACCACGCAATGGCATGTATCGCAGCTAGTATGATAGTGATTATGGGTATCGATCCACAGCGATTGGGGTACAGTTGTTTTCTTCTCAATTTGTAAAGATGAATTAATAGAGAATATTAACCTATGTAATTTGATAAAGAATGCAATTCGAAATAATATAAGTAGAAGAGCCTAGGGCTAGGAATTCACCACTAACATAGCAACAAGGGTTATTTGCAATTTATTTCGTTCTTGGATTATTATGCAAATTGGCTACAAGCCTAATAAGTATTCGAATAAAATTTCACAAAAGTAATTTAGGCATAGTCCATCTTCAGTTAGCATAAAATGTCTATCCTAATCTAAGGTGGCAACATACCGCATCTTTCTTAAGCATGAACTATCTTATTTTTATTTTAATAATCATGAAGAACATTTGTATAGACCTTATACTTAAAATCACAGAATTTAAGCATGAGATTAAAGGATATTTATTAAGAGTAAGAATGTCTATACAATTTCAAGAACATAAAATTAAATATACAAAACCCGTGTCTCTTTGTTAGGGCTGCATCTAGCCCTAGTGAAGGGCTTAGCCTTCCATACAGACGCGAACAGCCGCAATGCAGGGAGACTTCATGACGATTGGCTCTCCCTCCTTTCTCCCGTTGGCTCTCTCTCCCTCTTCAAGTAATATATTCCAAAGAATTGTCTGGAAGGTGTTAGCATCCCCCATATGCCATGAAAATTTCGAAATAATTTTCAGATTGCAGCGGAAAAACATATGTGTGATCCGTTCATCGCATGAACGTATTTTAAAAACCTTTCGTTTGTAGATAGATTAGAATTAAATTATTTTAAACCATTTTAAAATCATTAAGAAGATCAGATCTTCATCTTGTGCGGGTAGATGGTCTCCGCAAATCTGATTTACGTGGATTTGTAGAAGGTTCGATGGAAGCTGCACACGTGTCCGGCCTCTACGGGTATCCACACGAGGTAGTGAGTCGATTGAAGCCTTTGGATCTCTCCGGGGTGCTAGCTCCCTTGCAAAGATTGCTTTAGATGGCTGAGGTCCTCTCCTTTGAATCAACTTTTGATTGGCTTGAGAGGAGGAAGAAGAAGGAAATGCCAAGGAAGAAGAAACAAAGGCTCTTCGCAGCCTTTTCTTTTTCTCCTACGCTGGACCCAAGGAAGAGGAAGAAGAAGGCCACCCCACCCTTTCTTTTTCTCCCTTTTCTCTTGCGGCTGGAAGGAGGAATGAGGGGAGGAGGGGTGCTGCCGAAATGCCTAGAGAAAGCATGAGAGGAGGGGCCGAAATCCCTCCTCTTTTTGAAGCACTAATGGATAAAGGTGAGTTCCTATTTTTTAGGAACTCATCCTTATCCCATTATTTGAATAGCTAGGAGGGGCGTATGCCCACTACAAAAGAAAGTATATCTCCCGGCGCTTTTTTTAAAGCGTCGGCGAATTTCCAGCCCACGCACCGCAAAGCATGGGTCGGACGTCGGGCAGGTGGGCGTGGGTCGGGTTTAACCCGACGCGTCGAAAAAGCGTCGTCGCTCTATGCCGACGCTTTTAAACATCGTTCATGTTATAGGAACCCGACGCTTAAAAGCGTCGCCGTACTTGAACCCACGCTTTCCACCGTAGTTTGTGTTGGACTATGTCGACACTTAAAAGCGTCGGCTTATGCTACTTGACCGACGCAATAAAGCGTCGTTAAGTATCAAACCTATGAAAGCTCCATACAGGAAGCAATGGGACTAGGAGCAGCTGCAAGTGATTGATTATATGCACAGGATTCCTTGCTGTCCAGCTTCACATCCACCCTTCATCAAGAGAATCTACCAGTTAAGAACCTACTCTCTACTACTCTTTATTGCTGGAGACCGTTCAAACTTTTGCTAACATGGCTACCAGAGAGGCAGATACCCTCTCAGAGTTCACCCTCACAATGCTCTTATTCACACACTGAAGCTTCTCCTACCCTCCTGGCAAATAGAAATCTTGCTCAAATATCCAGTAATTTAGACAGCGTATAGGTTAACCGAACAAGCAAAAAATTATGGGCTTGAAAAAATATTGGATCGAGAAATTTCCTCATGTAAATACAGACACAATGAGACAAGATGTACTGCATGTAACATGATTGTGCTGAGTTAATTTAATACAAAATTGTAGGCATGTGCATCAAGAGATCTGCAATACTACTGGATCAAACTGCTCGACAGAGGTCTCAAGATTTTCTTCCCAGTAACACAGGTTCATCCCATCCAGACACCGGAACCTCTCTTCCCAGTAATACAGGCTCTTCCCATGAGAACCCCAACGGCTCTCTTTCAGTTCAAACTTTCATAACGTCTCAAACGGTTTAAACGTTTCGTGAACAGTAACTGTTGAGACGGAGAAACAGAAACCAGTTGAAACAGGACTCTGAACTCCATGATCTAGAAATTTCATCTTTTTGAATTTTAGATTAGTTACATTCAGTTACAATTTGCATTGCTTAAATAGCTAGATTAGTTACACTTTAATCCAGCTCAATGTGTATAAATATCACCAATCTGTACTATGAAATCATAAGAAAAGAGAATGAAATTAGTATTCTCCTTCTCCCCTGTTTCCAGCTTCCTTCTTCTTCTTTTCTAACATGGTATCAGAGCAGATGCTAGAATTCTAAATCAAGCTTCTTCTTCCTCGTTGAAGATGCAGTAATCTGTATCAGCCATTTCTTTTTGTCTTAGGATTGTTCTAAAATGGCAGATGGAGAATCTTCAGCTCATGTATCCCCTGCATACTCTTCAACTCACATTCCTTCTCCCTCCGAAGATCCAAACAGTCCATTTTTTCTTCATCACAGTGATAATGCTAACACTGTGGTGATCAGTCCTCCTTTAACAGGATCCAACTATCTCTCATGGAATAGATCCTTCACTTTGGCCATTTCTGTCAAGAATAAGCTGGGATTTCTTGATGGAACTATCCCTACACCAGAATCAACAAGTCCTTTTTACTTACCCTGGTTGAGATGCAACAATCTGATCCTTTCATGGATTCTGAATTCCATTTCAAGGGAAATTGCATCCAGTGTTTTGTATATAAATTTTGCAAGGGAAGTATGGGAAAAGCTAAAAATCCGGTTTGCACAACCGGATAATGTGAGGATCTATCAACTTCAACAACAACTTAGCTCGGTGATGCAGGGAACCCAATCAGTGAGTGATTATTTCACTCAACTCAATGCCATTTGGGAAGAACTACACAACTATAGACCACTGCCTTCATGTACTTGTGGACATTGTACATGTAATGCAGTGGGAACTATCAATGAAGCTCAACAGAAGGATTATGTGTTCAAATTCCTAATGGGATTGAATGATTCATATGACAGTATAAGAGGACAGGTAATTCTTATGAGTCCTATGCCCTCCTTAGATAAAACTTTCTCATTAGTTTTACAAGAGGAAAGACAAAGGGAAGCACGTACATTAACGCTTCCTACTTCTGAATCTTCTGCATTTTCTGTAACAAATACAAAGAGAAGGGAAAAGTCAGAACTAGTATGTTATCACTGTGGGAAAATTGGACATACTAAAGACAAATGCTATAGGCTGATAGGATTTCCGCCCAACTTCAAGTTTACCAAAAACAAATCTGGAAATCTCAATGGTGTTACTTCAAACAAATATTCAGCAAATCAAGCAATTATTCAGAGTCAAGGAAAGGAATCAATATCATCTCAGACAGTGCTCACTCAAGCTCAAATGCAGCAGCTCATTGATCATTTCAATGCTCATATGCTTCATCAACCTAAGTCAAATGACTCATCTTCCCTGATGACCAAGACATCCACGGAATCATCAAACACTCATTCCTATGCTAACATGGCAGGTACTTCCATCTTTACTTCTTCAGCATTTTCTGTCATCAAACAGAATTCTAAGCTAGTCAAGGAACAAGGAACTCCATGGATACTTGACACAGGAGCCACTGATCACATGGTTTGTTCAGTTTCCGTTCTTACTTCCATAATTTCTGAAGTACATGCATATGTTCAGATGCCAAATGGAACTAAGGCAAGGGTGACTCATATTGGAAATGTGAAGTTATCAGATCATCTAACTCTCACAAATGTTTTGTGTGTGCCTTCCTTTACCTTTAATCTTCTCTCGGTAAGTAAACTCACCCATGATGCTTCTCTATGTCTTATCTTCTTGGACAAACTATGTTTTATACAGGACCCCTCTTCATGGATGACGATTGGGTTTGCAAAGATTCATAATGGTCTCTATTTCTTCCTTCCAAGTTCTGCAGACAACCAAATCACTCTTCCCAAGTATACTTCATTTTCCAAAAGTCAAGCTCTTCATGCTAAAGTTGAACATTCTTTTGATCTTTGGCATTTTAGACTGGGACACTTATCCAACCTTCGATTGAATTTAATTCAATCTCATGTCTCTGATGTAAAAGGAAATGAGCCAATGCAATGTACTGTTTGTCAGTTAGCCAAACAAAAAAACCAACCGTTTCCTGTAAGCAATTCTGTTTCTTCTTCTCCTTTTGATTTAATACATTGCGACATATGGGGCCCTTATTCTCAAGCATCCATTCAAGGTCATCACTATTTCCTAACCATAGTTGATGATTATAGCCGAATAACCTGGGTATATCTCATGAAGTTCAAATCTGAAGCTAGAAACCTTATGCAAACCTTCATTCATTTAGTTCAAACCCAGTTCAATGCCAAGGTGAAGAAAATCAGAACTGATAATGGAATGGAGTTTCATATGCCTGAGTTCTATAGTTCCAAGGGAATTATACGTCAAAAAACCTGTGTCTACACTCCACAACAAAATGGCATAGTGGAAAGGAAACACCAACATCTTCTCACTGTTTCTAGAGCTCTTCTTTTTCAAGCTTCACTTCCAATAAAATTCTGGGGAGATGCAGTTCTCACAGCCACTTATCTAATCAATCGTATACCCACTCCTACCCTTAAAAACAAATCTCCATATGAAACTTTTTTTGGCTCTGTTCCTTCTTATACCCATTTAAGAGTATTTGGTTGTCTGTGTTTTGTTTCCACACTTAAACACAACAGAACTAAACTCAGTCCCAGAGCTAGCAAATGTATTTTCCTTGGATACCCAGCAGGGAGTAAGGGATACAAAGTCTATGACTTAGAAGCTCAATCATGTATCATTTCCAGGAACGTTGTCTTTTATGAATCTACTTTTCCTTTTCAAAGTCCTAGTGCCAAAGAAATTGAAACTTCATCAATTTCATTACCACCGGCCTTACCAGACATTTATTTACCATGTCAACCGGAAATGAGTCATCTTTCCAACTCTCCAGCATCCAGTTCTGTTGACATTAACATGCCAAATGAGTCACTGTCACAGGATGAACATCACAATGCTGATATTCTCCTCAGAAGATCCAATAGAAATAGAGTTCCACCAAGCTATTTGAAGGACTACCATTGCCAGTTAGCCACAAATGTAACTGCCGAACACCCAAAGTTATGTTCTACCTTCCACCCTCTGTGCAAGCATCTATCTTATGACAATCTTTCATCATCCCACAAAGCATATACAGTAGCCCTCTCCTTGATCAAAGAACCTAAGACATATACTGAAGCCATGACTTCTCAGCATTGGAAAGATGCAATGCAAGCTGAAATAAAAGCACTGGAAGAAAATAAAACTTGGACCATTACTTCTCTGCCTCCCGGGAAGAAAGCTGTAGGATGCAAATTTGTTTACAAGACCAAGCTTAAATCAGATGGAACAATGGAAAGGTACAAAGCTAGATTGGTGGCTAAGGGCTACACACAAAGAGAAGGATTTGATTACCAAGAGACTTTTAGTCCGGTTGCAAAACTCACAACCATAAGGGTATTTCTTGCCTTAGCAGCAATCCATGGTTGGCATTTGGGACAATTAGATGTTCATAATGCATTCCTTCATGGGGAGTTGGATGAAGAATTATATATGGAATTACCTCCGGGTCATCAGATTAAGGGGGAGTCATCTAACATGAATTTGGTGTGCAAATTACACAAGTCCATCTATGGTCTAAAACAGGCTTCTAGGCAATGGTACTCAAAATTCTCCTCTTCTCTTACCACTATTGGTTTTCGGCAATCTAAATCTGATTACTCTCTATTCACAAGAGATGATAAGCATGGTTTTGTAGCTCTTATAGTTTATGTGGATGATATTATTGTGGGCAGCAATAGTATGACAGCAATTGATTCAATCAAAGCATATCTACATACTCAATTCAAGATAAAAGACTTGGGAACTTTGAAATTTTTCTTGGGATTGGAGATTGCAAGATCAGCTGCTGGCATTCACCTATGTCAAAGGAAGTATACTCTTGAAATTCTAGAAGACACTGGGTTTCTTGGCAGTAAATCAATCACAACTCCAATGGAAATCAATCACAAGTTATCACACTCCTCCAAAGATTCCTTGGTTGATGTCACAAGTTTCAGAAGATTAGTTGGTAGACTTATTTACCTAACAATTACAAGACCAGATATAACGTATGCTGTGAACGTTCTCAGCCAATTCATGGATAAACCAGCACAAATCCATCTACATGCAGCTCACAGAATTTTGAGATACTTGAAAAGCTCTATAGGCCAAGGTATATTATTTTCCTCACAATCTCCCCTTCATCTTAAAGCTTATAGTGATTCAGATTGGGCAGCATGTCCCGAAACAAGGAGATCTGTCACTGGTTTCTGCATCTTCATCGGAGATTCATTGGTCAGCTGGAAGACCAAGAAACAAGCTATTGTCTCAAGATCCTCTGCAGAAGCAGAGTACCGGGCCTTAGCTCACACCAGTTGCGAAGTTGTCTGGTTACTTGCCCTGCTAAAAGAGTTCAAGATACAGCATGCACAGCCGGCACTTGTATATTGTGATAATCAAGCGGCTCTTCACATCACCAAAAACCCAATCTTCCATGAAAGGACCAAACACATAGAACTGGATTGCCACTTTGTCAGGGAAAAAGTTATAGCAGGAGTTATTAATCCGGTTCATATCAGCTCAAAATTTCAACTGGCAGATATTTTCACAAAAGCACTGCCTGCTACCTCCTTTCATTTCTTGCTATCCAAGATGGGCACGATGAACATCCATGCCCATCTTGAGGGGGAGTCTCAAGATTTTCTTCCCAGTAACACAGGTTCATCCCATCCAGACACCAGAACCTCTCTTCCCAGTAATACAGGCTCTTCCCATGAGAACCCCAACGGCTCTCTTTCAGTTCAAACTTTCATAACGTCTCAAACGGTTTAAACATTTCGTGAACAGTAACTGTTGAGACGGAGAAACAGAAACCAGTTGAAACAGGACTCTGAACTCCATGATCTAGAAATTTCATCTTTTTGAATTTTAGATTAGTTACATTCAGTTACAATTTGCATTGCTTAAATAGCTAGATTAGTTACACTTTAATCCAGCTCAATGTGTATAAATATCACCAATCTGTACTATGAAATCATAAGAAAAGAGAATGAAATTAGTATTCTCCTTCTCCCCTGTTTCCAGCTTCCTTCTTCTTCTTTTCTAACAAGAGGCAGACTTACTCTCCGAAAAGATTATGAATACATCAATCAAAGAAAATGTTATCAGTTGGTTTAATTTCATCAGTCCATACAGCAGCGCTGAATGTACGGATTGTCAAACTTTACAAACTTGGACCAGTATGATTTGTACTTGGTAAAAGCAAGATCCAGCCATGGCTTGTAGTTGCCATTGTAGTGAACGACAGCTGCATTCTCAATCTCTGAAGGGTTTACAGCAGGATCATAGCCGAGTCCTAGCACATGCCAACTCTGCTCTAGTGGATATGTCAGATTGTAAAATGTTATCAAACCTGGTGGCAGTGAACCAAGCTTCCAGAGTTTCCTGTCTTCATTCTACAGAGATAAGGGAGAAAAAAAGAGGGGAAAATTCCCTGTCAACGAACTGAATAAAAGAAAAGGTATATTAGATATAACACTGCACAAGCATGCTGTCTGAATCTACCCATGTCAATCGCATCAGATATTCATAAAACAATAATACTAAACTTTAGTGCCTGTTCCGATGCATGAACCAGCTATTCCTGTATTATGCCGAGTGAAGTGAGAACCTGTATCTGAACAGGCATGGAAGATAAGCTGGAAGGGTCAGGAAGTCCACCAATGCCCCAATTCCCATTTTTAACAGAAATCACCAAATCCCTTCAACTTCTTCCATGACTCTTCCCCCACCCTTTATGATATATGGAGATCAACAGACTTCCCAAACCCCTTCAGATTCTCTTTTATGCCTCTCCAAGGAACAATTCTTCACACATACAAACAGGCCCTTAGGCATGAGCATATGCCGGCATGAATAAAGCCAACATGTCATTTGTTCAGGACATGATGGTAGAGAATTTTGAAAGAGTGATACAGCCAAGAAAGCATGATTGCAAATAGATTAAAAACTACAATGATAACTTTCTAGGAGTAGCCATGTAGTCATGCCTGCTTACCACCACCTGCAATGCAACTCACACAACAGACTTGCAGACTCTCAAAGCTTTAAACTTCTGAAACATGAACTAATCCCCATGACCCATCACCTAGCAACACATCCATCAACTAGCAGAATATATTTCACTTCCCAAATACCATGCAAACAAAGTCCCAGGAACTGAATTCTGTCCAGAAACCAAGCAGTGGTGTCCATCTATTGCACCAAATTTCTTAGTAATTGAATATGGTTGTTCTACAATGAAAAATTTTGAAGTAAATGAATTTTAGAAACTTACAATTGCTATAATATATATAGAATTGAACATACACATATAGATATTATACAAAGATAAAATATCTGGTATACTATATATAGAATTGAACATGTGATAGATTTAGGCAATTGTTATTGTAATCAATATAGAAGTCATATAGGAAATCTACCGAACAGAAAATAACAACAACCATTTTTTTCTTACCAAGTCTTGCCAATAATGATATATTCCAGTGATATTTCGCTTCTTCCATTCCTTCAAGTCAAAGATGTTCATCCCAAATGCCCATCCACAAGCTTGTGGATCAAAATTTTCAGAGATTTTTGGGTTTGAGAAATTGAGGTAAGTATCAAACCTATGAAAGCTCTCTTTGCACATCTCAACTGCTCCATTCACCATCCCCTTCAAATCTAAAGACCAGAGTAGTGTCAGATACTTTTGAACAACAACATCATCAGCAAGAAAAAGTATCTTATCAAGCCATGGATAAATAGAATGAACAGTTTACTTTCATGAAGAAGATGTATTCCAGTTACCTCATCTAGTTCGTGGGAGTCAAGTCGTCCAGCCGGACTGCCTGTCCTGAAACCATGTTCCTGTCAAGTCAACATAGAGCCATTCCCCAAGTAAGATAAGGTGAAGCAGTAGGGACTCATATATCCCCAGGATAACATCAGGTACTTGAACAGATCAAATACTCTTCTGCGAATCCAGACATAATCAACAATACCTCTACAATTGACTTTGTTCTTGCAGATGTTTTTTGGATGGCAGTGCATGTCTCATTTTTTAGCTTTGGATGATACAATGTAATTTCAATAGAGGAATGAATTACCATGACACTAATTAAAGTTGTGCATATTTGAAGAACATACTAATTTCACAAACAAGAACTTTTCATTCAAAATATTCATATTATCATATTTGATTACATTGTACTTCAAAACATTCTAAAAACATCCATCTCAAATTCCTAAGTACACAATCTATGATGTATCAAGAGTCGACGGCATCATCATCTCTACGAGTAGATGAAGTATCAGCAACCTACAAGAAAAAAAAATACTTTAGAAACTAAAAATACGAAAGTCATCATGCTCATACAAGAATACATTATAATTATATAAAATATTCAAATATATTTAGTTATGTACCAGAGGAGCAAATATCTGCAAAAAAGATGAAATATGGTCAAGCTGATCCTGCAAAGATTGTATCTTCAACTCTTGGCTCTGCTTCAACTCCGCCATATCAGTCATATGACTCTGCCTCATCTCCTCTATCCTTGTCTCATATGACTGCTTTATCTGTGCCATCTCTATCTTCAAACTACAAACCTCTGCAGTGCTAGCACCTTGTCTGGCATCTTGGGTATATCGGCTCACTGCAGACAGCTGAGTGGGGGTAACTCCGATACCGTAACCCCTCATGCGACCATAATGTTCTGGGCCCATCAATTCGGCATAGACCTGAGCCTCGACGCGACTGACCGCGTCGGATGATGATGACTCCCCGACGCGCTCTGAAATAAGATTTGTAGCTCTTTCCTATATCTCTCTCAAAAAAATAAACAGTCACATTAATATTTTAAAAGAAGTAAAATTAATAAAAAAATTATGATCAAATAAAAAATGAATACATACAACTATATCTCTCGACTCGTCCCGGACAAAGCTACCATCTCGGTGAGTGTGGGTCATCTTATAAAACTCTACCTCACCAGGCTCCCTTCCATGCTCTACTATCTACACATACGGAAAGTATATTGACAAACTATATATCATGATACGTGCTATATGTTAGTAGAGTTTCAAATAGTTTCAAAAGAACTTATGAATTCATTTCTACGTCTCGCATAACTCTTTGAGCCTGAAGTATGAGGAACTGCTTGAGATGCTTGTGCAGCTCTACCAATATTAGAATATGTCTGCCAAAATAAAAGCACACAGTATAATATGATTCAATGTATATATTTGCAATCTATATTAATAATAAAGATAATAGAAGATATTGAAACAATATACGTGACCTGTCATCTTTTAGAAAACCAGTAGTGAACAAGCTCCCTCCACTACTGAGGGTATACATCAGGAGGAGTCACACGAGCAACCTCCTCCTCTGTCATACCCTCACGCTTGAAGTCCGTCTTCAATTTTACTTTATATTCTTTCCATTTGCGGTTGAGGGACTTTAGCACCCAATCATGGCTCTCTGGAGGGAGTACAAACTTACTCTACAACAAGATACAGAATGTTATAATAATATTAAACCTCTAAAATAAAATTATGGTACTAAGCAAATTAATATACAGGAGGTGTCGAATTAAAAAGAATAAATTCAATTCATTACCTATATAAGTCTAAGAAGCTCAACCTTATACGAAGGAAGCATGTCATTCCACTTCGTATAGTTGAGCGGACACAGCTGACCCTTGCATGCAACCGATCCTAAAAAGCTTGATAGTAGACTTCCAGCTCTATTGATGGGCTGCCCCAATTCGTTGCATCGGATGATGATCTTCTCACCCGGAGGAAGCTTCCACACATCCTTTGCTTGAGTGGGTCCTCATCTCGTCCTCACTGTCCCTTGTCCATCTATTCAAATTAAATAAAATGTCTTAAAAAGTTGAAGACAAACATGAACATAAAATGTGAACTTTAAATTGAATTACCCTGGATCCGGAGCTCATCCTCCGGACAATCAGCAGGAGGCTCGTGCTGAGATCCTGACTCGTGCTGCTGGTGATCACATGGCTGCTGGGACTGCAGGGACTGCTCAGAAGTAGATCCCACCTGAGAATGCTGGAACTCCACATCTCTAAATCGTCTCCCTCGGAGCATATTGTTACCTGGTATGCACAAAAAAGAATCAATACTTGGTTAAATGATAAATTTATACTAAATAAAGGGCTAATAAAAGAGAATATAATAACTCATTTAACATATGCTTCATAAATTTTACTTACCATTATGAAACTACATTCTCATTCAACATCCATCCTAATCAAACTCGTTGGCGCATTTACTTCATCAGTTGGCACAACATTATAAGGCATACACTGAGTATAAGTATCATCGTCCTCCTCTTCCAACTTTTTTCCAATATCATACAAGTCCCTAGGTTTCGTTTTAATAACAAGAGACCAATTTTTATCTTTTAAGTCTTGCACAAAAAATACTTGTCGAGCTTGAGATGAAAACACAAATGGATCATCTTTCAATAACAAACCAGTATGTATCAACCTTGAAAAATTTACAAGTGTGAATCCATTTATGTCTTGCCTCAAACCTCTAGGTGAGTTTATATCCACCCAATCACATCGAAATAATACTACCTTAAAATTTCCATAATAATCCAGCTCATAAATATTTGTTAGAGCACCATAATAATTTTTTCCGTCCGCCTCAACCATAACTCCACTATTTTGGGTTTTTCTAAATTTCTCACGCTCTTTAGTATGAAATTTAAAACCATTTATAATGAACCCATCATATCTGTTGACAATATTATTCGGACCTCGAGCAATGACTATTAACTCCTCAGAACAATTCCTCTCCATTATCACTGGTACCTAAAAAAAATTATGGAAGTAATGATTAATTTCCCTCTATAAGAATTTTAAAAAAAATCTTAATATATTAGACATCTAACCTGTTTGAAAAGCCATTCTGGAAATAATTCAACCAACCATCGTTGCTCAATCCTTGGTGTAGAACGAATGTTATGGTTGAGACTTCGCTGAGCTATTAAAAATTCTCTGCACGATTAAGGTTATCTTTAATTAAATACCAATATTATATTCTCCTGACATGACAGTAAATTTAGATTTCAATTAACTGTACTAACCTGCGAGACTCGGATATTATATCACTATGAAGTAAGACATAGCGATGTGCCTGTACCAACGATTTCTGGTCAAGAACAACACTTTCAACTTTTCCCAAAACTCTTCCACCAGATGAGAACTTGTAAATATCTGCATTCTCTATGATATCACAATTCCTTGGAGGTCGATTGAAAACCGTTTCAACACCTTCAAGATATCTCGAACAAAATGTCAAACACTCCTCAGCAATATATCCTTCAGCAATCGATCTCTCGAGATAGGCTCGATTGCGTACATAATCTTTTAAGCGCATAAGAAACCTGCAATAATAAATTTTTAAAATAAATATCACAATCAAATTGATTATTAAATATGGCCATTAGAGTTTATTAAAATCACCTCTCAATAGGATACATCCATCGGTAGTGAACCGGTTCACCAAGTTTAGCTTCCACCGCTAAGTGAATGAGTAGATGAACCATAATAGTAAAAAACCCAGGAGGAAAGATCTTTTCCATATGGCATAGTGTAAGTGTAACAATAGACTCCAATTGATCAAGCTCCTTAGGATCAAGAACTTTGGAACATAATGTTTTAAAGAATGATGACAATTGAGAAACAATTGTGAAAACTTGTTTCGATGTTGACGATCTTAAAGCCAATGGAAAGATATCTTGCATCAAAATGTGACAATCATGACTTTTAAGATTTGAAAATTTATGCTCTTTGAGATTTATGCATCGTGAAATATTCGATGAGTACCCATCAGGAACTTTCATATTTTTCAGAACTGTTAGAAAAAGATCTCTCTCTTGAGTAGACATTGTAAAACATGCAGGAGGTGTATAAAATTTATCATTGGCAAGCTCTGTCGGATGAAGCTCTTATCTTATGCCCATATCTTTCAAATCAAGACGCACTTTCAAGTTATCTTTAGTCTTTCCATCAAGATTTAGCAATGTTCCAATCAGGTTATCACAAATGTTCTTCTCTATATGCATCACATCAAGGTCATGTCGAAGAAGATTATACTCCCAATAAGGTAAATCAAAGAAAATGCTCTTTTTTTTCCATAGTTGTTTCTGTGTAGATGCTACCATTGAGTCATCATAATTTTCCTGACCATATATGTTGTCTTCATTCTCAAAAAAGTTGTCAACATCCTCAGCAACCTCTGCTATTAATCCTTCATTCAATGTGCTGCCAACATGCTCCCTTCCCCTCTTCTTTGAACATTTGGAGACCTTACCCGGTATATAATTGGTTCCATGCATTTGTCTGAAGACTTCAGTTCCAGTTGGTGGAATAGGGGCAGATCGCAACTCTATGGTACCATCAAACAAGTCTTTCTGAAATCGAAATGGATGGTTTGCTTCTAACCACCGACGATGGCCCATATAACAAAACTTTCCTCCATATTTTAACCAATATGAATGGGTTGAATCTCCACAAGAAGGACATGCAATACGCACCTTTAGTGCTCCAACCAGATAAATTAGCATATGCAGAAAAATCATTGATAGTCCAAATAAGAGCTGCACGCAATTTGAAATTTTGGCCAGCAAAAGCATCAAATGCATCAATGCCCTCCCATATTTGTTTCAATTCCTCTATTAGAGGCTGTAGAAAAACATCAATATCATTACCTGGGCCCTTGTCACCTGGAATAACCATTGACAGAATTACTAAAGACTGTTTCATACATATCCATGGCGGCAAATTATATGGAATCAAAACAACCGGCCAAGTGCTGTATGTTGAGCTCATCGTTCGGAATGGATTAAACCCATCAGTAGCTAAACCAAGCCTAACACTCCGAACATCAGAAGCAAATTCGGGATGCCTATCATCAAATGCTTTCCATGCGGGACTATCCACTGGGTGTCGTAACATTCTATCCTTTGTACGGCCTTCGTCATGCCATCTCATCGAGGAAGTCATCTTCAGTGATGCAAACATCCTTTTCAATCTTGGTATAAGAGGAAAATACCTCAAAATTTTAGCCGGTTTTTTCTTAATCGGTGAAGCATCCACTTCAGTCACCGAATCATTCTCATCTTCTTTATGTTTTCCCCATCGTGAAGTTCCACATATTCGGCATGACTCTTGGTTGATATTTTCACCGCGATATAAAATGCAGTCATTCGGACAACTGTGTATCTTCTCGTACCCAAGGTCCAACTCTTTTATTAGTTTTTTGGCTTCATATGAAGATGTTGGCAAAGTAACACCTTCCGGAAATGCATCCTTTAATAATTGAAGAAGTATAGTAAAAAACTTGCTAGACCACCCATTTAAATATTTTAAATGTAATAAATGCAGAAGAAAAAAAATCTTCGTAAAATTCTTACAACCCAGATACAGTTCTTGATCACAATCTTTCACCAAGTTATCATAACGAGCTGTGTCATCAGAATGTATAGATGCATCAACATGCATGGACTGATCATTAACTGTACGCTCATCTTCTTCTACAGTTCTAATACTATGTCCAAGAGCATCTCTAAGTAAGCCCCTTATATCATCTTCTTCTACAGAATTTTGTTCCATGTCACTAGTTCCAAAATTGAAGGTGTGTTCTAGATAGGAGGGTTGGTTACGTGAAGGTATGAACTCTCCATGAAGAACCCATTCAGTATAACCCTTTAGAAAACCATTACACACCAAATGTTCTTCAACAATTTTTGGATCAAGAGCAGAACCGTTTACACATTTTTGACATGGACAATAAATCTTTCCGTTCATATTAGATTTCTCAAAAGCAAACTTAATGAAATTCTGAACTCCATCCAAATATTCAGCACTGGATCTCAACTTATTTATCCAACTTTTGTCCATTCTATTAGAATACCGATTGAACTGCAGTTTATAAAAAAAATATAAACAAAATTAGGACTCATATGAAATTAGGACTCATATGATATCTCAAAGTGCAAGAACTGGTTTAATACCTATATGAAAGCATATGGTATAATTCTGTCAATGTACAAAACACTGTCCTCTCAGAAAAAACACCATGGCAAAGAAAAAGTACAATATTTACTAAGGCAGTGAAGATGAGAGTAATCACTTAGTATTCTTCTTTAATTCAAACAATTAATTAAAGAAATGTTGAAATTTCACATGATGTGCAGAAATCCAAATAAATGACAAATCAAACAACTGAGAGGTAACAAGATACAAAAGGATATAAAGTTCTAATGTGCGGATATGTTACCATGGTAACATTTCTTGTGATTTATAATCAAGGAAATACTACAATACCGTGACTATTAGAAGGCATCCTTTAGGACCTGTGACAGCTCGAATGCCCTATAAGATTAGATCAAGTAAGTCTGACTCACAGCAAACAGTGAAAATGAGGTAATTTATGCCAAAGAAAAGAAGAACAAGTTCCTCAATATCAAGAACTTTGAAGGAACAAATCCAAGAGGAGAATTTATTTTTTCTTTCGAGAGAAAATAGCATTTAAGTGAGAAGAAAGATCTCTATTTCTGGTTAGGATGATCATACTGGACAAACTTCAATATTTCAAGGAATGTATCTATTACATGTTATAAATCAACATAGGTATGGTTGACCGAACCAGAACTGCATGCATGACACCATTGTAGAACCACCATATCAGGCCATCAGGCATATATGAGCAAATATAAACTAAGATGATACTCGGTGAGACAATGACGAAGTTCACATGTAACATTTAAGAAATAGAGCTTGCAAATCATGTGCCCATAATTAACATGTCATGAATTTTCCTTTCGCTTATGATCCCTTTATGTCTATGCAAAGCCAATTTGCTTCCAGCAGAGATTATTGCAGTAGCTGTCACTCCAAAATTTGATCCACAATTATTACAGAAAGTTCTAATTATTGCTAGCTGACTATCAGAAAGTTCTAATTATTACTTTCTAGCCAGTCCAACACCATGTTTTTAACATTAGAACACCGACAGAATCCAACAAATATAGCCTGCTTCCCAGACATAATAAGTAGTGTGCAGAAGATCATCATCAGTAGGCTGATATTGAAAGAAACAATAGTTTCTGCCTTCCCTTGGTGACAATAAAGCCTAAATTCCACCCAGAATATTGAGAGTATGTTATCATGGGTATCTGCAGATGCCTAATTTGGACATGTATTTCCTCTGAACAATAATTAATGTGTTAATCGTTTTTTCTCCTCTGTCAGTTAAAAGGTGATGCCTATTTACCCCTTCCATAGTGTTTCCACTCATTCATTGTTTCCAAGATGCCATCTCTATAACTCCTCCATCGTTTCTTCATCTTTCCATGTCTCTTTATATGATCCCTGTATGTTCTTTACTGTTTTTAGCTCTTCAGAATCTCCATTTTCACCAAACTTTCTTAACTTTTGGGACATTGAGTATCAAAATTTGCCCTTGCTCTGTGTATTTGATATCATAGCAACATACTACTCCCAACTATATCTCGACCAGGACATTCAATAGCTAGCACAAGCAATATTTCATCCGGTTGGTGACCATGCATGCAGGCTTTAATGGCTGTAGTATGGGAGGCTAAATTGATGGGTCAAAATCAACTCATGCAGTTTTAATAAGCTGTAGGTAGGCTTTAATGCCTACCTACAGCTTATTAATTCCATACTATCACTGCAGGAAAAAGGGCTTTACCCGACGCTTTCGTGGAGCTTTGGCGACGCTAATTAGCGTCGGCTAAAATACCCCCGACGCAACGCCAAGCGTTGGCAAAGCGTCGGATATACCAGAGTGGCAAAAGTTTTTGCCGACGCTTTACTCAAGCGTCGACAAAAACATGGCTTTACCGACGCTTATATAGCGTCGGCAAAAACATGGCTTTACCGCAAAATGATGTTTTCCCCGACGCTTTTTTGCGTCGGCAATTCCTGATTTACCGACGCTTTAAAGCGTCGTCGAAATTAACCTTTCCCCGACGCTTTTAAGCGTCGGCAATTGCTCAATTACCGATGCTTTTGAAGCGTCGGCACAAGCGTGCCGGTGGTGCCATGACCTTTTTTACTGACGCTTAAAAGCGTCGGAAATTGTCTTTTTTTTAAAAAAAAATAAAACAATAATCCGTATTATAAAATATAAATTACAAAACATATATTATAACAATATGAACCTGTATTACATTGATACATTGACACAAATACTCAGATCATTCAAAATATGAATATTGATATATCTGATTAAAACTCCATGTTTTTGACTCATGTATCAGGAAAGCTGCCATACAAATTACAATGTACTCTAAAAAAACAAATTACAATGTACTCTGAAAAAGCAAATTACAATGTACTCTGAAAAAGCAAATTACAATGTACTCTGAAAAAGCAGAAACATATACATATCAAACTCATAAAAGATAATTTAGAATGCATCAGGGACGGGATTCAGCTCCATCATCATCTCTACTAGCGTTTGAAGTATCAGGAATCTACAAAAAAAATAAAAAAAAACTTTAGAAGTTAAGAATAATGTGATAATTAACTCATATATCATAATTGATAATATGTAAAATATTAAAATATATATAGTTATTTACCTGAGAAGGGAGAAACCGTTGTAACATGGAAGAAATATTCGTAAGCTGAGACTGCAAATTTGCTTGGTTTTGCTTCAACTCATCAATAGTTGCTTGAAGCCGACGAACTTCTGCAGTGTTACTAGATTCTCTGGCATTTCTTGTATATGTGCCCACTGAAGACAACTGAGTGGGGGTAACTCCAACGCCGTAACCCCTCACTCGACCATAACACTCTGGGCCCATCAATTCAGCGAGCACTTCAGCTTCAATATTATGGGTCGCGTCGGATGATGATGACCCCCCGACGCGCTCCGAAATAAGATTTGTTGCCCTATCCTATATCTCTCAAAAAAAAATTCAAATTAATGTATGCCAATAATAAAACCAAAAAAAATACAGCACAAGCCAAAGATGAATACATACAACTATATCTCTTGACTCCTCCCGGACAAAGCTGCCATCTCGGTGCGTGTGAGTCATCCTATAAAACTCCACCCTACCAGGCTCCCTCCCATTATCATCCATCTACAACAAAAAGTATATTTCAAGAGTATACATGCTATATGATAGAATAATTTAAAATAAATTTAAATTATTTCAAGAAAGCTTACGAATTCAGCTCTACGCCTCGCATAACTCATGGAGCCTGAAGTGTGAGGAACAGTCTGTGATGCTCGAGCAGCTCTACCAATATTGGAATATGTCTTCCCCAAAAAATAATAAACAATGTAATGCATATAATGTATAAATTTCTAATCTATAATAATAGTAAATACAATCTAAGGTATTGAAAAAATATACACAACCTGAGCTCTCTCGGAAAACCAGTAGTGGACAAGCTCCCTCCACTGATGAGAGATTACATCTGGAGGACAAACACGGGCCACCTCCTCTTCAGTCATGCCCTCGTGCTTCCAATCCGCCTTTAGCTTCGCCTTATATTCTTTCCATTTGCGGTTGATGGACTTCAGCACCCAATCATGGCTATTTGCAGGAAGGACAAATTTTGTCTACATCAAAGTCAAAAATGTTATATCAATGTTAAATCAAAAAATAATTGAAGATAGTAAGCAAATTCAATTCTTTACCTCAACAACTCTAAGAAGCTCAACCTTATACGAAGGAAGCATTTCGTTCCATTTCGTATAGTTGAGTGGACACAATTGTCCCTTTCGCGCAACCGATCCTAAAAAAGTTGATAAAATGCTTGCAGCATTCTTGATGGGCTGCCCCAGTTCGTTGCAATGGACGACAATCTTCTCATCCTCAGGTAGGCTCCATACGTCCCGTGCTCGAGTGGGCCCTCGTGTTCTCCTCACTCTTCCCAGTCCATCTATAAAATAACAAGTCCATTAAAGGTAAATGATTTAAAATAGTTAGAACTGGAATGAACATCTAGCCATTAAAAGCAAATGATTTAAAGCAAAATAGTTAAAACTGGAATGAACTCATAAGCAAATGATTCGGGTGTACTATTTCTAGTTTTTGCCGTGGCTACATTCTTTGGAGTTTTCTAATACACAGTGCAGACAAAATTATTGTGCAGCCTTCAAAGGAATATTTCATGTTCCAGAAAATAGAACGTTGCAGCTTGGCAAAAGAACAGTTGGACTACCCTGAGGCATATGGTTTTCTCCAAGGTAGTATTAAGCTAGCTGTTATTCAAAGACGTATGACAAGTAGTTTCTTTGCAGTGTATTCATAATTTGTAGCTGCAATGTAATCATGATTGTCAAAATATTATGTTAATTCTTTTTATTAGAATGAAGAGACATTAATCAATTGCTTTGCAGTGAACTGCATGAGAAATTTGGTGTCCCACAACAAACTTAGTCAGATTACTGTTTGATGTCAAACTGCCTGGTAGTGAGAGTTCATATAACATTTGAGAAACTGGGCATTAAGTATCATGATCAATCGGCAAATCATCAATAGATATATGGCATATCCGAGCATAATACTAAACCTTAGAGCTAGAATTGGAGACGTATTGTTTTTTGCTCACTCAAGTGGTGTAATCACCAAAGAAGAAGAAGCCATAGGTGGAAAGCTGACTAGTGTGAAGTGGAACAGCAGTCCAGAACCATATCAGCCTAGATGAATGACAGGAGGGATAAGAAAAATGAAGAATTACATGTGTGCAAGACAAGCTCCCATCAATGATCAGATGCTCTATGTAAGTTTTAGAGGTTCCCGACAAAATGTGAGCAGCCACTGTAGCTCAAAAGACTAGGTTGTCTTCTGACAGCCTTCTCATTAGCTTCAGAAGAAACTTTATTAGCATGTCAATGGTGAGCGCATCAGTTGAAAAGGCATGACTAATCAAAGGAAATACTGCAGTCATTGTCATGAAAATGTGCAAAATAGAGGGAAATAAACGCCTTGGAGACACAAAAGCCATCTTCATTGAACAAACGAATGAAATGATGCTTTTGATTGAAGAAAATGGAAGGTTTGAAGCACCATGACTAGCAACTATCATCCTGCCAATAAAGAAAGCATCACGACTAGCAATAATCATGTAGGACAGAGTCTCAAAGAAAGCATCATATGACATTCTCAGCAAGGGCCATCATTAAACATGTGCAAAATCAATGGCTTATCATTTCTGATCATTTCTGGCAGGTGCTTGCAGCATCCAAATGGCTTATCATTGCTAGTTAAACCTCTTTTGTTACAAAATCTTTCTTAATCAATCTATCCTATATAAATGAATTCAGAAGATTGTTATTTGCCCATCAGTTCTAACTAATATATTCATGGCTTCATTAGACTGTCCATTAAGAATTTATATAGCCGGAAATGGTGGTGTCTGCAGAATAAATTACAAATCTAATAATGTTAGTTCAGGAGTAATTCTCTGTATCAGACTTCAGGTGAATATAAATAATTTATGAATTACAGTAAAATAAATTGCAATGTAAGAAGATCCACACAAAAAATGAAAGTAGCAAATCCTCTAGATCCTCTCACCCCAATATTTTTCTTTTAGATTTAAGGGTCATAACTTTCTCATCTTCATATCATTATTTTCTAACTACATACTGAAGTCGATAGTTTAGCATTATTTGCATAGATATCCAAAATAAAATATAGAAGCATCTTTCAAGCACTATCAGAGAACACCAATTTAAAGGCAAAGGATTGCAAATCAAATTACCCAGGACGTCCACGTCATCCGTGTCTGGACGATCTGCAGGTGGAGCGTGCTCCGACTGGGACCCGGACTGAGTATGGGGCTCATCGGGCTGCTGGGAACGATCAGAAGTAGATCCCACAGATGTGTGCTGAAACTCAATATTTCTGAAACGTCTTCCTCGCGGCATATTGTAATCTAGTATGCACAAAAAAGAATCAATATTAGTTAAATATTAAAAGTACATTACTTTTAATATTCTTATAAAAGAAGCATTTGATGTAGGAAAGAGCTCTCCTTGTCATTTGTTAGGTTGCCTGTACTTGCAGTCACACATAATAAAGAACTCAATCAACAATATAAGCAAAAAAGTTACGATATCTGAAAATCCGGAATAAAAACACAACAGCAAAGATACATGACAAAAGCTGAAGCCTCCTTTGTCAAACAGACACCTCGCCAAAATAGATATCTCGTAACAAGTGGGTTTAAGGAATACTACCATCCTCACACATATGAAAAAAAAATAATAAAAGTTGTTCTTTTTGAAGATCAACATTGGACTTTTGATCGAAAAGAATGCCAATTGTTTGTTAATTTTTGTATATGAGTCTTTGGTCCCACGGATGTGTGCTGAAACTCAATATCTCTGAAACGTTTTTCTCGCGGCATATTGTAATCTAGTATGCACAAAAAAGAATCAATATTAGTTAAATATTAAAAGTATAGAAATAATTTATAAATTGCAAAATAATTTAATGCATAAAACTAATGTTTTACTTACCATTAAGAAACTAGCCAGCTCTCATTCAACATCCATCCTAACCAAACTAGTAGAATTCAGTTCATCAATTGGCGGAACATTAAAAGGCATACACTGAGTATAAGTCTCATCATCCTCCTCTGTTAACCCTTTTCCCATATCATACAAGTCCCTAGGTTTAGTCTTAATAACAACAGACCAATCTTTATCTTTAGAGTCTTGCACGAAGAACACTTGTTGAGCTTGAGATGAAAAAACAAATGGGTCATCTTTCAATAGCACACCAGTATGTATCAACCTTGAAAAATTTACTAGTGTGAAGCCATTTATATCTTGCTTCAAACCTCTAGATGAGTTTATATCCACCCAATCACATCGAAATAATACTACCTTAAAGTTCCCGTAATAATCCAACTCATAAACATCTGTTAGGGCACCATAATAAATTTTTCCGTCCGCCTCAACCATAACTCCACTATTTTGTGTTTTTCTAAATTTTTCACGTTTTTTTATATAAAATTTAAAACCATTTATAATGAACCCATCATATCTGTTGACAATATTGTTCGGACCTCGAGCAAGGACTATTAATTCATTGGAACAATGTCTCTCCATCATGGTCGGTACCTAAAAAATTTAAGTCAGAAAATAATTAATTTTAGAAAGTTCCGATCGTAGAATATAATAAAAGACCTAATAGGATTCAACGTCTAACCTGTTTTAATAACCATTCAGGAAATAACTCAACCAACCATCTTTGCTCAATCCTTGGGGTAGGATGAATGTTATTGTTGGCGCTTCGTTGAGCCACTAAAAAATCTCTGCACGAGAAAAAAATTATTTGTTTTGAATATTACATCTGATATGACAGTAAATTGTGATTTGTTATAACCATACTGACCTGCGATACTCGGATATTAAGTCACTGTGAAGTAAGACATAACAATGTGCCTGTGCCAATAATTTATGATGAATTACAGTACTTTCAGCTTTCCCCACAAATCTTCCACCAGATGAGAACTTGTACTCCTCTGCATTATGTATAATATCGTAATTCCTTTGTGGTCGATTAAAAGCAGTTTCAACTCCTTCAAGGTATCTCGAGCAGAATGTCAAACACTCATCAGCAATATATCCCTCCGCAATCGATCCCTCGGGATAGGCTCGATTGCGTACATATTTCTTTAAGCGCACAAGATACCTTCAACAGTAAATTTTAATGCTCAACATCAACATCGAGGAAGATAATAGGATATATATTCATATTAATAATAAATATGGACATTAGAGTTTAGAATATCACCTCTCAATAGGATACATCCATCGGTAGTGAACCGGTCCACCAAGTTTAGCTTCCGCCGCTAAGTGAATGAGTAGATGAACCATAATAGTAAAAAACCCAGGAGGAAAGATCTTCTCCATATGGCACAGTGTTAGTGCAACATTAGACTCCAATTGATCAAGCTCCTTGGGATCTAGAACTTTAGAACATAATGCCTTAAAGAAGGATGATAACTGAGTCACAATTGCAAGAACTTGTTTCTGTGTTGATGATCTTAAAGCCAATGGGAAGATATCTTGCATCAAAATATGGCCATCGTGACTTTTAAGATTCGTAAGTTTTCGCTCTTTAAGATTAACGCATCTTGAAATATTCGATGCATACCCATCTGGAACCTTCATATTTTTCAAAACCGTTAGAAAAAGATCTTTCTCTAGAGTAGACATTGTGTAACATGCAGGAGGTATAAAATATTTATCATTGGGTTGTTCTTTCGGATGAAGCTCTTGTCTTATGCCCATGTCTTTCAAATCAAGACACGCTTTCAAGTTGTCTTTAGTCTTTCCTTCAAGATTTAACATTGTTCCAATCAAATTATCACAAACATTCTTTTTTATATGCATGACATCAAGATTATGTCGAAGAAGATTATACTCCCAATAAGGTAATTCAAAGAAAATGCTCCTTTTTTTCCATAACTGCTTCTGTGTAGATACCGAGTTTGTGCCATCGTCATTTTCCTGTTCATAAATACTTTCATCATTCTCGAAGTTGTCAGCGCCCTCAAAAACCTGTGTCACTGAGCTGCCAACATCCCCCCTTCCCCGCTTCTTTGAACTGTTGAATGCCTTACCAGGTATATAGTTAGTGCCATGAGTTTGTTTAAGAACTTCAGTTCTAGTTGGTGGAATAGGTGCAGATCGCAACTCTATGGTACCATCAAACTGATTATTCTGATGTCGAAATGGATGATTTGCTTCTAACCATCTTCGATGACCCATATAACAGAATTTTCCTCCATGTTTTAACCAATATGAATGAGTTAAATCTCCACAAGAAGGGCATGCAATACGCCCCTTAGTGCTCCAACCGGATACATTAGCATATGCAGAAAAATCATTGATTGTCCAGATAAGAGCTGCACGCAATTTGAATGTTCGGCCAGTGAAAGCATCAAATGCATCAACACCCTGCCATAGCTTTTTCAATTCATCTATTAAAGGCTGCAGAAAATTATCTATATCATTACCTGGGCTCTTATCACCGGGAATAACCATTGACAGAATGAGTGAAGACTGTTTCATACACATCCATGGTGGCAAATTATATGGAACCAAAACAACTGGCCAAGTGCTGTATGTAGAACTCATCGTTCGAAATGGATTAAATCCATCCGTTGCCAAACCCAGCCTTACACTGCGAACATCAGAAGCAAATTCATGATGCCTATCATCAAATGCTTTCCATGCTAAACTATCTGCTGGATGTCTTAATATTCCATCCCTTGTACGTCCTTCATTATGCCATCTCATTAAGGAAGCCGTCTTTGATGATGCATACATCCTTTTCAATCTAGGTATGAGAGGAAAATACCTCAAAACTTTAGCCGGAATTTTTTTAGACTGTGTAGCATCCACTTCATTCGACAAATCATGCCCGTCTTCATTTTGCTTTTTCCATCATGAAGACCCACATGTTCGGCACGAATCTTCATTAATATTATCACCACGATATAAAATACAATCATTTGGACAACTATGAATCTTCTCATATCCAAGATTTAAGTCTTTTACTAGTTTTTTGGCTTCATAAGAAGTTGACGGCAAAATAACACCTTCTGAAAATGCATCTTTTAATAATTGAAGAAGCATAGTAAAAGACTTCCCAGACCATCCATTCAAATATTTCAAATGAAATAAATGCACCATAAAAGAAATCTTCGTAAATTTCTTACAACCCGGATATAGTTCTTTATCACAATCTTTCAGCAAGTTATGATACCGAGTTGTGTTATCTTCAGAGTATATAGGTTCCTCAACATGTATAGATTCAGTAACGGTATGCTCATCACCTATTGGAGCTCCTTCTTGCTCTCCACTAAAATCTGTTAAATTTCTAATATTATGTTCAAGAGCATCTCTGAGTAAGCCCCTCATATCATCTTCTACAACAGGATTTCTGTCTGTGTTACTAGATCCAATACTAGTAGTGTGTTCTATAACTAAGGGTTGGTTAGATGAAGACGACAATTTAGACTCTCCATGAAATATCCATTCTGTATAACCCTTCAGAAAACCATTCCATACCAAATGTTCTTCAACAATTTGTGGAGCGATAGCATAACAATTTACACATTTTTGACATGGACAAAAAATATTCCCATTCATTTCAAATTTCTCAGAAGCAAATTTAACGAAATTCTGAACTCCATTCAAATATTCGGCACTGGATCTCGACTTATTTATCCAACTTTTGTCCATTCTATTAAAATACTGATTGAACTGCAAGTAATATAAAAAAATAATAAACGAAATTAGGGTATGAATCACCAATACGAAATCATGGTACAAAAAGATCTTGGCAAATTTTATTAATACAAAATATAAGATTCCGAGAAGCATATGTTGTTCAGTAATTTGATGCAGATCGGTCGAACCCCAAGCTAGATCATGAAAGAATCCAGAGGTCAAGCAGCAGTAGTAGATTCACTCATAAGGGATACAAAGGCAGGAGGTATAAGGTTCCACACACAGAATTATCTCATCACCAGCTAACATGTGGCACATGAAGAGTACCAGTTCACAGAAGGTATGGTTTTGTTTATACTGATGTTTACATTGCGGCAGAGTTTATCTTCAAGTGAACTGCCTTTGCAGGATATGAAACATCAGTAATCATATTATCTTACAAAAGTAATGTGTTTTAGGAATTCTATTTGCATGGTAGTGAGATTGTATGCACTTTAAGAGATTTGATCAGCGACCTAGAGCATTCCTTATTTGAAGTTATGGAAACTGTGTTTCATGCTATCTTCTAGGGACTCTTTTTAGGATTTAAGCCATGTTTCTGTATTGTTATAACTAACAACAAAGATAACTTAATTGTAAGATATCATCCCATATATGTTCAGTGATTGGAGACTTCAGTTATTTATGAAGTATAATTGGGTGCATCATGCTATCAATGTGGACCAATGTGTGAAGCTGACAGCAAAACAGGCAGGTATATATGATCTCAGAGTTTCCAGCCATATATATAGGTGTTCACCAGGAGGGAAGAATTAACATTGAGATCTGTCAAAGTACGACTATTCAAAAGATTACGTCTCTCTATAGTCTCTATAGTAAACCGATGTCTGTATCAGAGGTTAAATCATAGATAGAATCAAATTGTTCTAGGCTTTTTTGTTTGGGGCTGAAGCACTGACTTATCACTATTTTTTAACTAGTCTAGACATTGACATGCACTGATAAAAGAGGAACAACCATGACATCAGTTGACCTGATCTGAACATTAATTTCTTCCACACTGGTTCAACTGCTTAACTTATTGATGATAATTTTACAAATTTTTATCATATGTGTCTTAAAGAGAAACAAGCATGCATATAGGTATGCAGAAGCATAATTTGTGATAATTATCCTCTCTTAAAAAATAAATTGTGTTAATTATCAAATTATATGTGATGGTTCGGGATAAACAAAACATTGAAATAAGCAAATTACTTTTTAGGGGAATCAAAGGAATGATTGAGTGGAAGTTATCAACATCCTATGCAATGAGCTGCTACATAGCTAATTGATGGTGCATCAAATATTTCACAGAACTTATTGAAATTATTGCATGGATAAATAGATATTGTAATAATGAGAAAGAAGAGATTCAGGGGAAAAAAGAAAAATCTACCTCTCCAAAGCAATGGTCCTGCAGCCATTGCGGTCTAAGATTGTAGATTGTTGCATCATAAAAGGTGCATTAGGTGGTGTTTTTGTCGTCGTGAGTTGAGCTAGAACTCAATCATGAGGGTTAAAGCTCAAATCTTTTATGGTGCAAGTAACATAATCAATCGACCAAATTGAAAACCCGTAATATCATGATGGACACTATTTGAAATGCTTAGAACAAGTTAAAATAAACATTTCTTAATATGGGTTGAATGCACAGGAAGAAACCTTCAGAACAATCAATCTTAAGTCAACATTGATATTTTAAAGTCTAAATCTGAACGGTGCATAATTTAATTTGCAGCAGTAGGATTCAAGTTCTATTCCTTATTATCTACATCGTTGTTTTTGTTATTGGCAGTGTCGAAGATATGATTAAAAGTTTTCAAGCTATAACTGGGATAAAATAATTTAGAAATACATTTTGCTCACTTGTGACATTAAAATTATGCAGTTAGAAATCAATCCAGTTCCTCTCAGTTCCATTTTACTAATAAAGCCTGATTTGAATTTCTGGGCTGGCTCACGAGGCCAAAATCTAAGCTTGCCTCTACGGATGTGCCTCACTCTTTCAACATTTAAATGACCTTTACCTCACAGCAAAATTATAGATAATGAGGGCAAAATGATGGCTTTATTTGACAAAATTGCTGTTTATATGATTATGTTATTCTATGTATTTGACAAAATTGTGTGTCCATCTGTATTTTTGCATTTACTATAATACAATGACTTCTTATAACTGTTTCATAAAACCATAATGACATGTTTCTATATCTTTTGCAGAAGGGTCACACACTTATAAGAAACAAATTATGTACAGTGGTATTATGAAAGGCCAAAAAAAAGGAGTCGAAAAACTAAGAGAGGGAGAGAGAGACCTTGCAGAGCTCGTTTTATGTATAAAGAGATTAGATAAAAGCCGTGACATGTTTTCACAATTTGTTATACAAATAAACAGTCTCATGTACCAAGTAATAAAATGAGCGTTACTGAACACACAATATTTGATGCAATTACGGGCTTGGGAACAGTTGGTCCTCATGGAATTTTCTTAATGAAAGGTTTGCAGGCTGGCTTAACCACAAGTCTTCAGCAGCGAAACCTTGACTACCAAGTGCAGCTAGCTGGTTTTAACGTTAAGAAAATGATGTCGGTAGAGTTGTCAAAGGGTGGACTAATAGTCTAAAAAATATGGTTCACAAGGAATACCGTGTTGCAGCCATGGAACATCCATGCAAATAGCAATGAATTTCTGCTAGTAACATGAAAACTGGAATTATTTACCCGAAAATTTCTTTACGGAGATTATGAGGATCACTTACCTCAGACGACGGCGATGTCGACGGCGGCGGAGTAGCTACGGCTCGCTCGGGATGGAGGTGAGATGTCGGCGCGCAGCTAGGGCATCGACCGGCAGAAGATGAGGAGACGGGGCCGGGTGAGAGTTAAAGACAAGAAGAAAACAAAGAGGAGGAGGAGGAAAAGGAAGAGAAGGAGGAGTAGGAGGCTTACCACAGACGACGGCAAGGACGACGGCGGCGGAGTAGCGGAGTCTTCGATCGCCGATCGGGGCTAGGGATGGAAGTGAGATTAGGGCTCAGAAGGAGAGGGGGCCGATCGAGCTAGAGCTTACCTCAGAAGGAGAGGTCGACGGCAGCGGGGAAGTCGGCGCGCTCGCAGATAGGAAATGAGGAGAGGGGCTAGGGCTCACAGATAGGAAATGAGGAGAGGGGGCCGATCGGGGGTTTTAAGTTTTCTAACGACGCTTATAAGCGTCGTTGTTTCTTAAACTTATAACGACGCTTTAAAGCGTCGTTGTTTGTTTCGCTTTTCCAACACTAACCCAAAGCGTCGAGAAAGGTTGGCGCTGAGCCAAACTTTACCGACGCTTTCCCCTAGCGTCGGGAAAAGTTAGTCGGCAAAACCAACATTTCTTGTAGTGTATCCATATAGAAGTGTAAAGCAATTGCATCCAGATGAGCTAATAGTTAAATCATATGCATCTGTTACAGCATCTGAAAACAAAGGAAAATAAAATGACAAGACCAATCACTAGAGAAAACAGATAAAAATAAATCATAGGAATGTTTCCTCTGGGTGGTAATGAAATCCAACCTGGGTTTCCCTTTAAATAAAAATCAGATAAAAAGAACAGTACCTCGTTGCTTCAGGCCGGTCGGTCGACGCCGGTCTCCGGACAGGAGGAATACTGCTCGATCGAGGCTTGAGGGCTGCTCGTACGGCGCCGGAGAGAAAGGAGGAGGAGGAGATCCTCGTGTGGAGGCCAAGCAAGATAATCAGTAAAATTTGGAAGAAACACCAACGAACACACGAACAAGAGGAGGCGGAGAAGGAGGAGAACAAGCGAGAAGGAGGGAACGGAGGGAGGAGGAGAAAAATACCTCGGGCGGAGGGGTTGGGGTCGGTCGGTCGGCGCCGGAGAGCAGGGAGGAGGAGAAGGGGTTGGAGTCGGATGGCCGGCACCGGAGAGGAGCAAGACGGAAGTGACGATAGCGCCGGAGAGGAGCAAGACGGAACCTAGGGCAGCGCCGGAGAGGAGTACGGAAGCTCGAGCAGCGCCGGAGAGGAGAAATAAGGGCTCGATCGGGGTCGGTCGCTGGGTTAGGGTGGTGTGCTCGCCTTCGACGATGCTTATACGGGTCATCTAATATCGACGCTTATAAGCGTCGTATTATTCCGACGCATTTAACCGTCGTTGGAGGTCCGGAAGAACAATGACGCGTAATAGCATCGCCCTATAACCAGTTCCCACGCTTCCGAGCGGTGGTTGGAATTGAGGACTATGACAACGCTTTTAAGTGTCGTGGATTCCTTTATTTTGCCGACACTTCTAATAAGCGTCGGCAAAAGTTCTTGAGCCAGCCAACTTTGCCGACGCTTTTCCATAGCGTCGGCATTCAAGAGTCGGCAAAGATCTTTTTTGTTGTAGTGGCCCCTCCTTCTTTCTCCACGCACACCCCAAAGGGAGGGGCGTGGGCCCCTCCCTCAAATCTATTTAAATCTGCCATTTAAATAAATTAAAGGGTATTTTCAATTTTGGTCTATTGCATGAGTCCAATCCTAGTCAAAATAGGATTTATATGCACCCATTTCAATTTCCTCCAAATCGTAATCTAATTAGGATTTAATTGAACCATGACTCTATTAAACTCTTCAATCCTAATCCAATTAGGAGTCATGAAATTAATTAGATTAAATTTAAAATTAATTAGAACTTAAAATAATCCTAATCTAATTAGGACTTATTAAATTTCAGCCCTAAGATAATTAGGACTTTAGAAATCATATTCCAAATAGAATTCTAATTTAATTTGAAATCCTAATCCAATTAGGACTCCATGAATCCTACTCCAAGTAGGACTCGTGATCAAGTCCAATTAATTAAATCTAATTAATTAAATTAAATTGCAATCCGATTGCAATTATTCCTTTTTCTAACCACTAACTCTTAGCGGGTTATCCATTTATCAATCTAATTGATTATTTGTGATTCCTAATCACATTCAACCATCGGATCGGTCAATATCTCTAATGTGTGTGACCCCATAGGTTTTATTCTGATTGGTAGTGAGATATATTGCGATCTCTATCACAATATCATTGAAAACTCCTTTCAATGGGTTGAAACAATTCCAATTCAACTCACTAGGGATTATCGACCATCGAGATGATCCCTGTGAGTCTCACCATCCACCAGTGACACCTAGCAGTATGTAGTGGCTATCCAGTAGAATAGAATGATGAACCTCTAGGTGCAGTTATCGTATGATACAGTTCTTCTATCGTGGATCCCTATAGACCGGAGGTCATGGATAACTCGTCAAACCCCGTCGTCTGTCATATGTCTAGATTTATTCGACTTGAGTTCGATAGTGGAAAACTTTTTCTCCACTTTATATTACTGCCCTGGCCAAGGTCTTAGAATTCAGTCTAATAAATCACATAGGATCACTCTCATCTATCAAGGTCGATAGATTTCATGTAAGTGCATATCCTACTCCTACAGTGAACTTACTGCAGCCAATCTACACAATAAGGACCCATATGACTAGAGACCATGTATATGTGCAGTCAAACTACAATAACCTCACTGTAAATAGCCGAAGCACCGCAGGTCAAAGGACCAGGCATACTACTGCAACATCAAGCAAGTCACTGATGAGTGGATAGACATCCAAGTGACTTCTTGTCTTGGTCACGCTCAATACCCTTGTTCTCTAACAAGCACTTGCACTCTCACTTCAGTGTCCCTACACTATGGACTCGAGTCTCGTCCATCCATAAGAAAAGCAATCTGTGCACTGATCGGATCGATCACTGTCCTCGTGATGATCCATTGATCAGGAGCATTTAGAAATTAATCACCAATGATACATGGCTCAAATTCTCAACTCTTGAGAATATGTATCATCATCTTATTAATTCCTTGGATGATTCATAGACACATAAATAATATGAATGAAAAGATGCCCATTTATTATTCAATAATAATAAAGTCAAGTACAAATTTATGTTCCGGAATTAATAATGTGTCCGCCAGATTGGCTTCTAGGGTATACATCTAACAATCTCCCACTTGCACTAAAGCCAATCAGACATATATCTAAGTCCCATCTTCTCAAGGTGGGCTTCAGTCTTCTGCTGATTTAACTGCTCAGTGAGCGGGTCCGCCACGTTATCCGTGGAGTCTACTCTCTGCACCTTGACATATTTCTTTTCGAGGTAGTCGCGTATGAGGTGAAAGCGCCGCTCTATGTGCTTGGACTTCTGATGAGACCTAGGCTCCTTAGCAAGAGCTATGGCGCCATTATTATCGCAGTAGAGTGTGATGGCATCTGATGGCATTACATCTAGCTCTATAATGAATTTCTTGAACCAGAAGGCTTCCTTTGCAGCTTCAGAGGCGGCGATATACTCAGCTTCCATGGTAGAATCAGCAATGATCGGTTGTTTGTAACTCTTTCAATTTACCGTACCACCATTGCATAAGAACACATATCCAGATGTAGACTTTCTATCATCAATATCAGTCATGAAGTCTGAATCTGTGTATCCTTCTACCTTTAACTCTGATGATCCTCCAAAAACCAAGAATAAATCTTTAGTTCTTCTTAAGTACTTAAGAATGTTCTTCACCGCAGTCCAGTGCTCTTCATCTGAATTCGACTGATATCTGCTAGTGACACTCACAGCAAGGGCTATATCAGGTCGTGTACATAGCATGGCATACATGAGGCTCCCTATTACCGAAGCATAAGGGATCTTGCTCATGTGTTGTATCTCTTCAGATGTGTTGGGGCACATCTTCTTGGAGAGATGAATCCCATGCCTTAGGGGTAATAGACCCCTCTTGGAGTTTTCCATACTGAATCTCTTCAGTACCTCCTCTACGTACATCTTCTGTGATAGGCCAAGCAACCTCTTAGATCTATCTCTATAGACCTTAATCCCCAAAATGTAGGATACTTCCCCAAGGTCTTTCATGGGGAACTCTTTTGACAACCAGACCTTGACCGAGGTTAGCATGGAAATATCATTCCCTATCAGGAGGATGTCATCCACGTACAGTACGAGAAACACGACAGCACTCCCACTAACCTTCTTGTAAACACACGGTTCCTCTTCGTTCTTGATGAAATCAAACGATTTGATCGCATTATTGAAACGAGTGTTCCAACTCCGAGATGCTTGCTTTAGTCCATAGATGGACCTTTGCAGCTTGCAGACCTTGTGATCTTCATCACTGGAAGTGAAACCCAAAGGCTGCTCCATATAGATATCTTCATCAAGATATCCATTCAGAAAAGCAGTTTTTACATCCATCTGCCATATTTCATAATCATGAAATGCTGCAATGGCAAGCAATGTTCGAATGGATTTCAGCATGGCTACAGGTGAAAAGGTCTCCTGATAGTCAATGCCTTCGCGCTGACTATACCCTTTCGCCACTAGCCTTGCCTTATAGGTCTCTACCTTTCCATCCGAACCTATTTTCCTTTTGTAGATCCATTTACATCCAATAGGTACTATACCTTCTGGTGGATCTACTAAAGTCCAGACTTGGTTGGAATACATGGAGTCTATCTCTGACTTCATGGCTTCCAGCTATTTCTCGGAATCGATATCAGATATCGCCTCGTTGTAGGTATTAGGATCCTGTACATGTTCCCTATCTCCCATGAGGAACATTTCTTCTGTATCCTCTACTAGTATACCTAAGTATCTATCGGAAGGATGGGAGATCCTACTTGATCTACGAGGTGGAGGACATACTACGTGTACTGGCTCTATGTGAATAGGTTCTATAGGATCCATTACTCGTTGCTTTTCAGAGACTTTCTCTTCAAGCTCAATTTTCCTTCCACTGCCTCTATCAAGGATAAACTGTTTTTCCAAGAAGACGGCATGTCGGCTCACAAACACATTGTGATCCTCTGAGACGTAAAAATTGTATCCTAATGACTTTAGGATATCCTATGAAACGAGCACTTATGGTCCTAGGCTCTAACTTGTTCGCCTGTTGTCGCTTGACGTGGGTCGGACATCCCCAAATCTTGAGATGACCAAGACTCGGCTTCTTACCATGCCATATCTCATACGGTATGGTAGGAACGGATTTAGAGGGAACTCTATTCAATAAGTAAATTGCGGATAATAAGGCATCTCCCCAAAGAAACATAGGTAGATCAGTGAAGCTCATCATGGATCAGACCATATCCAATAGAGTTCGATTCTTCCTTTCTGACACCCCGTTGAGTTGAGGTGTACCTAGAGGCATCCATTGTGAGACTATGCCATTCTCCTTGAGATAGTTCCGAAATTCTCCACTAAGGTATTCTCCTCCTCGATCTGATCGAAGAACCTTAAGAGTTTTTTCGGTCTGTTTTTCTACTTCATTTCTGAATTCTTTGAACTTTTCAAAAGACTCAGATTTGTATATCATAAGATACACATACCCATATCGTGAATAGTCATCGGTAAAGATAATGAAGTACGAATAACGACCCCTGGCTGACACATCAAATGGGCTACACACATCAGTGTGCATCAGGGTAAGTATTTCAGTGGTCCTCTCCCCATGTCCTATAAAAGGTAATCTAACCATTTTTCCTTGAAGACAGGACTCACAAACTAGATATGACTTGAAAGTTAATGGGCCGAGAAGCCCATCTTTCTCCATTTTGTTCATTCTATCCTCTCCAATATGGCCAAGCCTGAGGTGCCACAAATACTTCTGGTTTATCTCATCTCTGGATCTTTTAGATCCTATGGCACTCAGTACTTGCTCAGACACATTCACTGACACATCAACATGCAAGTGATAGAGACTATCAATCATGAAACCACGTGCAACTAATTTATTTCTAAAATAAATAGAACAGCAGTCTTTGTCAAAGGTCAAAACATGACCATCCTGTGCTAAACATGAAACAGAAATCAAATTCCTTCTAGCAGCAGGGACATAATAACAGTCTCTAAGCAATAAACTAAATCCAGACGGTAATCGCAGAGGATAGGTGCCCACAGCTACAGCAGCAACTCTTGCCCCGTTGCCAACCCGAAGGGTTACTGCACCTTCCGCCAGCCTTCTACTTTTCTTTAGACCCTGCATAGTAGTGCACAAATGAGCACTAGAACCAGAATCTATAACCCAACTAGAAGTAGAAGAAACCGTAAGGTTAATTTCAATTATGAGAAAGTCTAACATACCTTCAGAAGGTGTGTCCTTTTTGTTCTTTAGGCTCTCGAGGTATGAAGGGCAGTTCCTTTTCCAGTGGCCGTCGACATTGCAGTGAAAACATTTTTCCTTGTCACTAGCCTTTTTCTTATGAACTTTCTTCTTAGGCTTCTTATCTTTCTTCTGCTTCTTTACAAGCTTCTTTTTCTTCCAAGTAGACTTTCTCTTGAAACCAGAAGTCAGCTCAGCAGCCAGAACAGAGCCCCTTGAACCTTTCAAGGCCCCTTCAGCAGTTACCAACATGTTCAACAATTCGGTCTTAGTGCATTCAATCTTATTCATATGGTAGTTTACTATAAACTGCCCAAATGAATCAGAAAGGGATTGCAGGATCAGATCTATCTGCAGTTCCTTATGCATGGACATACCGAGCTTCTCAAGCTCCTCGAGGTCATTAATCATAGTCAAACAGTGATCGTGGAAAGACTGCCCCTCGCGCATCTTTGCCTTGAAGAGTCTCTTTGACACTTCAAAGCGTGCAGTGCGGCTCTGCTCACCATACAACTCTTGCAGGTAAGCCAGTATTTTCCTAACAGTCTTCATGTTCTCATGCTGGCATTGAAGTTTATTAGTCATGGATGCCATGATGTAGCACTTGACCCTAATGTCGTCATCTGTCCACTTTTGATGCATCTCACGCTGATCATCAGTAGGACGTGCTGGTAACCTGGGGATGTCACTCTCGAGCACATATCCTAATTTCTCACAACTCAGAACTATTTTGAGGTTTCTCAGCCAGTCTTTGTAATTGGTTCCGGTCAGTCAGTTGGTTTCAAGAATACGGGTCAAAGGGTTTGAAGCTGACATTGTGATCTGTAGAGAGTAAAGATTCTAGTTAGACTTTGTACTTGAACTCTATTTGTTTTAGGGACTTTTAAAACAAATATGCTCCCACTATTTTCTCAAATCCCTCATACTTCCCTGATGGAGAAACGAAAATCCTACGCAACTAGGATTTCTAGTGGATACTGCGGTCTCACCGATTTACATGCCGCCTCACCTAACAGTTATTGGTGATATATAAATAGATGAGTGTACAACTCTTGTACAATGCTTCTCAAGCAAATTGCAGTGGTACTTGGTCTCTAAGTCATGAAGACCTCACCTAACAGTTATTGGCCCCATTATTTAGTTAAGTCAGACCCACCGTATAACCGTAGAAATAAAGTCATCATTGGGTCCTCACCTAACAATTATTGGTGCCCAACCCCACCTTTACCCCACAACATCTCATGTCTAATGGAGAGGTCCAGTCCTCCGATGCAACTTGCCCACTGTGTCCAGCCGAGACAAATCAACACCGAAAAGACCTTAGTAGCTCTACTACGGTGGAAGACCTATGGACTTAATATTGCATAATCAAGTCTTAGTGTTTGCAACTTAAGTTCTTCATAAGAGGTAATCGAACAATTGGCCAGGTAAGCAGATGGGAGGCTCTCCTTACTCAGAGAGTAAGGTCCTAATTAAGTAATCACCTTTTAGGCTTGCCTAGACACCAATTAGATCAATTAATCTAATATGACTAACTCATGTTGGTTCACCCTTGACTGATTAGGAAGGTTTCGATTTAGGTCTCACTCGATCGCGTATTCACATCTCATGCAAATATAAATCTACCCGCATAATCATAAGCATTAAACATCCAGGCATTTATCAAAAATAAAATTAATGGTGATGATCATGGATCCAGGATGGGGTCATTTTACAAGCACATGCACGTCAATTGGTTTGATCGTCTTCAACTCTTGACTCGATCTTGATCCCTTAGGTCCAATTGTGATCAACTCCTTGATCTATCTTCAATCAACCCTTGATCTCGATCCGCGCATGTTGAGCTTGTTGATGTACATATCGATCAACCATCGACGTGCAACACACATCACAGATTACATCCCAGATTGCTTTAAAAATTAAAATAAAAATAAAGAATAAATTACAACCCTTTTTATGAGACACGCAGGTCTCTAATACATGAATTTAAGATACATGCAGGCATCTGAAAATTAAAATTACATGCATCACAAAATATTGCAGAACATTTTTGCACATTCATAAGGGTCTATCCATGATCATCACCATACGCATCTCATGCATAAAAATTATTTTCAGATCTGTAATTTAATTGATTATTCCATCTCATGACTTGCTGATTATGCAAGATTTGATTCTAAATATTTGTAATCACATTAACAAAGTATTAGAATCATTAATCTAAGCATCCATTCATTAGTATGCAGAAAAATCAGCAAGCTGAAAATTCTGCATACATAAATTTCAGCAAGCATAATCCCTTAAATTTTAGATCTAAAATGCCTTGAAAAATTTAATTCTAATCTTAATCTACATAATCATGGCTCTGATACCACTGTTAGCATCCCTCATATGCCATGAAAATTTCGAAATAATTTTCAGATTGCAGCGGAAAAACATATGCGGGATCCGTTCATCGCATGAACGTATTTTAGAAACCTTTCGTTTATAGATAGATTAGAATTAAATTATTTTAAACCATTTTAAAATCATTAAAAAGATCAGATCTTCATCTTGTGCGGGTAGATGGTCTCCACAAATCTGATTTACATGGATTTGTAGAAGGTTCGATGGAAGCCGCACACGTGTCCGGCCTCTACGGGTATCCACACGAGGTAGTGAGTCGATTGAAGCCTTTGGATCTCCCCGAGGTGCTAGCTCCCTTGCAGAGATGGCTTTAGATGGCTGAGGTCCTCTCCTTTGAATCAACCTTTGATTGGCTTGAGAGGAGGAAGAAGAAGGAAATGCCAAGGAAGAAGAAACAAAGGCTCTTCGCAGCCTTTTCTTTTTCTCCTACGCTGGACCCAAGGAAGAGGAAGAAGAAGGCCACCCCACCCTTTCTTTTTCTCCCTTTTCTCTTGCAGCTGGAAGAGGAATGAGGGGAGGAGGGGTGCTGCCGAAATGCCTAGAGAAAGCATGAGAGGAGGGGCCCAAATCCCTCCTCTTTTTGAAGCACTGATGGATAAAGATGAGTTCCTATTTTTTAGGAACTCATCCTTGTCCCATTATTTGAATAGCTAGGAGGGGCGTATGCCCCTCCTGGCGTATGCCCCTCCTTCTTTCTCCACGCACACCCCAAAGAGAGGGGCGTGGGCCCCTCCCTCAAATCTATTTAAATCTGCCATTTAAATAAATTAAAGGGTATTTTTAATTTGGGTCTATTGCATGAGTCCAATCCTAGTCAAAATAGGATTTATATGCACCCATTCAATTTCCTCCAAATCCTAATCTAATTAGGATTTAATTGAACCATGACTCTATTGAACTCTTAAATCCTAATCCAATTACGAGTCATGAAATTAATTAAATTAAATTTAAAATTAATTAGGACTTAAAATAATCCTAATCTAATTAGGACTTATTAAATTTTAGCCCTAAGACAATTAGGACTTTAGAAATCCTATTCCAAATAGGATTCTAATTTAATTTGAAATCCTAATCCAATTAGGACTCCATGAATCCTACTCTAAGTAGGACTCGTGATCAAGTTCAATTAATTAAATCTAATTAATTAAATTAAATTGCAATCTGATTGCAATTATTCCTTCTTCTAACCACTAACTCTTAGCGGGTTATCCATTTATCAATCTAATTGATTATTTGTGATTCCTAATCACATTCAACCATCGGATCGGTCAATACTTCTAATGTGTGTGACCCTGTAGGTTCTATTCTGACTGGTAGTGAGATATATTGCGATCTCTATCACAATATCATTGAAAACTCCTTTCAATGGGTTGAAACAATTCCAACTCAACTCACTAGGAATTATCGACCATCGAGATGATCCCTATGAGTCTCACCATCCACCAGTGACACCTAGCAGTATGTAGTGGCTACCCAGCAGAATAGAATGATGAACCTCTAGGTGCAGTTATCGTATGATACAGTCCTTCTATCGTGGATCCCTACAGACCGGAGGTCATGGATAACTCGTCAAACCCCGTCGTTTGTCATATGTCTAGATTTATTCGACTTGAGTTCGATAGTGAAAAACTCTTTCTCCACTTTATCTTACTGCCCTGGCCAAGGTCTTAGAACTCAGTCTAATAAATCACATAGGATCACTCCTCATCTATCAAGGTCGATAGATTCCATGTAAGTGCATACCCTACTCCTACAGTGAACTTACTGCAGCTAATCTACACAACAAGGACCCATATGACTAGAGACCATGTATATATGCAGTCAAACTACAATAACCTCACTGTGAATAGCCAAAGCACCGCAGGTCAAAGAACCAGTCACACTACTGCAACATCAAGCAAGTCACTGACGAGTGGATAGACATCCAAGTGACTTCTTGTCTTGGTCATGCTCAGTATCCTTGTTCTCTAACAAGCACCTACACTCTCACTTCAGTGTCCCTACACTGTGGACTCGAGTCTCGTCCATCCATAAGGAAAGCAATCTGTGCACTGATCGGATCGATCACCGTCCTCGTGATGATCCATTGATCAGGAGCATTTAGAAATTAATCACCAATAATACATGGCTCAAATTCTCAACTCTTGAGAATATGTATCATCATCTTATTAATTCCTTGGATGATTCATAGACACATAAATAATATGAATGAAAAGATGCCATTTATTATTCAATAATAATAAAGTCAAGTACAAAATTATGTTCTAGAATTAATAATGTGTCCGCCAGATTGGCTTCTAGGGTATACATCTAACAGAAGAAAGTGGATCCGAAGAGAAGTGTCCTCCCTATTTCACGCCTGGGCCTTTTATAGGCTGCAATCTCCCTCTCCTCTTCCCTATTTCACGTGGAGATAAGGATGGAATGAAGCAGGATGAAGCTGAGGGATTGTTGCTTGATCTTCGGACGTGTTGTAGGTGCTGGCTTTGATCCTGATGGTTGGAATGATGCTCACAGCTGAGAGGAGATGAGGACGAATTGCGGAGAAGACGCGTGAGGTTGCTGGGAGTTGGAACTCATCCCGTGGATAATGGAAGGTCAGAAGCAATCGCTTGTCTTGATTCGCTGGATCCGTGGACGTGAAGCTTGCGATGGGAAGACAGACACGTGGAAGACGGCTGCTCGCTCTCATCCGGAAGCAGAGAACAACTTAGAACCGGGGAGGATGGGAGATGATCCGTGGAGCTCGGGATGCTAGGAACAAACGCCTAGGTTGGCTTGATCCGTGATGAAGAGATGATGGGATGTACGCAGGGAAGATGCGTGAGCTGAGAGGATGATGCTGGATGCGAAGATCGTGGGATCTGGATGCAAGGCTGGTTTAGATTCGTGAGCTGCTTTGTTCTGCTTCCATGAAGTCTGGGAAGACTGGCTTGGGTGCATGCGGAAGAAGTTGGGGATCCAGTTGGATGCGGGATAAAAATAGATCACGAACGGGTTGAGGGCTGGTTCAGGGAAGTTGCTTGATCTGATCTTGATGTTGGAGGAGATCTCACGGATGGCTGGAACACCTAGATGAAGCTTACGAATGAGTGACCGTTGGGAACGAGCTCTGTTTTGAGGCTGGGAAGCTTAATTTGCGGACACGGGATGGATTACGTGGAAGAAGCTCACGACTAGGGGACTCGGACGACGCGGGAATTCGAAATGGAATGAAGGGGCCTTGCGAACGACGGATACGGCTGGGATGCGGAACAGGTGTCGGATTACCCCCGCATGCATTGCGACGATCGCAGCGAAAAGATACGCACGAGGTCATTCATCTTATGAACATTCTAGAAAATGTAGATTTCAAAAATTTTCTAGAGCTCTCTAACTCAGATTTATGAAATCTAAAGAAAAGATTAAAATTAAAAGACTAGACTAATTTCAGATCTACTACAATTTCTAATTGTATAGAATTTATAAAGATCTAATCTTTACCTTTGAGCGGGAAGAACTTCACCGCTATCTGATGATCGTAGGATTTCTGGTTCTCTTGAAGCCACACAAACGTCCGGCCTCTACAGATATCCACACGAGGTACAGATCGTTCCAAGATCTCACCGGGGTGCTAACTCCTTTGCAGAGATCACCTTTGATGGCTGAATTTCTCTCTCTTGAATCAATTCTTTGACTCCTTTGAGAGGAAGAAAAGAAGGACGAAGAGGAGGAGGAAGAAGATGCTTCTTCTTCTTTTTCTCTTGCTCACGCCAAGGAGAAAGGAGGGAGAAGGATGGCCGGCTGAGTGAAGGCTCCAATAATCTCTATGTCCCATGCCATGCCTCCTTTTATGGGCTTCTTATGCCCATTCAAATCAGGAATAATTTCAACAATCAATCACTCTTTGATTCATCCCTCTAAAATCAGCTACACCCCTTACTTAATTCTATCGCAACCCTTACTTAAAAATAATTGGAGAGAATCCAAGGGATGTTTTCGTGCCATGTGGCAATCCGTGTGAAAGAGGAGGAGGAGCATCTGGCCTTCCATGTGGCATGGGACCAAAGTAGGAAAGGAGGGGCGAACGCCCCTCCTTTCTTCATGCGTGTGAGAAGGAGGATGGGCGTCCGCCCCTCCTTCTTTCCTTCTTTCCTTCTTTCCTTCTTTGCTCCACACGCATGGAGGGAGGGTCCCATCCCCTTCTTCCATGCGTGGGTCCTTCCATGCGTGGGTCGCCTAATCCTATTAGGATTTACATGGTCCTACCTAACCAATTAAATTCTAATCCAATTAGAACCCAATGTATCCTCCAAATTGATTTATATGAATCCTAATCTAATTAGAACTTGAATTGGACTTCATGAATCCAATAAGGTTAATTAATTAGGCCTTATCTAATAAGAAGTTTTAATTAATTAGGCCTTCTCATCCTTATCCAATAAGGTTAAGCCTAATTTAATTAGGTCCAATTAAATCAATTAAATTGCAATCCAATTGCAATTTCTTCTTCTTTAACTCACTAACTATTAGCGGGTTAATCCAATTGACAATCAATTTTAATTGCGATTCTAAATCGCTATCCAACCGTCGGAACGATCAAAATCTGTAATATGTGTGACCCCATAGGTTCTATTCTGACTGGTAGTGAGATATATTATGATCTCTATCATAATATCATCGAAAATCTTTTCAATGGGTTGAAACGATTTCAACTCTACTTTTAGGGTTCACTGATCACCAAGTGAATGCCTTCAAGTCTCACGATCCACTAGTGACACCTAGCAGCATATACTGACAACCCAGCAGAATAGAAGGAATGAACCTCTAGGTGCAGTTAGCGTATCATACAGTACCTCTATCATGGATTTCGATATGACGAAGGTTATAGATAACTCGTCAAACCCCATCGTCTGTCTTATGTCAGATTTATTTGATTCAAGTTCGAGATTGAAAAACTCTTTTTTCAAAATTGCCCTGGCTAAGGTCTTTCGAACCTAGTCTTATAAATCACATAGAATCACTCCTAGTCTATCAAGGTTGATAGATCCCATCTAGATGCAACCCTAATCCGAGAGTAAAACTACTGTAGCCAATCTGCACCACAAGGATCCTTAGGACCCATGTTTATGTGCTCGTCAAACTACAGCAACCTCATCGTAATTAGCTGAGGCATCGCAGGTCTAAGTTCTAGTCATACAACTACAGCATCAAGCAAGTCACTGACGAGTGGATAGACATCCAAGTTATTTCTTGCTTTGGTCACGCTCAGTACCCCTATTCTCTAACAAGCACTTGCACAATCACCCCAATATCGTCACACTGTGGACTTAAGACTTGTCCATCAAGAAAAGTGATCTGTGCACTAATCTCATTGGATCAATTACCGTCCTTCGTGATGTCCATCAATCAGGAGCTATTCAGGAATTAACTATTAATTACACATACCTTAAATTCTCAACTCTTGAGAATATGTGTTATTATTTTATTAATCCCTAGGACGATTCATGGACACATAATAAAATGAATGAAGAAAATGCCTGATTTTATTAATTAATAAAAGATCAAATATAAATTCATGTCTCCAAAATAATTACAATGCATCTGCCAAATTAGCTTCTAGGGCATACTCCTAACAATCTCCCACTTGCACTAATGCCAATCAGACATATATCTAAGCCCCATCTTCTCAAGATGCGTTTCTGTCTTTTGCTGACTTAGCTACTTAGCAAATGGGTCCACCACGTTATCTGTGGAGTCTACTCTCTGCACCTCTACATACTTCTTTTCGAGGTAGTTGCATATTAGGTGATATCGTTGCTCTATGTGCTTGGACTTCTGGTGAGACCTCGGCTCCTTAGCTAGTGCTATGGCGCCATTGTTGTCGCAGTAGAGTGTGATGGCATCTGATGATATCACGTCTAACTCTTTAACAAACTTTTTGTACCAGAATGCTTCCTTTGCAGCTTTAGAGGCGGCAATGTACTCAGCTTTCATGGTAGAATCTGCAATGATCGGTTGTTTGGAACTCTTCCAATTTATCGTACCATCATTGCACAAGAACACATACCCTGATGTAGACTTTCTATCATCAATGTCAGTCATAAAGTCTGAATCTGCGTATCCTTTTACCTTTAATTCTGATCCTCCTCCAAAGACTAAGAACATATCTTTAGTTCTTCTCAAATACTTAAGAATGTTCTTCACAGCTGTTCAGTGCTCTTCGCCTGGATTCGACTGATATCTGCTCGTGACACTTACAGCATGTGCTATATCAGATCGTGTACATAGCATGGCATACATGAGGCTTCCTATAGCCGAAGCATAAGGGATCTTGCTCATGCGTTGAATCTCTTCATATGTGTTGGGGCACATCTTCTTGGAGAGATGAATTCCATGCCTTAGGGGTAGTAATCCCCTTTTAGAGTTTTCCATGCTGAACCTCTTTAGCACATCCTCTATATACATTTTTAATGACAGGCCAAGCATTCTTTTAGATCTATCTCTATAGACCTTAATTTCCAAAATATAGGATGCTTCCCCAAGGTCTTTCATGAAGAATTCCTTAGACAACCACACCTTGACCAAAGTAAGCATGGGAATATCATTTCCAATGAGGAGGATATCATCCACGTACAAGATGAGGAATACGATAGCCCTCCCAGTAACCTTCTTATATACACATGGTTCCGCTTCATTTTTGATAAAATCAAACGATTTGATTATATCGTTGAAACAAGCATTCCAACTCCGAGATGCTTGCTTTAGTCTATAGATGGACCTTTGCAGTTTGCAGACTTTGTGATCACCATCACTGAAAGTGAAACCCAAAGGCTGCTTTATATAGATATCTTCTTCAAGATATCCATTAAGAAAAGCAGTTTTCACATCCATATTCCATATCTCATAATCATGATATGCTGCAATGGCAAGCAATATTCAAATGGACTTTAGCATGGCTACAGGTGAAAAGGTTTTCTGATTGTCAATGCCTTCACGCTGACTATAATCTTTTGCCACTAGCCTTGCCTTATAGGTCTCTACTTGGCCATCCGAACTTATTTTCCTCTTGCAGATCTATTTACATCCAATAGGTACTATACCTTCTGGTCGATCTACTAAGGTCCATACTTGGTTGGTGTGCATGGAGTCCATCTTTGATTTCATCGCTTCCAACTATTTCTCGGAATCGATGTCTAACATCACCTCATTGTAGCTATTGGGATCCTTAGAATGATCCCTATTTCCCATGAAGAACACTTTCCCTACTTCCTCTATAAGCATACCTAAGTACCTTTCAGGAGGATGGGAAATTTTACTAGATCTACGAGGTGGAGGAGGTTCTACGTGTATTGGCTCAATGTGAATAGGTTTTATAGGACAGTGGCTCATTGTTCTTCTAAGACTTTCTCTTCGAACTCAATTTTTCTTTCACTGCCTCTATCAAGGATAAACTGTTTTTTCAAGAAGACAGCATGTCGGCTCACAAACACTCTGTGATCATCTGGGACATAAAAATTGTATCCTAATGACTCTTTAGGATATCCTATAAAATGAGCACTAATTGTCCTAGCCTCTAACTTGTCCGCCTGTTGTCGCTTGACATGGGCCGTACATCTCCAAATCTTGAGATGACAAAGACTTAGTTTCTTACTGTGCCATATCTCATACGGTGTGGTAGGAACAAACTTAGAAGAAACTCTATTCAATATATAAATTGCTGAAAGTAGGGCATCTTCCCAAAGGAATAAGGATAAATCAGTGAAGCTCATCATGGACCTGACCATATCCAATAGGGTCCGATTCCTCCTCTCTAACACTCCGTTGAGCTGAGGTGTTCCAGAAGGGGTCCATTGTGAAACTATACCATTTTCTTTAAGATAATCATGGAATTCTCTACTAAGGTATTTTCCTCCTCGATCTGATTGAAGAACCTTAATGAGTTTTTCTGTTTGTTTTTCTACCTCAAATCTGAACTCTTTGAACTTTTCAAAAGCTTCAGACTTGTATCTCATAAGATATACATACCCATACCGAGAACAATCATCGGTAAATATTATGAAGTAAGAATAATCTTCCCTAGCTTGCACATCAAATGGGACGCACACATCAGTGTGTACTAGGGTAAGTATTTCAGTGGACCTCTCCCCATGTCCTACAAAAGGTAATTTGGCCATTTTTCTTGAAGGCAGAATTCACAAATTGGATATGACTCGGAAGTCAATAAGCCTAGAAGCCCATGTTTCTCCAATTTGTTTATTCTGTCTTCTTCTATATGACCAAGCCTGAGGTGCCACAAATACTTTTGATTTATCTCATCTCGAGATCTTTTAGATCCTATGGTAGTCACTGTTTGCTCAGATACATTCGCAGACACTTCCAAATGTAAGTGATAGAGATTGTCAATCACAAAACCATGTGCAACCATTTTATATCTCAAATAAACATAACAGTAGTCTTTATTGAAATTGAATTCAAAATATTTCTGTGCTAGACAAGATACAGAAATCAAGTTTCTGCTTGCAGCAAGTACATAATAACAGTCCCTAAGTATCAAACTAAATCTATACGGCAATCGCAGAGGGTAGGTGCCCACAGCAACAGCAGCAACTCTTGCTCCATTGCCAATTCGGAGGGTTATCGCACCTTCCGTAAGCCTTCTACTTTCCTTTAGACCCTGCATAGTAGTGCACAAGTGAGCACTAGAACCAGAATCTATAACCCAACTGGAAGTAGAAGAAACCGTTAGATTAGTTTCAATAATGAGCATATCTGATATACCTTCAGAAGGCGTGTCACCCTTCTTGCTCTTTATACTCCCTTCTTGCTCTTTATACTCCCCATGTAGATTGGACAGTTCCTCTTCCAATGGCTGTCTTCGTTGCAATGGAAACACTTTTCCTTGTCTGCGGCCTTTTTCTTTGGAACATACTTCTTTGGCTTTTTCTCGGTCTTCTGCTTCTTTGCAGACTTCTTCTTCTTCCAAGTAGACTTTCTCTTAAAAGTAGAAGTCAATTCGGCAGCAAGAACTGTGCCCCTTGAACTCTTCAAGGCTCCCTCAGTTATTACCAACATATTTAACAATTCAAGTTTGGTGCATTCAATCTTGTTCATATGGTAGTTTACAATAAACTGCCCATATGAAGAAGGTAGGGATTGCAGGATCAAGTCAGTTCGCAATTCATTGTGCATGTTCATGCTGAGCTTCTCAAGCTCCTCCAAGTCCTTTATCATGGACAGACTGTCCATCGTGCACCTTGGCCTTGAAGAGCCTCTTAGACACTTCAAACCGAGTTGTGCGACTCTGCTCACCATACAACTCTTGTAGGTGATGCAATATGTCCCTGGCAGTCCTCATGTTCTCATGCTGACATTATAGTTCATTAGACATGGATGCCAAAATATAGCACCTAACTTTATTATCTTCATCCATCCACCTAGCATGTGTCTAACGCTGCTCAGCATTCGGACGAATCGGTAAAACTGGGGCATCATGGTCCAGTAAATGCCCTAATTTCTCACAACTTAAGGCAATCTTCAAGTTGCGGAGCCAATCCTTATAATTGGGTCTGATTAATCGGTTGTTCTCAAGGATGCAGGTCAAGTGATTAGAAGCTGACATTTTTATCTATAGAGAGTAAAGATTCTAGTTAGAGTTTTGTACTTGAATTTGAATTTCTATTTGTTTTAAGGACTTTTAAAACAAACATCTCCCACTATTTTCTTGGATCTCCTACACTCCTCTAGTAGAGCAACAGAAATCTGCGACTCTAGATTAAAAGTGGGGTGCTACGGTCCCACCAATTTATATGCCACCTCACCTAACAGTCATTGGTGACACATAAACGATGAGTGTACAACTCCTTGTATGATACTTCTTAAGCAAGTTGTAGCCTACTTGGTCTCCAAATCATAAGGGCCTCACCTAACAGTTATTGGTCCTATTCCTTGGTTAAGTCAGACCCACCATAATTTCTGTAGAAGTAAAGTCGTCATTGGGTTCTCACCTAACAGTTATTGATACCCAACCCCACCTCTACCCCATAACATCTCATGCTAATAGATATTGGCGCTATGCGGAAGCGTGTGGATCCCTGATATCCGCTAACCTAGGGCATCCCATAGGGTGTCAGGCCGCGTGGTGAAAGAAGAAAGAAGAGATGAAGAATCACAATCACAAACTAGGATTTTCGTGGAGAAGAAGAGGAAGAGAAGAGAGAATGTGGAAGAAAGTTTTCTGGCGGCTCCTTTATTGCTCAAGCAATAATCCAAGTGATAACCCTAAAACTGATTACATCAAGCCTTTATATAGGCACCCAATTTTAGTCTAATCATACACCAACTCAATCTTCTCCTAAGCCACATTAGAAAGCACTCAACCCAAGTCCACGACTTACATGCTCTCCCTCTTTGAGCCTAAACCTAGCCCAAGAATGACTTAGACCCTTGGAGACTTGAAAAACCTTGACTTGGTCCGCTTGACACCTGAAAATTCCGTGAAAATAGTGCTCGGGTTGACTCCTCCAGTCCCGGGGTCGACCCCTGCTGTCCTGGGGTCGATCCCTGCAGTCCTGGGTCAACCCCCGAAGCTGTCTTAGAAAACAGCTCTCAAACTTTTTCCTGTCGCTCTTAAGGAGTCAACCCCTGAAGTTATGGGGCTGACCCCTGCACTGTGCCAAGTCTTCACAGCGTGCCGGAGTCGACTCCAAGTCTCCAAGAGTCGACTCCAGTACTGTTCACAGCCCAGAAACTTGTTGTTTTCCTTTGGATGCGCCACACTTGAGCCTACAATCTCCACCTTGGCGCTCCAAAGCCTCCGCAAGCTTCTTCTAGTCCATCAATCCCATCAGCACCACACACCTGAGGAAGCCATCCCTTAGAAGAGACTTGGTTAGTGCATCTACCAGGTTCTCCTTCGTATGAACTTTAGCAAGCTCCACTTCACGTTCTTCCACCAACTTCCTAATCCTGTGGTACCTGATGTCAATGTGTTTGGTCTTTGCATGATAGACTAAGTTCTGAACCAAACACAATGCACTCCGGCTATCACAATGCACCCCGACAGCCCCCTGTGCAAATCTCATTTCCAATGCGAATCCTTTCAGCCATAGAGCTTCCTTGGTAGCTTCTGTGATGCCAATATACTCCGCTTCCGTTGTAGACAATGCTGTGATTGGTTGCAAGCTTGATCTCCATGACACTGGACCTCTGTTCAAGCAAAACACTTAACCTATGGTAGAACGCCGTGTGTCCATGTCTCCTCCGTAATCAGCATCCACAAAACCAATCATCCAGCTTGGGTTCTCCTTGGTCATGTTGGAATTCTTCTCCTTGCTACCTTCCAATCCATAGCAAATGCCAACTCCAACTGTGCCCACCAAGTATCTGAAAACACCTTTCAGTGCTCTCCAATGCTCCTTGCCAGGGTTAGCCATGAACCTGCTGACCTGGCTAACGGCATGTGCAAGATCTGGTCTACAGCAAACCATGGCATACATCATACTCCCAACTCCTGAAGCATATGGAATTCTCTTCATATCCTCAGCCTCTACCTCAGTCTGTGGTGGCATTGTCTTCGAAAGACTGACATGACCAGTTATTGGTAATGCTGCCGGTTTCGCTCCATCCATGCCATATCTCCGCAAGACCTTTCTGATATAACCTTCCTGAGATAAATGCAGCACCTTTCTGGTTCTATCCCTGAGAATCTCCATGCCTAGAATCTTCGTGGCTGGACCCAAATCCTTCATCTCAAATTTCCGAGATAAGGCTACCTTCAAGTCTTCCACAATTCCTCTACTCTTGCAAGCAATCAGCATGTCATCTACATACAAGAGTAGATATAATATAGACTTATCCTCAAGAGTCTTCACATAGACACAAGGGTCATACTCACATCTGGTCATGCCAATGCTCCTCACATATGTGTCGAACCGCAAGTACCATTGCCTTGATGATTGCTTCAACTTATAGAGTGATCTCTGCAGCAAACAGACCTTTCCTTCTGACCCTGGCTCACCAAACCCCTTTGGTTGCTCTATATAAATCTTCTCCTCCAAATTCTCATAGAGGAAGGCTGTTTTAACATACATTTGCTCCAACTCTAAATTCTGGATGGCAATAATGCTCAACAGCATCCGAATAGAAGTATATCGAACAACTGGGGAGAGTACTTCATTATAATCAATGCCCTCCTTCTGGAAGTATCCCTTAGCCACTAACCTGGCCTTGTATCTGATGCCTTCTCTATCTGAAAGTCCTTCCTTGTATTGGAACACCCACTTGCATCCAATGGACTTCTTTCCATTTAGCAACTGCACCAACCGCCAAGTCTGATTTTTCTGGAGAGACTGCATCTCTTCTGCCATAGCTTGGACTCACCTATCGCTATCCTGGTGTGCCAATGCCTCCTCATAGGTCTCCGGGTCTTCATTCACAACAACCAATGCATAAGACATGGTTTCGCCAAAATCATACCTCTCCGGCTGCCTCACAATCCGCTTAGGCTTGTGTAGTGCAACTCCGATGCTTCTACTGGGATCTTGTTCCTCCCTTTACACATCTCGTCTCCGAGTTAGCATCTCGCTTCTCTCCACATGTGGAGGCACCTCTGACTGGTGCTTCACCTGAATTTCATGTCCTTCTGGTGCACCTGCAAAAGGTAAAACTGACTAAGAAGTTAGCTGTCCAACCCTATCCGATTGGTTCTCCCCCCGCTCTTCTTCCATCCTTTGCATCTTTATGACTGAATTCTCATCAAAGACCACATCCCTACTGATAGTAGTCTTCTTCTCCAAGGGATCCCATAACCGATAACCCTTGACTCCATGCGGATCCTATGAACACCATCTTTCGTGACTTGTCATCCAACTTGCTCTGCTCACTGGGATCAATATGCACAAATGCCGTGCACCCAAATACTCTAAGATGGCCAACCTCCAACTGCTTTCCAGACCATAGCTCCTTTGGAATCCTCCCATCTAGCTTTGTATGAGGAGATCGATTCACCAAGTAGCAGGCCGTGTCTACTGTATCCACCCAAAACACCTTGGGAAGCCCTGCTTGCAATCTCATACATCTAGCTTTCTCCATGAGAGTCCTGTTCATCCTTTCGGCCACCCCATTCTGTTGAGGAGTCTTCCTTACTGAAAATTGCCTCTTGATCCCACAATCTTCGTAAAATTTCAAAAACTTCTTACATGTGAATTCGCCACCATTGTCGGACCGCACACACTTCACGCAGCATTCCTTCTCTTTCTCTACCTCTGCCCTCCAGGCTTTGAACTTAGAGAAGACCTCTGACTTTTTCCTCAAGAAGTACACCCAAACTCTCCTTGAAAAATCATCAATAAAGGTTAGAAAATACCTTGCCCCATTTCTGGCTGTGACCCAGTTCGGTCCCCAAACATCTGTGTGCACTAGCTCTAGGGGACCACCACTGCGTATAGTACTGGTAGTAAACTTCACCCTGTGTTGCTTCCCTAACTGGCAAGGCTTACACACCTCTGGAACTCCTCCATCCAGATCTGATATCAGTCCATCTTTGCTCAGCATCTTCATACCACGATCTCCCATGTGGCCCAAGCGGTAATGCCACAAACGATATGCTTCCTGCTGGCCCTGTGCCACTGCTACTGTTTCGGATCCCCCACACACCACGGATCCTTCCATCCTGTACAAATTATTCTCCAACCTCCTCCACTTCATCACAACTATGGCTCCTATGGATATATTCAAAATACAACTCCTGGAACGGCAACTAAGGCTATAACCGTTCTTCTCCAAGTAGCCAAGTGACACACTAGATTCTTTTTCAGATTCGGGACATGCTTTACATTGGTAAGAGTCCGCATCATCCCATCAAACATCCTCACCTTGATAGTCCCAATGCTGGCCACCTTGCAAGGATGATCATCTCCTAATGTCACACTCCCCTTATCGATTTTGGTGTACGTAGCAAACCAAGACCGATTTGGTGTGTAGTGATAAGAGCAGGCTGAATCCATTGTCTAGATATCCGTGTTGTTCCTATGATCATCCGAAACTAGCAAAAGGTCATCCTCCACCTTGAGATCAGCCACGGCACTGACTGAATCCTTGCCATTCTTCTCTTCCTGAAGCTTTTTCTAAAGCGGACAATTTCTCTTCAAGTGTCCTGCTTCATTGCACTTGTAGCATCTGAACTCTTTCTTGCCTTTCTTGGACTTTGATCGTCCCCTTTGCTTGCTCTATTCCTTCCCTCTACCAGGCCTCTCTCCGACAGTAAGACCTTTCTGAGGAACTCCATTCTTTATCAATCTTTCTCTTTACTCATTGGACCTTAGCACAGAAATTATATCTTTATGATTCAGCGTCTCCTTCCCATACAGCAAAGTAGTAACCAAAGGATCATAAGAACCTGGCAGCGAGCAAAGCAAGAGTAGAGATCTATCCTCCTCTTCCATCTTCACCCCAAGGGTCTGCAAGTCATTGCAAACCTGGTCAAACCTCTGAATATGAAGAACAATATCTCCACCTTCATGCACCCGAAGGCTGTACAATTGTTTCTTCAACATCAACTAGTTGCACATATTCTTCTCCATATACATGGTATGCAACTTTGTCCATAATCCCTTGGGTGTCTTCTGCTCTAGGACATTGCACGAGGCTGAATCCGCCAAGTGTAGGGTTCTAGCATGTCATAATGGGCAGCGGAAGCTAGGGATTTTAAAAATTTTCTTAATAAAGTCCCTATGCATGAAACCCTTTTAAGCCTAGATCACCTTAATGATTACAATCAAATAATATAAAATAAATGCAGAATTAGTAGAATACCTCAAATGCTAATCCAAAGTGTACAATCTCCACGAGGCGTCCAAGTGTCCGCCCTCCAATGGTAATCCACACGAAAACTTGATCAAGACTTTAGCTCCAAAGACTTTTGATCCTTAATGCAGAATTCTTCTAAAGAACTCTAATGGCTTGCTTTCCTTCCTTTCTATTTTTCTTTAGCCTTCTAAAATCACTTCCAATCCTTTTGTCCTAAGGAAGACCACCTTGTCTTGGCTTAGGACACACTAGAAGCAATGTTAGAAAGAAAGAAACTAATGTAAGAAAGAAGGGATATGAGAGAGAGAGAGTTGGATTGATTTCCGATGATTAGAAAACACCGGGAGCATTCCTATTTATAGATGGCGTGGGGATGCATCACCAAAGGATGCATCCCATCCACACATCCTTCAGATGGGGCGTGATAAGAGGAGAGAAGGCGCCACAAAAATAGGGAGAGGCGTATCAAAAGTGGTTATGATAAGATCAAGCGCTTATGATGTGGCGCTTGATTCCCTAAGCACCTCTTCATGAAAATGCGCCGTACTCTTCCCTTTTTTCACTTCTTCTCACGCAAGAAAAATAGGAACCAACCTTATCCATTCATCAAGGGTTGATGATGATCCAAAGGCCATGAAAGAAGGCGCCATATATCCCTTAGGCGTGATGAAGAGAGAAGAGAGAGAATGGATAAGATCAAATAAATGGTTCATCCTTATCCATTTAATCTTCACGTATTCTCTCTCTTTCCTTCACCTATTTTTCATCTCCACGTCTCCCAATGATATCCATCACGTCATCATGATCTCCCATCATCCTATGATGAAAATCCAATGGCTCCAATTCATGGTGCCATCCATTTGATCCATCTCTTCATCCAAATGTTGATCCAACGGTCAAAAATGAATGATTTATCAAATCTAATCCAATTAGACTCAAACCAAGCCAATTAGGAGCCAACTCTTGGCTAACCCATATTAGAATATGATCTAATCAAATTAGATCAATTAAGAATCAGATTCGAATCCAGTTCGAATCAGATTCGAATCCAGTTCGAATCAGGAGCTAAGGTTTGCAACACCTGCTAGGATGTTTATCTTGCAAACATGATCTAATCCAATTAGACCCTTGATAAGTTTTCTTGTGTGTGACCCATTGGGTTCCATACTTAGCCAGCAATAGGTGTGAGTGCGAGTTGACCCAACTTGATTAGAACTCTTCTAATCGATTTAAGTCCAAACTGCGCGAACCCGAACTTAACAATTAGAATCCTTTCTAATTGGTGATCGAATTAAACTCTTTAATTCGATCAAACCTATAAGACAAGACTGACGTCTAGCAACGTGTCATGTCTACCCGAAAAATATAGAATTTGGTGGAAATACCAAAAATACCCTTCAGTGGCAAGTTACCATGCAATTCAATCCTTTAACCAAACTGCATCCCAAATATGTATATGAGTATGAATATATGTCAAACTCAATTTTATATTCATATTTTTCTCAATCTTTTAATGATAATTCAAATAATGAAACATTAGAAACTCTTTCTAATTTTCATTCTGCTTTGATCAAAGGCTTCCTGAATTATCATATGATTAGAATAAATAGGATGCTATCTTCTCTTACTAGAAGTGATTAATTCCTTGTTGATCTACTCATAATCTTCGTACACAATCCACCATATCCAGAAGACCTCGTACATAACTTATTGTCATGAATGAGTGTAAACCAAAACATAGGTTCATGTGCACAAGATACCATGGTGATCTCAGGTCAAAGGATCAGTTGCACAACTCCCACTAAGAGAATCATCTTTTGACATGTAAGTAAGACTTCATAAGATTTCTCTTTATAGGTCAATTCAGTGAACTCATTCTTCTAATGAGCACCCATATCTTTGTATTAGTGTCTCCACACAAATGATTGTGAGATCAATCATCCTCTGCATCGAGCATACATAAGACATGCCAGTCTTTCCGGTAATCATTGATCCCCGACTCAATGTACCAATGACTGGGAATATTTAAGATTAGGATTTTAGGATTTTAAGTCTCACTAGTATGATCTCATCATAGTCTTAAAACCATTGCCCTAATCTAAGGAGTTTATCATAAATATAATCAACAGCATATGATAAAACATAACGCCTTTATTCATATTTAAATGTCATGTACATGATTTGGACAAATCAAAAGAAAAACCCTTCGCAATACATATTGTGATTGGCTTGTAGGGCATCTACTCTTTCAATCTCCCACTTGCACTAAAGCCAATCGCTCTTATATTTTATCCCCATACAATCGAGGTGGCGATCGAACTGCTGTTGTGGTAGAGCTTTAGTGAACGGGTCTGCTAAGTTGTTCTTTGTGTCTACTCGTTCAATGACTATGTCTTGTCTTTCGACAATCTCTCGAACAAGATGGAAGCGTCTTAGAATGTGCTTGGATTTGTGATGAGACCTTGGTTCCTTCGCTTGAGCAACAGCTCCAGTGTTATCACAATAAACTGGGACTGGTCCAGCAATCTCGGGAACTACTCCTAACTCAGAGATGAACTTCTTCATCCAGACAGCTTCCTTAGCGGTTTCACTTACAGCAATGTATTCTGCCTCAGTAGTTGAGTCAGCTACAGTTTGTTGTTTGGAACTCTTCCAGCTCACTGCACCACCATTTAGGGTAAAGACATACCCTGAAGTGGACTTGCTATCATCTGGGTCTGATTGAAAACTAGAATCAGAAAATCCTTCTAGTTTCAACTCAGATCCTCCATAAACTAGAAAAATATCTTTAGTCCTTCTCAAGTACTTAAGAATATTTTTCACAGCTATCCAATGATCCTCTCCTGGATCAGCCTGGAATCTACTTGTTATGCCTAAGGCATAAGCAACATCAGGCCTAGTACATAGCATAGCATACATAATCGATCCTACTGCCGAAGCATAGGGAATAGAATTCATTCTATTCCTCTCTTCAGATGTCTTAGGAGACATCTTCTTAGAGACGTATGCCATGACTCATAGGCAAATAACCTCTTTTACTTTCTTCCATGCTGAATCTTTTCAGCACATTATCTATGTACCTAGACTGGGATAAGCCTAGCATCCTTTTAGATCTATCCCTATAGATCTTTATACCAAGTATATAGGATGCTTCTCCCAAGTCTTTCAGGGAAAAGCTTTTTGACAGCCAAGTCTTGACCGATTGTAACAATGGAATATCATTTCCAATGATCAGTATGTCATCTACATACAATATTAAGAAGACAATGGCACTCCCACTAGTCTTCTTGTACACACATGGTTCATCCACATTTTTGAAAAAACCAAACTCTTTGACTGTTGTATCAAAACGGATGTTCCAACACCTCGATGCTTGCTTTAATCCATAAATGGATCTCTTAAGCTTGCATACTTGATTTGCTCTCTTACTTGAGACAAATCCTTCTGGCTGTGTCATGTAAACCTCTTCCTCAAGATAACCATTAAGGAAGGCGGTTTTGACATCCATCTGTCAGATTTCATAATCATAGTATGCAGCTATTGCAAGCAAAATCCGAATAGATTTGAGCATAGCTACTGGCGAAAAAGTTTCATCATAGTCAATTCCTTGCTTTTGCCTGAAACCTTTTGCCACCAATCTAGCCTTGTAGGTTTCTACTTGGCCATCTGCTCCAATCTTTTTCTTATAGACCCATTTGCAACCTATAGGGTTTACACCCTCTGGTGCATCAACCAAAGTCCATACTTGGTTGGTATACATAGAATCTATTTCAGATTTCATGGCTTCTAGCCATTTGTCAGAGTCACTACTCATGACAGCTTCCGAATAGGTCAGAGGATCATTATTCTGAACAATGTGGGCTTCATCATTCTCAATGATGAACCCATACCTCTCAGGTGCTCTTCACACTCTATCTGACCTTCGGAGAGGAGATGTGTGTTGTGGTTGTACCTCATCAATAGGTACATCTGGTTGAAGAATTTCTTGTGTTTCTATTTGTAGGTCTTGAACTTCTTCAAGTTCTATTTTTCTATCCTTGCCCTTTTCTAAGATAAACTCTTTTTCTAAGAAAATGGCATGCCTACCTACAAAAACTTTTTGTTCGGTAGGATGATAGAAGATGTATCCTATACTATCTTTAGGATAACCTACAAAAATATATTTATCTGATCTAGCACTTAGCTTGTGTCCAAAATTTCTTTTGACATAAGCTTGACAACCCCATATCTTAAGATACTTAAGATTAGGCTTCTTTCCTCTCCATATCTCATATGGAGTGCTAGGTACAGACTTAGAAGGTACCCTGTTTAATATTAGTGCAGCAGTCTCTAGGGCAAAACCCCAGAAGGAAATAGGAAGATCAGTAAAGCACATCATGGACCGTACCATATCTAATAAAGTACGATTCCTCCGTTCAGCTACACCATTTAATTGTGGCGTATACGGAGGTGTCCATTCAGAGAGAATGCCCTTTTCTTTAAGATGATTTAAAAACTCACTAGAAAGGTATTCACCTCCTCGATCAGATCGAAGGATTTTAATACACTTTCCGGTTTGTTTTTCAACCATACTTTGATACTCTTTAAACTTATCAAAAGCTTCGGATTTATGTTTCATAAGATACACATATCCGAACCTTGATAAATCATCAGTGAATGTGATGAAGTAAGAGTATCCACCTCTAGCTGGAGTTGTCATAGGACCACATACATCTGTGTGTATAAGTCCTAATAACTCACTTGCCCTTTCTCCATGTCCAGTGAATGGAGACTTAGTCATTTTACCTATAAGACAAGATTCACAAGTTCCTAATGATTCATAATCATAAGGATCAAAGAACTCTTCTTTGTATAACTTGTTGATTCTTGATTCACTTATGTGACCAAGTCGGCAATGCCAAAGAAGGGTGTTATTTACTTCCTCTCTCTTTCTTTTATTGCTTTTATTAATATAAAAGACATTGTCATTAAGTAATAAAACAAGAAGACCATTTTCCATAATGCCATTGCAAAGATGCTTATTAGAAAAATAAATAGAGCAACCATTGCCCTTTTCATTAATTTCAAATCCTTTCTTTAACAACAAAGGAATGGAAATTACATTTTTAATAATTTTGGGCATATAATAACAATCTTCTAATTGTAGGAGCTCTCCCGAAGGTAACTCCAAGTTGTAGGTTCCAACAGCTTCAGTCTGGATGGACTCTCCTCCAGCGCCATACAGCTCGAAGTCACCTTTCTTCAAAATTTTAATTTTCTGTAGTCCATGCAAAGATTTGCAAATGTGAAAACCACAGCCGGTATCCAATACCCATGAATTTGAATTTGAAGAACTTAATGACAAGTTGGCATGTAACATAAACATACCTTTTGATGCAACTCTTGCATCGGTCTTCATACTTGCAAGAAAACTCTTGCAATTTCTTTTCCAGTGGCCAGCTTTGCCGCAATGAAAACAGGTACTTGATCCGGAGTTTTTCTTTCCTTTTTTCTTTTTGATGCTACTCTTGGGGTTCAATCGTTTCTTAGAACCCTTATTTTCCGATTTCCTTTTAGAAGTGCCATCTATAAGAAGGAGTGGACCTTTATCCTTCTTAATATGGCCTTCAGCTGTTTTGAGCATATTTAACAGCTCGGGCAGGGAGGTGTTCAGCTTGTTCATGTGAAAGTTCACAACAAACTGAGAGAATGAATCAGGCAGTGATTGCAGGATCAAATTCTGACTGAGCTCACTATCCATAGCAAAACCTAATTGACTTAATCTAGTGATTAAGTCTATAACCATAAGAACATGGTTTTGCACTGGAGTTCCTTCATTCATTCTAGCACGGAACAACTGCTTAGATATCTCATACCTAGCAGTCCTGCTTTGTTCTCCATACAACTCTTTTAAATTGAGAAGTATGGATTGAGTGTCCATGCCTTCATGTTGCCTCTGTAATTCATTGCTCATAGAGGCAAGTATGATACATTTGACAGTCAAACTGTCATTTTTCCACATCTTATGTGTGGCAACCTCCTCTTCTGTAGCATCATCCCCTAGATCTCCAAGATCAGGGGTTTCAAGTATATAGAAAATTTTCTCCTGAGTGAGTACTATCTTTAAATTCCTCAACCAGTCCACATAGTTTGGTCCGGTCAACTTGTTGGCATCTAAGATGCCTCTTAGTGAAAGTGAAGCCATTTAATAATTCTACATATGCAAGAGCATAACTAATATAAGCAGACCAATCATGATGACATGTTTGCAACTAGATAAGGACTTTAATCTAATTTGTCTCCTACTATTTTTATCGAATATCATAGCCCTCTCCTATGATAAACGTGAAAATATAATTTTTCTTAGTAGGGTTGAGATCCTAATTCATCATAAAAAGCCTTGTGTTTACACAACAAACTCTTATGAGTTCAAAGGTAGGAAACTCTTTCCAATTGCATCTCATGCAATTCTCAACTTTATCTTGTCCTCTTAAAATACTTATTGCCTTGTGTTAGCATAACAAACAATAATATTTTAGTTAAGTCAAACCCTTCATTTCCATATAGTCATATTCGAATAATATTGCCCTTGTGGTTGCACAACAAGGCAATATATTAAAATATGCCATAAGCATCTTAATGCACCAAGACAGTATAACATCAGTCCCCATTGCAAGTTTTGTGTTAGCACAACAAACTAGCATGGATCTTGACATAATAATATCGAGGCATGAAGGAAGGCTATCAATAGTATTATATCAATATTAAGCTTATCCATAATAGACAATCAAACAATTGGCCAGGTAAGCAGGTGGGAGGCTCCCCTTACTCAACGAGTAAGGTCCTAATTAAGTAACCACCTTTAGTGCTTTTCTTAGACACCAATTAGATTAATTGTTCTAGAATGGGTTAGCTCAAAATTTTTTAACACTATGACTTAATATAATTTTTATTGAGGGCTTACTAGTCTCTAGCACATTCTTTAATTGTAACATATATTTAACATATCTAAAATAAGCTATCATGCATCATAGCTATCTCATAGCATGTATAAATCATAAGCAACTAATTAACATGCTTCAACATATTTTCATATGGAAAATATCATATCATGACATTTTATTACATATCATATCATATATGAATCATATATTTCAGCATTTCATTAAGCATATGACATTACTATCTCATAGTAAATTAATAATCATACATCATGCATTATTATTTGATTGAACCAATTAAGGATGGCTCTGATACCACTGTAGGGTTCTAGCATGTCATAATGGGCAGCGGAAGCTAGGGATTTTAAAAATTTTCTTAATAAAGTCCCTATGCATGAAACCCTTTTAAGCCTAGATCACCTTAATGATTACAATCAAATAATATAAAATAAATGCAGAATTAGTAGAATACCTCAAATGCTAATCCAAAGTGTACAATCTCCACGAGGCGTCCAAGTGTCCGCCCTCCAATGGTAATCCACACGAAAACTTGATCAAGACTTTAGCTCCAAAGACTTTTGATCCTTAATGCAGAATTCTTCTAAAGAACTCTAATGGCTTGCTTTCCTTCCTTTCTATTTTTCTTTAGCCTTCTAAAATCACTTCCAATCCTTTTGTCCTAAGGAAGACCACCTTGTCTTGGCTTAGGACACACTAGAAGCAATGTTAGAAAGAAAGAAACTAATGTAAGAAAGAAGGGATATGAGAGAGAGAGAGTTGGATTGATTTCCGATGATTAGAAAACACCGGGAGCATTCCTATTTATAGATGGCGTGGGGATGCATCACCAAAGGATGCATCCCATCCACACATCCTTCAGATGGGGCGTGATAAGAGGAGAGAAGGCGCCACAAAAATAGGGAGAGGCGTATCAAAAGTGGTTATGATAAGATCAAGCGCTTATGATGTGGCGCTTGATTCCCTAAGCACCTCTTCATGAAAATGCGCCGTACTCTTCCCTTTTTTCACTTCTTCTCACGCAAGAAAAATAGGAACCAACCTTATCCATTCATCAAGGGTTGATGATGATCCAAAGGCCATGAAAGAAGGCGCCATATATCCCTTAGGCGTGATGAAGAGAGAAGAGAGAGAATGGATAAGATCAAATAAATGGTTCATCCTTATCCATTTAATCTTCACGTATTCTCTCTCTTTCCTTCACCTATTTTTCATCTCCACGTCTCCCAATGATATCCATCACGTCATCATGATCTCCCATCATCCTATGATGAAAATCCAATGGCTCCAATTCATGGTGCCATCCATTTGATCCATCTCTTCATCCAAATGTTGATCCAACGGTCAAAAATGAATGATTTATCAAATCTAATCCAATTAGACTCAAACCAAGCCAATTAGGAGCCAACTCTTGGCTAACCCATATTAGAATATGATCTAATCAAATTAGATCAATTAAGAATCAGATTCGAATTCAATTCGAATCAGATTCGAATCCAGTTCGAATCAGATTCGAATCCAGTTCGAATCAGGAGCTAAGGTTTGCAACACCTGCTAGGATGTTTATCTTGCAAACATGATCTAATCCAATTAGACCCTTGATAAGTTTTCTTGTGTGTGACCCATTGGGTTCCATACTTAGCCAGCAATAGGTGTGAGTGCGAGTTGACCCAACTTGATTAGAACTCTTCTAATCGATTTAAGTCCAAACTGCGCGAACCCGAACTTAACAATTAGAATCCTTTCTAATTGGTGATCGAATTAAACTCTTTAATTCGATCAAACCTATAAGACAAGATTGACGTCTAGCAACGTGTCATGTCTACCCGGAAAATATAGAATTTGGTGGAAATACCAAAAATACCCTTCAGTGGCAAGTTACCATGCAATTCAATCCTTTAATCAAACTGCATCCCAAATATGTATATGAGTATGAATATATGTCAAACTCAATTTCATATTCATATTTTTCTCAATCTTTTAATGATAATTCAAATAATGAAACATTAGAAACTCTTTCTAATTTTCATTCTGCTTTGATCAAAGGCTTCCTGAATTATCATATGATTAGAATAAATAGGATGCTATCTTCTCTTACTAGAAGTGATTAATTCCTTGTTGATCTACTCATAATCTTCGTACACAATCCACCATATCCAGAAGACCTCGTACATAACTTATTGTCATGAATGAGTGTAAACCAAAACATAGGTTCATGTGCACAAGATACCATGGTGATCTCAGGTCAAAGGATCAGTTGCACAACTCCCACTAAGAGAATCATCTTTTGACATGTAAGTAAGACTTCATAAGATTTCTCTTTATAGGTCAATTCAGTGAACTCATTCTTCTAATGAGCACCCATATCTTTGTATTAGTGTCTCCACACAAATGATTGTGAGATCAATCATCCTCTGCATCGAGCATACATAAGACATGCCAGTCTTTCCGGTAATCATTGATCCCCGACTCAATGTACCAATGACTGGGAATATTTAAGATTAGGATTTTAGGATTTTAAGTCTCACTAGTATGATCTCATCATAGTCTTAAAACCATTGCCCTAATCTAAGGAGTTTATCATAAATATAATCAACAGCATATGATAAAACATAACGCCTTTATTCATATTTAAATGTCATGTACATGATTTGGACAAATCAAAAGAAAAACCCTTCGCAATACATATTGTGATTGGCTTGTAGGGCATCTACTCTTTCAATCTCCCACTTGCACTAAAGCCAATCGCTCTTATATTTTATCCCCATACAATCGAGGTGGCGATCGAACTGCTGTTGTGGTAGAGCTTTAGTGAACGGGTCTGCTAAGTTGTTCTTTGTGTCTACTCGTTCAATGACTATGTCTTGTCTTTCGACAATCTCTCGAACAAGATGGAAGCGTCTTAGAATGTGCTTGGATTTGTGATGAGACCTTGGTTCCTTCGCTTGAGCAACAGCTCTAGTGTTATCACAATAACATCTTTCACCAAGCATCCTCTGATGGCAGCGCAAGCCCTTTTCTCTAAGGAAAACCATTCCTTATCTGTCATACCCTCCGGCCTGTCCTCCAAGGCCGAATCCAGATAGTTCTTCACCAGGAGATCCTCCACCCGGAACTTCCACATAGAGAAGCTTCCCTTTTCATTAACCTTCTCAAACTCCACCTTCATGTTATTGTTCATGGTTGGCCAGACCACAATCACAAATAAACACAAATCTGATTTGAGAAATCACCTTGAAGGGAGATAAGCAGACTACTTTTCTCTTGATGTCTTCCCTTCATTTTTTCTTTCCTATGCCAAAATCTTGCTCTGATACCAATTATTGGCACTGTGCGGAAGCGTGTGGATCCCTGATATCTGCTAACCTAGGGCGTCCCCTAGGGCGTCAGGCCACATGGTGAAAGAAGAAAGAGGAGATGAAGAATCACAATCACAAACTAGGGTTTTCATGGAGAAGAAGAGGAAGAGAAGAGAGAACATGGGAGAAAGTTTTCTGGCGGCTTCTTTATTGCTCAAGCAATAATCTAAGTGATAACCCTTAAACTGATTACATCAAGCCTTTATATAGGCACCCAATTTTAATCTAATCATACACCAACTCAATCTCCCCCTAAGCCACATTAGAAAGTACTCAACCCAAGTCCATGACTTACATGCTCTCCCCCTTTGAGCCTAAACCTAGCCCAAGAATGACTTAGACCCTTTGAAACTTGAAAAACCTTGACTTGACCCGCTTCACACCTGAAAATCTCATGAAAATAGTGCTCGGGTTGACCCCTACAGTCCTGGGGTCGACCCCCGCAGTCCTGGGGTCGACCCCTGCTATCCTGGGGTCGACCCCTGAAGCAGTTCCAGAAAACAACTCTCGGACTTTTTCCTGTCGCTCTTAACGAGTCGACCCCTGAAGTCCTAGGGTCGACCCCTGCACTGTGCCAAGTCTTCACAGCGTGCCAGAGTCGACTCCAAGTCCCTAGGAGTCGACTCCAATACTGTTCACAGCCCAGAAACTTATTGTTTTCCTTTGGATGCGCCACACTTGAGTCTACAATAGAAAGGTCCAGCCCCCTGATGCAATTTGACCACTGTGTCCAGCCGAGACAAATTAACGCCGGAAAGATCTTAGCAACTCTACTACAGTGAAAGACCTCTAGACTTAATATTGGGTAATCTAGTCTTAGTGATTCCAACTTTGAGCTATTCATAGGAGGTAATCGATCAATTGGCCAGGTAAGTAGGTGGGAGGCTCCCCTTACTCAGAGAAAAAGGTCCTAAATAAGTAACCACCTTTAGTACTTTCCTAGACACTAATTAGATTAATTAATCAATTATGGCTAGCTTAATGTATCGTTCACTCTCGACTGATTGAGGAGGTTTTAAGTCTTAAAGGATTTACATCTAATGTAACAATCTATCCCAAACCAAATATTATATAATTACATCTTATGCAAATGTCACATTGGTTCAAGTTTACATCCTATGTAAATATGAAACTCTTTCATATATTATGTGATTACATCTTATGTAAATGATATAATTGTTTCAGTTTACATCTTATATAAATGCCCTATTGTTTAAGAATTTTATTTACATCTCATGCAAATAAATTTTGTTTAACTTACATACATCTCATGCATATATTTTAAACACATTCTCAAACAAGGGTCGACTCATGTATGCTTGAAGTCGACTCGAGTTAACCTGGAGTTCGACTTGGGTGGACTTCAGTTAACCCGACAGCTCCTGAGTCTCTTGGAGTCGACTCGCGTATACTTGGGGTCGACTCGAATAGAATTGAAGTCGACTCAAGTATGCTTGGAGTCGACTCGAATAGGATTGGAGTCGACTCGAGCATGCTTGAGGTCGATCCGACTAGTCTTGGAGTCGACTCGAGTTTGTTTCGATCGACTCGGCTAGGATTGGAGTCGACTCGAGCATGCTTGGGGTCGACTGGAGTAGGATTGGAGTCGACTCGAGCATGCTTGGGGTCGACTCTTCTCATGTGAATCCTGAATTTTGATTCTATTAAATGCATCTCATGCATCTAATTTTTGATCTGAAAAATTTAGATATGCTATCAACTGAAATTGTGATCATGCAAGACATATTTTAATTATTTGCAATCTTATTGTTTTAATTAAAACAACATGCGAGATCAATATTTTATAACAAAAAATCAACATGCTAAAATTTCAGCAAGCATATAAAAATTTCAGATCTAAATTAAATCTTAATCATGCCTATTAATCTTAATCTAAATCCCTTAAACGCGGCTCTGATACCACTATTGGGTTACCCCCACACGCGTTGCGACAATCGCAGCGGAAAGACACGTACGAGGTCATTCATCTCATGAACGTTCTAGAAAATGTAGACTTCAAAAATTTTCCAGAGTTCTCTAACTCAAATTTATAAAATCTAATGGAAAGATTAAAATTTAAAGACTAGATTAATTTCAGATCTACTGCAATTTCTAATTATATAGAATTTATAAAGATCTAATCTTTACCTTTGAGCGGGTAGAACTTCACCGCTATCTGATGATCGTAGGATTTCTGGTTCTCTTAAAGCCGCACAAGCGTCCGGTCTCTACAGGAATACACACGAGATATAGAATGTTCCAAGATCTCATCGGAGTGCTAGCTCTCTTACAGAGATCACCTTTGATGGTTGAATTTCTCTTCCTTGAATCAACTCTTTGACTCCTTTGAGAGGAAGAAGAAGAAGGACGAAGAGGAGGAAGAAGAAGACGCTTCTTCTTCTTTTTCTCTTGCTTACACCAAGGAGAAAGGAGGGAGAAGGATGGCCGGCTGAGTGAAGGCTCCAATAATCTCTATGTCCCACGTCAGGCCTCTTTTTATAGGCATCTTATGCCCATTCAAATCAGGAATAATTTCAATAATCAATCACTCCTTGATTCATCCCTCTAAAATCAGCCACACCCCTTACTTAATTCTATCACAACCCTTACTTAAAAGTGATTGGAGAGAATCCAAGGGATGTGCTCTTGCCATGTGGCAATCCATGTAAAAGAGGAGGAGGAGCATCTGGCCCCTATGTGGCATGGGACCAAAGTAGGAAAGGACGGGCGGATGCCCCTCCTTTCTTCATGCGTGTGAGAAGGAGGAGGGGCGTCCGCCCCTCCTTCTTTCCTTCTTTGCTCCACACGCATGGAGAGAGGGTCCCATCCCTTCCTTCCATGCGTGGGTCTCCTAATCCTATTAGGATTTACATGGTCCCACTTGACCAATTAAATTCTAATCCAATTAGAACCTAATGTGTCCTCCAAATTGATTTATATGAATCCTAATCCAATTAGAACTTGAATTGGACTTCATGAATCAAGTTCCTTATCTAATAAGGAGTTCTAATTAATTAGGCCTTCTCATCCTTATCTAATAAGGTTAAGCCTAATTTAATTAGGTCCAATTAAATCAATTAAATTGCAATCTAATTGAAATTTCTTCTTCTTTAACTCACTAACTCTTAGCGGGTTAATCCAATTGACAATCAAATTTAATTGCGATTCTAAATCGCTATCCATCCGTCGGAACAATCAAAACCCCTAATGGGTGTGACCCCATACGTTCTATTCTGACTGGTAGTGAGATATATTATGATCTCTATCATAATATCATCAAAACTCTTTTCAATGGGTTGAAACGATTTTAACTCTACTCTTAGGATTCTCTGATCACCAAGTGAATACCTTCAAGTCTCACAATCCACTAGTGACACCTAGCAGCATGGAAGGGATGAACCTCTAGGTGCAGTTAGCGTATGAAACAGTACCTCTATCATGGATTTCGATATGACGGAGGTTATGGATAACTCATCAAAGCCCATCGTCCGTCTTATGTTAGATTTATTTGACTCAAGTTTGAGATTGAAAATCTCTTTTTTCAGAACTGCCCTGGCCAAGGTCTTTTGAACTTAGTCTCATAAATCACATAAGATCACTCCTAGTCTATCAAGGTCGATAGATCCCATCTAGATACAACCCTAATCCGACAGTAAAACTATTATAGCCAATATGCACCACAAGGACCCTTACGGCCCATGTTTATGTGCTCGTCAAACTACAGCAACCTCACCGTGATTAGCTGAGGCATCGCAGGTCTAAGTTCTAGTCATACAACTGCAGCATCAAGCAAGTCACTGATGAGTGGATAGACATCCAAGTAACTTCTTGCTTTGGTCACACTCAGTACCCTTGTTCTCTAACAAGCACTTGCACAATTACCCCAGTGTCGCTATATTGTGGACTTGAGACTCGTCCATCAAGAAAAGTGATCTATGTACTAATCTCATCGGATCGATCACCATCCTTCGTGATGATCCATCGATCAGGAGCTATTCAGAAATTAACTATTAATTACACATGCCTTAAATTCTCAACTCTTGAGAAAATGTATTATTATTTTATTAATTTTTAGGATGATTCATGGACACATAAATAACGTGAATGAAGAAAATGCCTGATTTTATTAATTAATAAAAGATCAAATACGAATTTCATGCCTCCAGAATAATTATAATGCATCTGCCAAATTGGCTTCTAGGTCATACTCCTAACAGCAGGGACTTATCCGTGATGCTGGAGTCAATCCGAATGAGAAGAAGGCTGCGGATGCTTGGAGGAAATCTAGGAAGAATAGGAATAGGGGATGATGCAGTTGGGATGAACATTGGTCGGTTTGGGAGGAAGGATTTTTAGTTGGAGATGAAGGATTAGTTTGAAGCAAGGGATTTACTTGTTTTGAATGTTTGATTTCCTTCGGCTGGGAAGAGGTTCATTCGGCTGGGAACAGGTAATGATGCCGTTGGGATGAAGGGATTGTTTGAAGATTTGAATTTCCTTCGGCTGGGAAGAGGCCAACGGCTAGAATTCTCTAAGATCCGTGCGACTATAGATGATACACTTTGAGATCTGAGAAACAAATGTTTGAAGGGATTCTACTATTTTTGAGGTTAAAACAGGGGAACAGGAACACGTGGAAAGAGAGTTGGAACATGTGGAGAGAAAATTAGGTGAACTTGTGAAGAGAAGTGAATTAATGGGAAGCACTGGGTTTTGGAGGAGAGTTCTTGGAGTCGACTCCGAAGGATGTCGAGTTGTGAAATGATGCAATGTAGGTTTAGGCTTTATCTAATTGAGCTTGACTCGACCTACATACATTAGGCTCAATCAATAATCAAAATCGAATTAAAATGCATTGATGAAGGTGAACACAGTTTCTCATGTTTAAACTTAAAATATATATATAAAAATACTAATAAGTGCTATGTAAAATAGATTTATTTGTACATTATTTAGCACTTATCAGACACATGCCTCAAATTCTCAACTCTTGAGAATATGTGTTATCATCTTATTAATTTCTTGGACGATTCATGGACACATATAAACATGAATGAAAATAATGCCCAATCTTTTTAATAAATAATGAGGGTCAAGTACAAATTTATGTCCCATATTACAAATATGTATCAGCCACATTGGCTTCTAGGGCATACTTCTAAAAATCTCTTACTGGAAACTAAAGCCAATCAGACATGTATCTAAGCCTTGTCATCTCAAGATGGGCTTCAGTCTTCTAGTGACTCAGCTGCTTAGTGAATGGGTCCGCCGCATTATCGTGGAGTCTACTCTCTGCACATCTACATACTTCTTTCGAGGTAGTCACGTATCAGATGAAATTGCTGCTCTATGTGCTCGGACTTCTGGTAAGACCTCGACTCCTTAGCCAGTGCTAGGATACCATTATTGTCGCAGTAAAGTGTTATGGCATCTGATGACATGACACCTAGCTCCTCGACAAACTTCTTGTACTAGAATGCTTTCTTTGTAGCTTCTGATGTGGCAATGTACTCGGCTTCCATGGTAGAATCTGCAATAATTGATTGTTTGGAATTCTTCCAATTTACTGATCCTTCATTGCATAAGAATACATATCCTGATGTAGACTTTCTATCATCAGGGTAAGTCATGAAATCTGAATCAGTATATCCTTCTACTTTTAACTCAGATCCTCCTCCAAAGACCAAAAATATATCCTTAGTCTTCTCAAGTATTTAAGGATATTTTTTACAGCTATCCAATGCTCCTCGCCTGGATTCGATTGATATCTGCTCGTGACACTCACAACATGTGCTATATCTGGTAGAGCACACAGCATGGCATACATGAAGCTCCCTATAGCCTAAGCATAAGGGATTTTGCTCATGCGCTGAATCTCTTCAGATATCTTGGGGCACTTCTTTTTGTAGAGATTTATCCCATGCCTAAGGGGTAACAATTTTCTCTTAGAGTTTTCCATGCTGAACCTCTTCAGCACTTCCTCTATGTACAATCTCTGTGATAGTCCAAACATCCTCTTAGATCTATCTCTATAGACCTTAATCCCCAAAGTATAGGATGCTTCAACTAGGTCTTTCATGGAGAACTCCTTAGACAACTATAACTTGACCGATGTGAATATGGAAATATCATTTCCAATCAGAAGGATATCATCTACGTACAATACGAGAAATACTATTGCCCTCCCACTGACCTTCTTGTACACATATGGTTGCTCTTCGTTCTTAATGAAATCAAACGATTTGATTACATCATTGAAATAAGAATTCCAACTCCAAGATGTTTGTTTTAGTCCATAGATGGATCTTTGCAGCTTGCAGACCTTGTGATCACCATCACTGGAAGTAAAACTCAGAGGCTGCTCCATATAGATATCTTTTTCAAGATATCCATTGAGGAATGCAGTTTTTACATCCATCTGTTATATTTCATAATCATGATAAGCTGCAATAGCAAGCAACTTTCAAATGGACTTTAGCATGGCTACTGGTGAAAAGTTTTCCTGATAGTCGTGCCTTCATGCTGACTATAACCTTTTGCTACCAATCTTTCTTTAAAGGTCTCTACCTTGCCATCCAAACCTAATTTTCTTTTGTAGATCTATTTACACCCAATAGGTACTATACCTTTACTAAGGTCCAGACTTAGTTGGAATGCATGGAGTCTATCTTTGACTTTATTGCTTCCATCCATCTCTCGAAGTCGATGTCTAACATCGCTTTGTTGTAGGTTTTGGAATCATCACCATATTCCCTTTCTCCCATGAGGAACACTTCCCCTATATCTTCTGTAAGTATACCTAAGTATCTTTCAGGAGGACAAAAAATCCTACTAGATCTACGAAGTGGATGAGGTTCTTTATGTATTGGTTCAATGTGAATAGGTTCACTAGGCTCAATTGCTCGTTGCTCTTCAGAGACTTTCTCTTCGAGCTCAATATTCCTCCCACTACCTCTATCAAAAATAAACTATTTTTTCAAGAAGATAATATGCCGGCTCACAAACGCTTTGTGATCCTCTAGGATGTAAAAATTGTATCCCAATGACTCTTTAGGATATCCAATGAAACGAGCACCAATTCTCCTAGCCTCTAACTTGTCCGCCTGTTGTCACTTGACTTGGGCCGGACTTCCCCAAATCTTGAGATAACCAAAATTCGATTTCTTATCATGTCATATCTCATACGGTGTGGTAGGAATGGACTTAGAGGAAACTCTATGCAATATGTAAATAGCTGTTAGTAGGGCATCTCCCCATAGAAATAAGGGTAAGTCAGTGAAGCTCATCATGGACCATCCAACATAGCCCGATTTCTCCTCTCTGACACCCCGTTGAGTTGAGGCATACCAGGAGGTGTCTATTGTGAAACTATACCATTCTCTTTAAGATAATTACGAAACTCTCCACTAAGATATTCACCTCTTCGATCTGATCGAAGAGTCTTAATGAATTTTTCTATCTTATTTTACTACTTCATATCTGAATTTTTGAAACTTTTCAAATGCTTCATATTTTTGTCTCGTAAGATAGACATAACCATACCATAAGTAATCATCGGTAAAAGCAATAAAGTAGAAATAATGACCCCTAGCCTGCACATCGAATGGGCCACACACATCAGTGTGTACTAGGGCAAGTATCTCAGTGGACCTCTCCCCGTATCCTACAAAGGATAATTCGGCCTTCTTTTCTTGAAGACAGGATTCACAAATTGGATATAACTCAAAAGTCAATGAGCCCAAAAGCGCATGTTTCTCTAATTTGTTAATTTTGTCTTCTCCTATATGACCAAGTCTGAGGTGCCACAAATACCTTTGATTTATCTCATCTATGGATCTTTTGGATCCTATGGTACTCACTATCTGCTCAGACACATTCACTTATTCATCCATATGTAAGTAATAGAGACTGTCAATCCTGAAACCACGTGCAACCAATTTATTTCTCAAATAAATGGAACAGTAGTCTTTATGAAAATTGAATTCAAAATCTTTCTATACTAAACAAGATACAGAAATCAAATTTCTGCTAGCAGTAGGTACAAAATAACAGTTCCTAAGTATCAAACTAAATTCTGACAGTAATCGCAGAGGATAGGTGCCCACAGTAACAGCAGCAACTCTTGCTCCATTGCCAATCCGTAAAGTTACCGCACTTTCCGTAAGCCTCCTACTTTCTTTTAGACCCTGCATGATAGTACACAAGTGAGCACTAGAACCATAATCTATAACCCAACTGAAAGTAGAAAAAACCATTAGATTAGTTTCAATAATAAACAGATCTGATGTACCTTCAGAAGGCGTGTCTCCCTTATTACTCTTTATACTTCCCATGTAGATAGGACAATTTCTCTTCCAATGGCCGTCTTCATTGCAATAGAAACGATTTTCCTTAGGTTCGGCCTTCTTCTTAGGAACTTTCTTCTTTGGCTTTTTCTCGGTCTTCTGCTTCTTCCCAGGCTTCTTCTTCTTCCTAGTAGACTTTCTCTTGGAAGTAGAAGCCAACTCGGCAGTGAGAACTGTGCCCCTTGAACCTTTCAAGGCTTCCTTAGTTGTTACCAACATGTTTAACAATTCAAATCTGGTGCATTCAATTTTATTCATATAGCAGTTTACAATAAACTGCCTATATGAAGATGGTAAGGATTGCAGAATCAGATCCGTTTGCAGATCCTTGTGCATGTTCATGTCGAGCTTGTCAAGCTTCTTAAGATCCTTGATCATGGTCAAACCATGATCATGGACAGACTGCCCCTCACGCATTTTGGCTTTGAAGAGCCCTTGGACACTTCAAACCTCACTGTGCAACTCTGTTCACCATACAACTCTTGCAAGTGATCTAACATGTCCTTGGCAGTCTTCATGCTTTTATGCTGGCATTGCAATTCATTGGATATAGATGCCAGAATATAGCACCTAACTTTATTGTCATCATCCAACTATTTAGTATGCATCTTACGCTGGTCATTGGTTGGACAGGCTAGTAGCACAGGAAGTTCATGGTCAAGAACATAAGCAATCTTTTCGCAACTTAAGACAATCTTCAAGTTGCGGAGCCAATCTTTGTAATTAGGTCCGGTCAATCTATTGTTTTCTAGGATTCGAGTTAATAGGTTGGAAGCAACTATTACTATCTGTAGAGAGTAAAGATTCTAGTTAGAATTTTGCACTTGACATTCATTTGTTTTTAGGATCTTTTAAAAACAAATAGGAACAATTCCTCCCACTATTTTCTCGGATCTCTCACACTCTCCTGGTAGAGAAAAGAAAACTTGCGACTTAAAATTTCAAGTGGGGTGATGCGGTCCCACCAATTTATATGCCATTTCACCTAACAGTTATTGGCGACACATAAACGTGAGTGTACAACTCTTGTACAATGCTTCATAAGCAAATTGCAGCCAACCGGTCTTTAAGTCATAAGGGCCTCACCTAACAATTATTGGCCTCATTCCTTAGTTAAGTTAGACCCACCGTATATCCAGCAGAAATAAAGCCGTCATTGGGTCCTCACCTAATAGTTATTGGGCCCAACCCCATCTTTTCCTCCACAACATCTTATGTTATATAGAGAGGTTCCGTCCCCCGATGCAACTTGCCCACTGTATCCAGCCGAGACAAATCAACACCGAAAAGACGTTAGCAGCCTACTATGGTGGAAGACTAATAGACTTAATATTGGATAATCTAGTCTTAGTGATTCCAACTTTGAGTTTTTCATATAAGGTAATCAATCAATTAGCCAGATAAGCAGGTGGGAGACTCCCCTTACTCAGAAAGTAAGGTCCTAATTAAGTAACCACCTAATACTTTTCTAGACACCAATTAGATCAATTAATCAAATATGACTAGCTCAATGTATTGTTCACTCTCGACTGATTGAGGAGGTTTAGATCTCATGAGTTTACATCTAATGTAAATAATCTATCCCACTCAGCTCACATTCGCATCTCATACAAATAAAGCACATTGCAGGCAAATATCAATTAATGCTAAAAGCAATAATTAAAAGCTGTAAATTTAAACTAGTGATGATCATAGATCCGGTTTGGGTCATGTAACAAACACATGTATGTCAATCAGTTAGATCATCTTCAACTCTTCATCCGATTCTGAGCACCCTTGATTCAATCCTGATCAACACCTTGATCCATCGCCACCATTCGCTCAGATCGTGCCACGCATCTCATGCTTGTACATCGATCAACCGTTGACGTACATCAGAGATTACAACCTAGAAAAAATAATTAATATTACAACCCTTTTATGAGACATGCAGGTCCCTTAAATACATCAATTAAGATGCGCGCAGGTATATGAAATTTAAAGATTACATGACATCACAAACATCACAGGTCTTTACAATTTGATACCAAAAGGGTTCGATCCATTGATCATCACCACATGCATCTCATGCATGAAAGTTTCAAATCTATATTTTTAATTCATAATGCTATCCTCTGAAATTCAGATCATGCAATACTTGAATTTAAACATTGCAATCTCATTGCAATTCTAAAAATAATATTGCAAAATCAAAGGAGATAAAATCTGGATACTGAAAAATTCAGCAATCTGAAATTTCTGCACGTAGAAAATTTCAGCAAGCATTAAAATTAAAAATTAGATCTAATTATGACTTAATCAAACTTTTAAATCTTAATCATGCTCCCAAAAATGTGGCTCTGATACCATTGTTGAGTTACCCCATGCGCGATGCGACAATCGCAGTTGAAATTACGCACGAGGTTTGTTTATCTTATGAACTTCCCACGGATCGTTGAATTCAAAAAAATTTCTAGATTCAATAATCCAGAAGATCTCTTTGAATCCATAAGAGAGAGGAGATTAAGATTAAAACTTGATTACAAAAACAAAAACAAAAATCAGAAGTAAAGATCTCATCTTTACCTTTGTTCGGGTAGAAGCTCGCCGCACTCTAATGATCGTTGTATAGGTTTTCTTTGTAGCCGCATACGTGTCTGGCCTCTACAAGTATCCACATGAGGATCTAAAAATCAGAGAATAGGATCTCATCGAGGTGCTAGCTCCTTGTAGAGATCTCTCTTGATTGTCGTAGAAGAAAGAAAGAAGAACAACAACCAATCCTTGCTCCTTGAAGAAGAAACTTGTCAACCCTAAAGGATGAATTTTGATGATTACAAAACACTTGAGTTAATGTTATGTACTAATGATGTTGGCTTGATTGTGAAGATCTATAAGTCAAGAAAAATCAAGAAAAAAATGAAGCACTGCAAACTCTCTTTATTGGATATGTTCTAAAAGGAAAATGATCTTAATCCAATCCATGAAGATCAAATAAAAAGTCTACAGAACTCTGTCTGAGACACTTGAGTCGACCCCTGAGCAAAAAGGATAAGTTTGAGTCTGGTATGGTTTCTTTAAGTGGCACAGTCAATGAATCGACTCCCGCAAGACTTGAGTCGACCCTTGAGTAGTTCAAATTAAACAGAGGGCTTTTACCATTTAAGACAAGATTTAATGAGTCGACCCTTGCTTCTAATGAGTTGACCCCCGACATTGATGAGTCGACCCTTATGTTTGAAGAGTCGACCCCAGCTCAGTCTTAGCATTGGTTAGAAAGATTGTTTAATGAGTCGACCCTTGCTTCAAATGAGTCGACCCCCGACATTGATGAGTCGACCCTTATGTTTGAAGAGTTGACCCCAACTTAGTCTCAGCATTGGTCAGAAAGATGATTTGATGAGTCGACCCTTGTGTTTGAAGAGGCGACCCTTGAAGAAGATGAGTCGACCCTTCAAAGTTACAGCTGCAAGAGACATCTCAATATATTGAAGTGCCGACCCATGATAAACATGAGTTGACCCCCGGACTGCATGAGTCGACCCCTGTACAGTTAGCACCGCAACGGAAATCTTGTAACAATTTTTGTCCTTTTCTATAACAGAAAAGATTCCTATCAGAATGGCAAGAAAGGTATTTGAATCCCTCTAAAGAACTTGGCTATAAACTCAAGGAAACCTCAGAAAGAAAAGAAAACAAGGGAGAGATACACTCAATTAAGAAAAGAAAATACCACAAGAAGAAGAATCAAAAAGAGAAAGAAAAAGCCAAAAAGCTCATCATTCTCACCAGCATTCTTTAGAAACTTTCTTCTGTGAGAAAATCAGTCGAAACTTCTCATCCATTGGATCAAAAAGAGTTGGTGCTCAGCATTGGGATTCTACTCAACAACCAACCTCTTCATCGGCTTCAGCATTGTTTCTATTAATTTATTCTATATTTCTTGAAGCTTTAGTTTCCTGGTTACATCAATCATTTATTTGGATTACTTGTTGCTGTAACAGTTTCATCATTTAAAACTTGTAAAGGCACTTCCAAGCCTTAATTGAAAGTTGCTGAATCAGGATAATTCAACAAGGAGAAAGTTTTTGGTTGGTTTATCTGAAAACCAACTGGATTGTTTGTGAGCCCGAAAAATAAACTGTGTAAAGGTTCTTGTTTGGTTGCCTAGAAAAACCAACTAGGTTATTTGTGAGCCCGAAAAAACAAACAGGGATAGGTTCTCGGTTGGTTGCCTATGAAAACTAACTGAATTTTTGATTGTGAGCCCGAAAAACAATCAGGTTGTAATCTGTGGATTATAGTGAAGTCTCAAAACTAGCTTGGAGAGTGGATGTAGATACTAGAAGTGCACCGAACCACTATAAATCTCTATGTTTGTGTGTAGCTTGTCTCTCTCTCTACTGCATTTCTTTAACTGCTTTCTTCGCCTTACTTACTGCATTATTTGTGCTGCTTTAGTTCCGCTGCCAGCTCTCTAAGTCTGCAAAAGTTTTTTAGTAGTTTCATAAGTCTTTTAGTTTTTTTTTTAAGACCCAATTCACCCTCCCTCTTGGGTTGCACCTATGAGCAACAAGTGGTATCAGAGCATGGTACTCACAGCCACTTATTGATCTAACAATCAAGAGTTAAAGGTTATGGCAACCTCTTTGGGATCTTCTATTGCCGAAGGGCAATCTACCAACAAACTATTATGAATTATGTCCTAAAAGTCAATCATCAGCCTGTTGATGATTGAATTGTATATGAATTAATGAATTAATAAGAGATTATTTGGCATTATTCATCGCATATATTTCGTACATCTTTTTGAACTCTTAAAATGTGATGAAGTCCTTAGGACTTATTTAAAAGGATAAAGGAGGATTTGTCTATGAGTCCTTAAACCTGTTCGTGACCAAACGATATGCTATTACTAGGACAATAACATTATCAAGTATAGGTCATTGTGTGCCATATCGTTGGTTGTCCTCTTAACCAAGGAGTGTAGAGACACTGATATGCCACACAGATGAAGTGTAGGAGTACATTTCACTAAACGTGACCAGTTTTGAAACGTTCTGCTATCAAGAGATATTCCGAGTGGATATGGATATATGTGTCTCTCCGACCTGAGATCACCATGGTGACTAGCAAGCAACTCACTGTACTTTGGTACCAGACTATCTGAGTTTCTAATTCAGTGATGGAAGGTTACTGGGTGCAGTCAAGTACTTGCGAAGTCGGTGTCTGAGTCAAGATGGAATTGACCCCTCCTGGTGACAGAAGAAAATGTCATTGTGTTCAATTTAGCAAAACCTTGGCCAAGATAATTCTCGTTGAAAGAATAGATGCCCTACAAGCCAATCGCTATTTGTATTGCAAAGGGTTTTCTTCTGATTTTTCAAATCATGTATGTGACATTTGATTATAAATAAAGGCATTGTGTTTCATCATATGCTGTTTCTTATATTTGTGATGAACCCCTTAAATTAGGACAATGGTTTTAGGGCTATGATGAGATCATACTAGTGAGACCTAAAATTCTAAAATCCTAATCTTAAGTATTTCCAGTCGTTGGTACATTGAGTCGGGGATCAATGCTATTGGCAAGACTGGCATATCTTATGTATGCTCGATGCAGAGGGTGATTGATCTCATAATCACTTGTGTGGAGACACTAATATAAAGATGTAGGTGCTCATTAGAGGAATGAGTTCACTGAAATGGCCTGTCAAGAGAATATCTTATGGAGTCTTATTTACATGTCTAAAGATGATTCTCTTAGTGAAAGTTGTGCAACTAATCTTTTGACCTGAAATCACCATGGTATCTTGTGCACATAAATCCTTATTTTGGTTTACTCTCATTCATGACAATAAGTTGTGCACGAGGTCTTCCGGATATGGTGGATTGTGTGAAGATTACGAGTAGGTCAATAAGGAATCAATCACTTCTAGTAAAGAGAAGATCGCATCCTACTTACTCTAATCATATGATAATTCAGAAAATCTTTGATCAAAGTAGAATTAAAATTAGAAAGAATTTCTAATGTTTCATTATTCGAATTATTATTAGATAATTGAGAAAAATATAATTATGTAATTGATTTTGATATAAATCCATACTCATATACATATTCGGGATGAAGTTTGATTGAAGGATTGAATTGCACGGTAACTTACCACTGAAGGGTATATTTGGGATTTCCACCAAATTTTAAATTTTTCGGGTATACATGATACGTTGCTAGACGTCAATTTTGTCTTGTAGGTTTGATCAAATTAAAGAGTTTAATTTGATCACCAATTAGAAAGAGTTCTAATTGTTAAGTTCGGGTTCGCGCAGTTTGGACCTAAATCGATTAGAAGAGTTCTAATCAAGTTAGTTCAACTTACACCCGCACCTACTGCTGGCTAAGTATGGAACCCAATAGGTCACATATAAGAAAACTGATCAAGGGTCCAATTAGATTAGATCATGTTTGCAAGATGAACATGCTAGCACGTGTTGCAAACCGTAGCTCCTAATTCGAATTGGATTCGAATCTGGTTCTTGATGGATCTAATTTGATTAGATCATATCCTAATATAGGTTGGCCAAGAGTTAGCACCTAATTGGTTTGGTTTGAATCTAATTGGATTAGATTTAATGATATATTTATTTTTGACCATTAGATCTTCATCTACCATTGGATGAAAACATAATGGTAAGTTGGTTTGAACCCAATTGGAATGGATTAGATGGGGCCTTTAATCATGACCATTTGAACTTCATCAGCCATTAGCTGAAGACGTAATGGGATCATGATGTGGCGCCTTGGATTGGAGCCCTTGGATCATCATTGGATGTTGATCTGGATCAAGCATGATGGCGCATGAAATCCTAGCCATTAGATCATGATGTCCACCATTGGATGGGGACATAATTACTTGATCTTATGATGGCGCATGATGGGAAGGCTTGATGATGAGAGCACAAAAGTGCGATCTACACTCTGCTTAAATTAGTATTACTGCCAACATATCACGATAAAAATATTATATTTCTGTTAGATGCAAGTGACATAAATCAGAGTTAAGATGCGTATTTGGTACAGATTGGGATGACGCATGACCCCGAACCTGATCATGCTGAAGCATAATTGAATCTGATCAAGTACACTTCACTCGAGCGACACTTGGCAGCCATACGGAGGCAGCGCAAGATGGATCCACTAAGGGCCTAATTTCATCATCCGGGAAGATCCAAAAGCCCGCAGCGGATCTGTGATCTGATCTCCCGCAACCCCTCATCTAGATCCCACGATCAACGCCCTCATCTTCCGCCCGTTTAACACGCCTCCCAGCTTCCTCCATCTCCGTTCTTCAGCGTGCGACCCCGTACCCTAGCCGTTCATGAGCTTCCACCCAGCATCCCAGAGATCCCAGCCATCTGCCGCGTCTGCATCCCAGAACACCCAGCCGACCGTGCCGTCTGCCTCCTCCACAGCACCCGCGATCAGCCCCTTCGTCCGCTCATCCCAGCACCATCAGCGTGTCCACCTCTCCCGTGATTAACATCCGCTCCTCTTCCACCATTTCAACGCTCCCATGCTTCAGCCCATGATCATCTCCCAGCATCCCGTGAATCTTCCCAGCGGCCGTCCGGAAGAGATCGCGCTCCTCCACAGCGTCCGCCCGAGCCCGAGCGTCCTAGCCATCCCGTCTTCACCGCATCCCAGCCAAGATCAGCGCCCGCTTCTTCCTCCATTCCAGCCATTCGTGATCCACTCTCGCGGTCGTCCCAGCATCCGTTCTCAGCATTGGAGCCGGCCGCAATCACCTCCCGGATCCGTGATTTGATCTTCCACACCCATTCCCATGATTCGGCTGTTCGCATCCTAAGCATCCAGCCGCGATTACCTCCCAACCCCATTCATTCCATTTGTCCGTTCACCTCCCAGCGACTGTGGCGATTCTCCTCCACAGAGTCCACCTCTCCGGTGATTCAAGCAACCGTTCGCGAGCTTCCAGCAGTCCGTGATCATCTCCCGAGATGCAGCCCTTCCATCGATCTCCATCGCGTGCAAAGGAAGGGCTATATAGCTCGGATTCGAGAAAAACAGAGGGGGCTATGGGGGGACGTTGTTCTGGTTCCCACACAAACAGGGGAGGGGGGTTGAGCTATCTCATTGAAAGAAAAAAAAAAAAAAAAAGAAACAGGGTATGCCCTGTTTTCGAAAAGAAAAAAAAAATATAAAGGAAGAGGTGATGTTTTGAATGGAGGGCTGATTTCTTTTGGCAAAGGGTGATGATGAATCCTTGTCATGTTGCTTTCATCAAGTACATTCTAAACCTTTATTCTAATTGTTTTATATCCATTGGTATGTTTTGGATTCTTGCATATTTATTTATTAGATAGATCTTGTATGGTTTATATATATTGATGCATGGATTGTTTCAATACTTGATTTGTCGTAGATGTAACCGGCACGATAAATACTTGGATGTTAAATTCATGTTCTTGAAAGTGAATCCTAGGTTCTTCGGTGTTTAGCATGCTGAATTTTTTTTTTTTTGAAAACCATGGCTGAACCTGATCGGGTTGCCTACGTACCCTTTCATAAGGGGGATCAAGCCATACGTAGTTCTTTTTAAGTTTTAAAACGCAGCGGAAAAACTGAATCAAACAATTTAATTCATGCATGCTTACAAGATCAAATCTAGAAATCAGCACCTTAAGAACACATAGGATTATGCCGGAATCGTTTAAACAATTATGCTAAAACTTTTATGCATGATTAACTATCAGATCTGAAACTTAAGAACTCTATTCCAATTAATCTCCGAATATCCATCGAATGAATTCTGGAGATATCTCCGTGAGGAGCCCCAAAAGAGGGTAAAACCTCGGAGAATTGGACCTAGACCTTGACACCATAATAAATGATTAATGCTAGATTAATACCTTTTATAATGGATGAAAGTTGTGAATCTGATTCTTGACTTCGCAGCCACGCACACGAATGGCCTCTACGAGAAGTACACGCGAAGTCCTGAAGGATCTTCTTCCGCAACAGTGCTAGCAGCTGCAGAACACTTGAAAGCTGAAATCTGCCCGCCGGGATTCAATCAACTTTTGATCAATCGTCTTGAAGCAGATAGAGATGAGGTTTGTAAGGAAAGTAGAGGACTCAGATCTGATCTTGAATCTTCTAGATATTCACCCTGAAAACCCTATCTAAAATGGAGAAGAAGAGGAGGAGGAGGCGGGTGAGGAAGAAGGCTGCAATGGATGTGTTTTTGGTGCCCATGTTTGACCCCTTTTAATGGCCTCCGAATTTTCATTCAAAATTCGAAATTTATTTTCAGAAAACCTCTTTTAGTTGGCACATGCAAAGGAATAGGAACAACCCAAATCAGATCTCAACCAAATCTGATTTAAATTCAAATTTTAAACACATGTGCAAGAGGGAAGGAATTTGAAATCCATGCGGCAAGGTAAAACACTTCATAATTTCGAAATCACCTCTTGAAATTCGAATTTAATCCATTCAAAAACTCAAATGCCACCTTGGCTGATGGTTTGAGTGATTAAAATCATTTAACACATTGCTTAATGTTTGAATTTAAATTCAAATAACAAACAATGTCGCCATGTGTCAAGCAATGGGTCCATGTGCCATGCAATAATTTTGGTTTATTTAAAATTCATGAAATCCAATTCCATGTCACCAATAATTGCCACATCATCTGAGCCTAATTCCCTTGGGTTGCACCTAATCAAATTTGGTCAAACCCGAATTAAAACAAAGCAATTTGGTTGAACCCAATCTAATCAGGTCAGACCCTGATTGAGCTCAAATTGAATCCAATTCAATTTTGGCTCATGCAAACTCAATCAAATTGAATTATTACTTTGTGTTGGACCTAATTCAATTAGGTCAATCCCCAATTAAGAACAAATTAATTTAAAATTAATTTGATCAGCTTAAGTCCTTTTTGGTTATGACCTAATCCAATCAGGTCAAAACCCTGATTGAGCCCAAACTTGAATCTAATTCAATTTGGCTCATCCTTAGCACAATTACTCAATCAAATTGAGTTTATTAGTAATTTAATTACTAATTAATCCTTCAATAATTACTTTAATTATTTTATAAGATAATTTGCCAATCAAATTGACCAAATTACCCCTGAATGATTCTTAATCATTCATCAGCTTTCTTGATCAATCAGAAATCTTCTATGCGTGTGACCTCATAGGTTCGAACCTAAGCCGGTAGTATAGGAACAATTTTCTACACTAATTGATGTGACCATCTAGCAATGGTACCCGACGTCCGGATAGGTCGAATATATGCGAAGCAAATATTCTGGAATCCTGAACTATGGTTACTGTATAACTCAATCCCTTTGACTCCTAATGCCAGGATGACTTAGAGCTCACTGTCAACCCTAAAATTAGTACATCCATTATGTGATTAACTTTAGATATCCCGTGACTCCTCACTGGGATTACCCTGGCCAAGGTTTTGCTAAATTAATCACAAGACATTATCTCCTGTTTTCAGGAGGGGTCAATTCCATCTTGACTCACAACTGACTATGCAAGTACTTGACTGCACCCAGTGACCTTCCGTCACTGAATTAGAAATTCAGGTAGTCCGGTACCAAAGTACAGTGAGTTGCTTGCTAGTCACAGGTTGCGGTCTCAGGTCAGAGGACCAAACTTATACCCATATCCACTCGGAACATCTCTCGACAGTAGAGCGTTCCGGAATTGGTCACGTTTAGTGAAATGTACTTCTACACTTCACTTGTGTGGCATACCAGTGTCTCCACACTCCTTGGTTAAGAAGACAACCAACGTATATGTCACACAACGACCTAATTCGATAATGTTGTCGTCCTAGTAACAACATATCATTTCGTCGTAAACAAGTTTAAGGACTCAAAGATAAATCCTCCTTTATCATAACATAAGTCCTAAGGACTTCATCATATAAGAGTTCATTTGAAGATGAAATGATGAATAATGCCAAATAACACTTTATTAATTTGTCAATTCATTTACAAAATTCAATCATCAATATGCTGATGATTGACATTTAGGATACAAATTCCAACAACTCCCACTTAGCCTAATGCCAATCGGCACAGTATCTAATACCCATCTTCGACTTGTGTTCGTCGAACTCTTTGATGCCGAGGACTTTGGTAAATGGGTCAGCCAGATTTTATTTTGTGTCAATCTTCTGAAGATCAATATCACCTCGATCGATGATCTCTCGAACCAGGTGGTAGCAATGTAGAATATACTTGGTCCGCTGATGTGCTTTAGGTTCCCTTGTTTGAGCTATGGCCCCAGTATTGTCACAAAATACAGGCACTGGACCATCAATGGAGGGTGTCACTCCAAGCTCGGTGATGAACTTCCGCAACCATACAGCTTCCTTGGCGGCATCAGATGCTGCGATATATTCTGCTTCACATGTTGAATCTGCCACTGTATGCTGCTTGGAACTCTTCCAGCAGATGGCCCCGCCCTTAAGAGTGAAGATATATCCTGACACGCTCTTGCTATCATCTTGATCTGACTGAAAACTTGAATCAGTATATCCCTCAAGTTTTAAGTCAGAATCACCATAGACAAGCCACTGATCTTTAGTATTTCTCAAATACTTAAGGATGGTTTTTACAACCTTCCAGTGGTTGCTACCTGGATCAGACTGGTATTTGCTCACTACTCCTAGTGAGTATGCCACGTCTGGTCTAGTACATGTCATGGCATACATTATAGATCCCACTGCCGAAGCATATGGAATTCTATCCATACTCTCTCTTTCTTGAGGGGTTGTCGGACAATCCCTTTTAGAGAGGTTAATTCCATGGCCCATCGAAAGATAGCCTTTCTTGGAATTAATCATACTGAACCTCTTCAGTATAGTATCAATGTATGTGGATTGGGATAATCCAAGCAATCTTCTAGATCTATCTCTATAGATCTTCATCCCTAGGATGTAAGATGCTTTTCCCAAATCCTTCATGGCAAATTGAGATGATAGCCAAACCTTTATTCCTTGTAATGCAGGAATGTCATTCCCGATTAAAAGAATGTCATCCACATACAAAATAAGAAATATAATAACTGAACCATTTGCCCATTTATAAATGCAAGGTTCCTCTTCATTCTTAATGAAGCCATATGTTTTGATTACCTTATCAAAACGTATATTCCAACTCCGTGAAGCTTGCTTTAATCCATAAATGGATTTTTGAAACTTGCACACTTTAGACTCATCTGCAGATGTAAAACCTTCAGGTTGTATCATATACACTTCCTCTTCTAAATCTCCATTTAGAAATGCGGTCTTTACATCCATTTGCCAGATTTCATAGTCTAAATGTGCTGCTATCGCAAGCACAATCCGAATGGACTTGAGCATTGCCACAGGAGAAAACGTCTCGTCATAGTCAATACCATAACGTTGACGATAACCCTTGGCAACCAAACGGGCTTTATAGGTCTCTACCTTTCCATCTGCACCCCGTTTTCTTTTGAATATCCACTTACACCCTATGGATTTAATTCCTTCGGGTGGGTCAACTAATGTCCAAACATCATTGACCTTCATGGATTCCATTTCGGATTGCATGGCTCCAAGCCATTTATCAGAGTCATACCTCTGCATTGCATCCATATATGTGATCGGATCCTCATTGTTTTCATCAAATTCGATAGGATCCCCATCCCGGATCAAGAAACCGTAGTATCTGTCCGGCTGACGTGGTACTCTACCCGATCGCCTTAATGGTGCATCTAATATGGGTTCTGGATCTGATCTAATCAAATCCGACTCAACTGGTTCAGTAGATGGTGTCGGATCTTCTACATGTTGAACTTCTCTAAGCTCAACATTAGAGCTATTTGTTCCTTCACCAAGGAATTCCTTTTCTAAGAAAATTGCTCTATTGCTTACGAACAACTTTTGTTCTTCAGCAAAGTAGAAGTAATATCCTTTAGTTTCTTTAGGGTAACCAACAAAGAAACATTTGTCAGACTTGGGTTCAAGTTTGTCTGTCTTCAAACGTTTGACGTACGCCGGACACCCCCAAATCCTAAGGTGAGAGAGCATCGGCTTACGTCCAGTCCACATCTCATGTGGTGTTTTATTTACAGACTTACTTGGAACCTTATTTAGAATATAGCAGGCTGACTCAAGAGCATATTCCCAAAAGGATATGGGCAGATTAGCAAACCCCATCATGGATCGAACCATGTCTAACAGAGTTCGATTTCTTCTTTCTGACACACCATTATATTATGGTGTACCAGGAGGAGTCCATTGGGAGAGAATCCCATTTTCTCCTAGATATGTCAAAAATTCACTGGAGAGGTATTCACCTCCTCGATCTGATCGAAGAGTTTTAATACTCTTTCCAGTTTGTTTTTCTACTTCATTACGATATAATTTGAACATTTCAAATGATTCAGATTTATGTCTCATTAAATAGACATAACCATACCTAGAAAGGTCGTCTGTAAACGTAATGAAATATGAATACCCACCTCTAGCATCTGTGCTCATTGGCCCACATACATCAGAATGTACAAGGGTCAATAAATCACTGGCTCGTTCACCTTTTCCGGTAAAAGGTGATTTGGTCATTTTACCAAGAAGACATGATTCACAGGTTGTCAATGATTCACAATCATTAATATCAAGGATTCCCTCTTTACTTAACCTGTTCATCCTATTCTTGTTAATATGACCTAGCCTATGATGCCAAAGGTAGACATCCGTGACATTATCTATTCTAGGGCGCTTATTGGATTTATACATTACATGAACAGGCTGTGACAAAATGTAAATGCCATTACTCAGAATTCCATTCATTACAACAACACCATTCCAAATGACATTGCAATAATCCTTTTTTATTGATATTTCATAACCATTTTTGGCCAAAAGGCCTACAGAAATGATATTCAATAGAAAACTTGGACAATAGTGACAATCACTAAGGACATTTACATGAGAGCTGAATTCAAGTTTAAGAATTCCTAAAGCTAGAACTGGAACTGGTCTTCCATCTCCAACATTCAGGAACCTTTCTCCTTCTTCAAACCTCTTACTGACTTGTAGCCCCTGCAACGAATTGCAAATATTAAAAGGACTACCGGTATCCAATACCCAGGTCGAATTATCACAAATAGAAAAATTGCAAGGTGTTATCATATAAGTACCTTGATTGGCAACTGATTGCCCACTTTTCTTAGGCCGGTTCGGATCGAGGGATGCAATGTAAAGAGGACAGTTCCTCTTCCAATGTTCTTGCTTCTTGCAGAAGAAGCACTCCGCCTTGCTCTGATCAGTCTTTTTATTCTTTTTCTGATTAGGCTGAGCATGGTGCACCTGTTTCTTTTGGATTTTATTTTTCTTTTTTCCTTTCTTAAAGGAGCGACCCTTGGATGAACCTCCCACTAAATTCACCGTCTTCTTAAGAAGTTCGTGATCATTCTCAAATGTCTGTAGTAACCCCAACAATTGGTGATAATTCACTACAGGTTTCGTCATACGAAAATGAGTGAGAAAAGGACGGTATGATCCAGGCAATGAGTTTAGTATAGCATCCTTCCCCAATTGATCATGAAGGGGAAAGCCAAGAGAGCTTAGACGCTCGATCAACTCAATCATGTACAGTACATGATCAGTTACCGAGGTCCCATCTTTTATTCGGGTGCTGAAGATGGCACAACTAGTTTTGTGCCTCTCAACGTCGTCAGGAACGCCGAATGATTCATTCAACACTTGAATGATATCTTCCGGCTGCGTATTCTCAAAACGCCTACTAAACTCATCACTCATTGCTGCCAACATGATGCATCGAACAGTGATCCGATCACTGAGCTACTTCTGATAAGTGTCTCTGGCCGATCTTGATGCATTAGCAGCGGGTTGCTCAGGTGCTTGATCCGTTATCACATAAAGGATCCTCTCATGCTCTAGCACTATTTTTAGTTTCCTATGCCAATTATTGAAATTTGGACCAGTCAACTTGTCATTGTCCAACAATGAGCGAAGTGATAAATTAGTGGCCATTTCTGCATAAAAAGAAAATTTGGCTATTAGTATATGAATTGACTAAACACAGTAGACTTGGACTTTAGTCTAAAGATATTCCCACTATTTTATACAAATTGGTAGCCTCTACCTCTAATTCGAAAAATTACTCCTAATTCTTTAGTGGGCACTAGAACCCAATAGATCCCATATAGGCCCGAGTGTGGCTCGGCCAACCCATATGCACCTATTGGTAGGTTCTTAACCAATTGCTTCACCAAGCAACTTCTAGTGATGATTTTGCCCTAGGTTTTCCGGCAGGCGTGTGGCGCCTCCATCGAATACCCTAGTCAGGTCCAACCATTAAATGATAGGGTTAAGTCTAATCAACTAATAGACGACCAAGCCCGAGTGTGGCTCGGCTCACCTGACCGCCTATTGAAGGTACACTTAACTCATCATATATTGAATGACAATTCCAATGTTTGATAAGTACCAGGCATGTGGCGCCTCCAATAATTATTAAAACATTGGACCCATTATCACCCAACTTAATGGGAGGCTATGACCTAGTTATCTCCATAACCATTTCATTTTAAGGACCTAATAATTTTAGAGGATTTCATAATTAGGATAGATGAGAAGATCCGGTTAGTCTAATTTCTCCCACTGACTTCACCAAATTAGATTAGACTTAAATCGGTTAAGAAGACACCTAAATCAGTCATACTGATTTTCCTTAAGGCATGGGCTAACTCGAATCATTAAGTGATCCAATCAAAATGTGATTGACCATGTCGGCCAGGTAAGTGAGATCGGTGGAAGGGATATGCCATTAACTCGACAAAGACGAATCAGTGCGAGTAGCTCCCAATTAAAAACCACTGGTCAAAACTGCCAAACTTACCTTAGACACCGACTGGTTAATCAATTTCGATTTGATTACTCAAATGACTCGGGCTACACCTCTAAGCCTAAATCAAGTTCCATCTTGGTCTAATCAAAGACATGGAATTGATCAATCTACAACTATTGTATTTAACCTAGAGTTTCCTTGACCTAATCTAGTTACTACTTAATTAGATTTGATCAATTAACTCTAATTAGACCATGTTTGATTCTAACCTTAGGTCTAACCCAATCCTAAGAACTTGATTCAAGCTAACCCATATGCCCAAAGAATTATGCAATGTCAATTAATTGAGTTACAATTCTATTTCATAACACTTAATTCTCAATTAAGTTTAGACTTATGAAAGTTTTGATCATTGCATATTTCTTTTTAATTACATATTAATTACAATCTTTCAGTTCTTAAAACACATTTTCAGATCTGAGTTTTTGTAATTAATCACATGTAATCAGATTTAATTCATATTTAAGTCATTATGTTTTATGTTCATGCATCACATATACATAACAACATGAATTAATACAAACAACATACATCTTATGTATTTGTTTTTTCACTTTTATTTTCAGATCTGATTTGTTCATTAAAATCAGAGATCATATGAATCATAAACTTTATTAGATCTAATCTAAACAATATTATGATTTCAGATTTATTCGTGTTACTAATCCTAACACAAACATGCATCATATGCATCCAAAATTTCAGATCTACTTAATCATGCATAATCAGCAATTAAATCAATCATAAAAAGTACTTTAGATCTAATCTAAACATGTTAATGATTTCAGATTTAATTGCAAGAATTAAAACATAAAAGTTTAAACATAAACCTGGCTCTAATACCACTGAAAGTGAATCCTAGGTTCTTCGGTGTTTAGCATGCTGAATTTTTTTTTTTTTTGAAAACCATGGCTGAACCTGATCAGGTTGCCTACGTACCCCTTCATAAGGGGGATCAAGCCATACGTAGTTCTTTTTAAGTTTTAAAACGCAGCGGAAAAACCGAATCAAACAATTTAATTCATGCATGCTTACAAGATCAAATCTAGAAATCAGCACCTTAAGAACACATAGGATTATGCCGGAATCGTTTAAACAATTATGCTAAAACTTTTATGCATGATTAACTATCAGATCTGAAACTTAAGAACTCTATTCTAATTAATCTCCGAATATCCATCGAATGGATTCTGGAGATATCTCTGTGAGGAGCCCCAAAAGAGGGTAAAACCTCGGGGAATTGGACCTAGACCTTGACACCATAATAAATGATTAATGCTAGATTAATATCTTTTATAATGGATGAAAGTTGTGAATCTGATTCTTGACTTCACAGCCACGCACACGAATGGCCTCTACGAGAAGTACATGCGAAGTCCTGAAGGATCTTCTTCCGCAACAGTGCTAGCAGCTGCAGAACACTTGAAAGCTGAAATCTGCCCGCCGGGATTCAATCAACTTTTGATCAATCGTCTTGAAGCAGATAGAGATGAGGTTTGTAAGGGAAGTAGAGGACTCAGATCTGATCTTGAATCTTCTAGATATTCACCCTGAAAACCCTATCTAAAATGGAGAAGAAGAGGAGGGGGAGGCGGGTGAGGAAGAAGGCTGCAATGGATGTGTTTTTGGTGCCCATGTTTAACCCCTTTTAATGGCCTCCGAATTTTCATTCAAAATTCGAAATTTATTTTCAGAAAACCTCTTTTAGTTGGCACATGCAAAGGAATAGGAACAACCCAAATCAGATCTCAACTAAATCTGATTTAAATTCAAATTTTAAACACATGTGCAAGAGGGAAGGAATTTGAAATCCATGCGGCAAGGTAAAACACTTCATAATTTCTAAATCACCTCTTGAAATTCGAATTTAATCCATTCAAAAACTCAGATGCCACCTTGGCTGATGGTTTGAGTGATTAAAATCATTTAACACATTGCTTAATGTTTGAATTTAAATTCAAATAACAAACAATGTCGCCATGTGTCAAGCAATGGGTCCATGTGCCATGCAATAATTTGGTTTATTTAAAATTCATGAAATCCAATTCCATGTCACCAATAATTGCCACATCATCTGAGCCTAATCCCCTTGGGTTGCACCTAATCAAATTTGGTCAAACCCGAATTAAAACAAAGCAATTTGGTTGAACCCAATCTAATCAGGTCAGACCCTGATTGAGCTCAAATTGAATCCAATTCAATTTTGGCTCATGCAAACTCAATCAAATTGAATTATTACTTTGTGTTGGACCTAATTCAATTAGGTCAATCTCCAATTAAGAACAAATTAATTTAAAATTAATTTGATCAGCTTAAGTCCTTTTTGGTTCTGACCTAATCCAATCAGGTCAAAACCCTGATTGAGCCCAAACTTGAATCTAATTCAATTTGGCTCATCCTTAGCACAATTACTCAATCAAATTGAGTTTATTAGTAATTTAATTACTAATTAATCCTTCAATAATTACTTTAATTATTTTATAAGATAATTTGCCAATCAAATTGACCAAATTACCTCTGAATGATTCTTAATCATTCATCAGCTTTCTTGATCAATCAGGAATCTTCTATGCGTGTGACCTCATAGGTTCGAACCTAAGCCGATAGTATAGGAACAATTTTCTACACTAATCGATGTGACCATCTAGCAATGGTACCCGACGTCCGGATAGGTCGAATATATGCGAAGCAAATATTCTGGAACCCTGAACTATGGTTACTGTATAACTCAATCCCTTTGACTCCTAATGCCAGGATGACTTAGAGCTCACTGTCAACCCTATAATTAGTACATCCATTATGTGATTAACTTTAGATATCCCGTGACTCCTCACTGGGATTACCCTGGCCAAGGTTTTGCTAAATTAATCACAAGACATTATCTCCTGTTTTCAGGAGGGGTCAATTCCATCTTGACTCACAACTGACTACGCAAGTACTTGACTGCACCCAGTGACCTTCCGTCACTGAATTAGAAATTCAGGTAGTCCGGTACCAAAGTACAGTGAGTTGCTTGCTAGTCACAGGTTGCGGTCTCAGGTCAGAGGGCCAAACTTATACCCATATCCACTCGGAACATCTCTCGACAGTAGAGCATTCCGGAATTGGTCACGTTTAGTGAAATGTACTTCTACACTTCACTTGTGTGGCATACCAGTGTCTCCACACTCCTTGGTTAAGAGGACAACCAACGTATATGTCACACAACGACCTAATCTCGATAATGTTGTCGTCCTAGTAACAACATATCATTTCGTCGCAAACAAGTTTAAGGACTCAAAGATAAATCCTCCTTTATCATAACATAAGTCCTAAGGACTTCATCATATAAGAGTTCATTTGAAGATGAAATGATGAATAATGCCAAATAACACTTTATTAATTTGTCAATTCATTTACAAAATTCAATCATCAATATGCTGACGATTGACATTTAGGATACAAATTCCAACAGTTCTCAGATTGTATACTCCATGATTAGAACTATTCTATCAAATTAATCCTTAATCAAGAAATCGCCGAGTTTATTTGTTGAAAGTAATATTGTCAAGGGGGATTCCGGATCCCTAGCCTTCTCTATATTCTTGAACGTTGTTTAATTACCTATTATTCTCTACTTTTAATTTCTGAAGATCAACTAAAAATTACATCTAAAAATTACGCTAATAATCTATAGATCGTTTCCTGAGAAATCGACCTCGAACTTCCGAGTTATACTACTTGTGCGATTCTCCTACACTTGGAAGAATAATTTTTCGAAAGCACCAAATTTTTGGTGCCGTTGCTGGGGAACGGCTGAGTTATTAGTATAATTTTAGATTTAATTTTTACCTTAGTAGTTAGTATTTTTCTTTTAAAAAAAAATAAAATCTTTACTACTATTTTTAATTCCCTGCATAGTTTGCATCAAATTCTGATATCATAGAAATTAGCCGTCTGATTGGACTCAAATTTGGTCAGCTAGTGCAAGACATATTGTTAGATAATCTGAACAGTCTGATTGACATTCGGAGATTAATATAAAATCTTGCTGATTTCTGTTTTGAATTTTCTGTGTTTAAATTTTTAGAATCAGAATTTTATTGTTATTATATCTCATTTACCCTTGTTGCTAATTGAAAATTGAAGAAAAAAAAACTTTAAGAAAAGATCAAGGGTGATTATTCAAAAATTAAAAAAAAAAAGAGGAAAAACCTAAAATTTCAAATTTTAAACTTCAAAATTCAAATTTCAAACTTCAACTCATAAAATTTTTAAAAAAGAAATAAATAATTTGCTTGATTAACTATTCAATAAAATTTAATTTCACGTCATAAAACATTAAAGAAAAAATCTCTTGGTTGTTGCATATAGTATAAGGCATCAGCATAAAATATTCTAAGGGCTGAACCCATTAAAAAAGATAAGGTCGGAATTTCATCACTCGTCCTTAGCCCAAAAATCACCCCAGTGCATAAATATTCTAAGCTTAACTAAAATCAACTAGACATTGGCCCCTAAGGATATTCGAGCTCAATAGGACGAAGACCACCGAAAGTTGCACCAATTTCGCTCTATTGGCCCAGTCGATGTCTAGGCAAGCTTTGTCCCTCTAAGGGAGACAGTCTCTGTTCGAGAAAAGTGGGTTTTAAGTAGGACCCTTGCTAAATGCATCGTGACCCCTCCACTTACCTGGGAGCTTATCTGGTCGACTAGGTTACTAGACCGGATTGGAGGCTTAGGTGTCCTCTTCAAACCAGTTTGGAGCTGTCTAGAAATTTAAGAAAAACATTAGGAATTGAGGTGTAATGTTTTGTTGCATGTTTGATTGTGAATAGATTTTCGTATTAGGGTATCTTTAGGTGGTACTTATATTTTTTTTAAAAAAAAGAGAGAAAAATTTTGCATGCTAAAGTGGAATAGGGACGACACCGGTCGATTAAGTCATACAACCTTAGATCATCCTTTAGGACACATCCCTGAAATTCCTTCGCAGTATCTCACACCTTGTGAGATGGCTGATTTAAATGAAGATGCGGGGAGTCACCACAATCGAGAACGAGAACCCCATGTTATGACTCTAAGACAATACCTACAACCGGCTAGGACTAGTCAGCCTTCATGCATAATTTTTCCTGATAATATAGGACATTTTGACATCAAACAAGGGGTAATTCAATTGCTACCCAAGTTTCACGGGTTAGAGTCCGAAAGTCCGTATCTTCATTTAAAGGATTTTGAAGAATTGAGCATTACATTTAGAGTGCCGAACGTCACCGAGGATGTCCTCAAGCTGACATTATTCCCTTTCTCTCTAAAGGATAAGGCCAAAACATGGCTAAACTCCTTGCGACCTAGATCAATAAGAACTTGGCAAGATATGCAGAGAGAATTCTTAAAGAAGTTCTTTTCCACACAAAGGACCAACTTTTTGAAAAGACATATCAGCAATTTCCAACAAAAAGATAATGAAACATCTTATGAATGTTGGGAAAGATTTAAAAACCTTCTTCTCTCATGCCCTCATCATGGGTTCGAAACTTGGAGAACTATTAGTTTCTTTTATGAAGGTTTATCCCCACAGTTGAAACAGTTTGTAGAGACCATGTGCAATGGTAGATTTTTAGAAAAACAACCTGATGAGGCGTGGGAGTATTTGGATTTTCTTGCTGAGACTGCCTAACTTTGGGATAATGGGGATAAAAACAATAAGTCTTTACCTAAGCCTACTAGCTCTGTGCAGGGAGGCCTTTACAACCTCAGAACTGAGGATGATCTTCATGCTAAAATGGCAGCTCTTACTAGAAAAGTAGAAGAAATTGAGCTTAGGAATGTTGAGCCTGTCAAGACTATAGAGCTTAGAAACGAGTGTTGTGGTATCTGCGATATGTCGGGTCACACCACTACAGATTGCCCCACCATACCGGCATTCAAAGAAGTCTTGCACCATCAAGCAAATGCTATGAACTCCTACCAAAAGCCTTATAACAATCCATACTCGAATACCTATAACCCTGGTTGGAAGAATCATCCAAATTTTAGGTGGAGAAATGATCATCCTCAACAGTCACACCATTCAGCTCCTCCACCTGCACATTCTACTTTTGCATCACGACCCTCCCAAAAGCCGAATATCGAGGACACCTTGCAATCTATACAAATTTTTCTACAAGGTCAAGCTAATATCAATGCTCAAAATACTCGAAATTTTGAAGATATAAGGAAGCAATTGTCAATGTTGACTACCGTCCTAAGTACCCAAGAGAAGGGTAAGCTTCCAGCTCAACCCCAACCTAACCCACAAGTGCACGGTAGTAATAATGCGGCTCCTTCTAGTTCGCATACAGAACATGCAAAGAGCATCATGACTTTGCGTAATGGGAAAGTCATTGATCAGACCGTCCCATTGAGACCGCAGGTCACTTCTAATTCTAATGCTCCCAAAGTCAATGAAAGGGACAAAGAAGAAGTTGAGGTCCCAACTTCTACCAAGAAAGTTGAATGTCCTTTTCCCCCATCTTTTCCACAACGGTTAAAGTCGTTGCAAAAGCTCGAACCTAATTCTAAAATTCTTGAGCTTTTCAAGCAAGTAAAGATCAACATACCTCTTCTTGATGCAATCAAACAAGTACCCTCATATGCCAAATTTTTGAAGGACTTGTGTACTATCAAGCGCCGATTAAATGTTAAGAAGAAGGCATTTTTAACTGAAAATGTGAGTGCTATTTTGCAGCACAACATTCTCCCTAAATTTAAGGATCCAGGTTGCCCAACCATCTCATGCATCATAGGCAACTTTAGGATAGAGCGAGCATTGTTAGATTTAGGGGCAAGTGTGAATTTGTTGCCATATTCTGTATATGAGCAACTTGGTTTAGGTGAGTTGAAGCCAACCTCCGTCACTTTGCAATTAGCTGATAGGTCAGTTAAAATTCCAAGGAGGATTATCGAGGATGTATTAGTCCAAGTAGACAAGTTCTACTTTTCTGTCGATTTTATCGTATTGGACACACATCCGGCTTCGAACTCATAATCTCAGATTCTAGTCATTTTAGGACGTCCATTCCTTGCAACTTCTAATGCATTGATTAATTATAGGAATAGCGTCATGAAGCTTTCTTTTGGTAACATGACCTTAGAACTGAACATTTTTAATGTGTGTAAACAACCTAATGATCCCCAAGAGAGTAAGGAGGTTGATTGGGTTGAAACCATCGCAGAAGAATATTTGTTAGCTAAAGCAATTAACGATCCATCCGATGATAGCTTAATTGATTGGTGTCCTAATGGAACTGATGATGATGATTTGTCAGTCACACCTATTGTGGATAATCTGGATATCAAGATGGTCAATGGGTGGAGACCAAAAGTAGGGGAATTTGAGAGGTTGTCGCCTCGAGAGGTGAAAATAGTACCATCTCATGAGCAAGCACCCAAGCTCGAATTGAAACCCTTACCAAAGGAACTTAAGTATGCTTTTCTTGGACCCAAAGACACTTTTCTTGTAATCATCTCGTCTGGACTTGATCATACCCAAGAAAGAAAATTAGCTGGTGTTCTAAAGAATCATAAAGGAGCCTTAGGATGGTTTATTGCTGACTTGAAGGGAATTAGCCCCTTAATTTGCACGCACCGGATATATTTGGAGGACAATGCCAAAACCACAAGGCAAATGCAACGAAGGTTAAATCCTACGATGTGAGATATGGTTAAGGCAGAAGTCCTCAAGTTGCTTGATGTGGGTATTATTTACCCAATTTTCGACAGCAAGTGGGTAAGCCCTACTCAAGTCATTCCTAAGAAATCGGGTTTGATAGTAGTAGAAAATGAATAAGGTGAACTAGTTCCAACTCGTGTCTCGATGAATTGGCGCATGTGTGTTGACTACCGAAAGCTGAATTTGGTCACATGAAAGGATCACTTTCCTCTACCCTTCCTAGACCAAGTATTGGAGAGGGTTGCAGGGCATGATTTCTATTATTTTCTCGATGGCTATTCGGGATATTATCAAATTGAAATTTCACCAGAAGATCAAGAGAAGACTACCTTCACTTGTCCTTTTGGCACATTTGCTTTCCGACGAATGCCATTTGGGTTGTGTAATGCACCTGCAACATTCCAAAGATGCATGCTCAGCATCTTTGAAGACATGAACGAGAAATTTTTGGAAGTGTTCATGGACAACTTCTCCATTTTTGGCGACACATTTGATGATTGCATGTCACATTTACAAGCCGTCTTAGCTCGATGTATGGAAAAGAATTTGATACTGAATTGGGAGAAATACCACTTCATGGTGCCAAAGGGAATTGTCTTAGGACATATTGTTTCATCGAAGGGCATGGAAGTAGATAGAGCTAAGATTGATTTAATTGCTAAGCTACCTGCACCTAAGACAGTTAGAGATGTTAGATCATTTTTGGGTCACACCGGATTTTATAGAAGGTTCATCAAGGACTTTAGCATCATAGCTCGACCATTATGTAACCTCCTATCCCTTGATACACCGTTCAATTGGACTGAAACATGTCAGGAGGCATTCGAAAAGCTGAAGTCTATGCTTAGCACTGCACCCATCGTGCGATCACCTGATTGGTCATTACCTTTTGAGATTATGTGCGATGCTAGCGACTATGCGATAGGAGCTGTCCTACGACAACGCAAGGATAATAAACCATATGTCATTTACTATGCAAGCAAAACCTTAAACGATGCTCAAATGAATTACACTACCACTGAGAAGGAATTGCTTGCAGTAGTATTTGTCTTAGATAAATTTCGCTCTTATATCCTTGGTGCTCCTATTGTTATCTTCATGGACCATGCGGCACTAAAATATTTGTTGGATAAGAAAGAGGCCAAACCACGCTTAATATGATGGATACTTCTACTCCAAGAATTTGATATCACTATCAAAGATAAAAAGGAAGTAGAGAATGTGGTTGCTGACCATTTATCACGATTAGTTTTTAATGATTCGGTACCACAGTTCCCCATCAAGGACTCATTCCCCGAAGAGCAATTGTTTGCACTTTCTACTATGCCATGATATGCTGATATTGTAAACTTTCTTGTCACGAACCGGATTCCGGAACATTGGGGGTCGACAGATAGAAATTTTTTTTTGCTCGAAGTAAGGAATTATTACTATGACGAACCCTATTTATTTAAATATTGCAATGACCAAATTTTTAGACGATGCATACCGGATCATGATATACAAAGTGTACTTTCTTTCTGTCACACTGATGCTTGTGGTGGACACTTTACTTCTAAGAAAACAGCAGCTAAGGTATTGCAATATGGTTTTTATTGGCCTACACTATTTAAAGATGCCCACGAATTCTATAGGACATGTGACCCATGTCAACGTGTTGGGAGTCTAACTCGTAGGCAAATGATGCCTCTTCAGCCCATTACTGCTATTGAAATTTTTGACATATGGGGCATCGATTTTATGGGCCCATTTCCACCATCTTTTGGATATGAGTACATTTAAGTTGGGGTCGAGTATGTGTCCAAATGGGTAGAAGCTGTCGCTTGTAAGACCAATGATCACAAACCCATCCAGAAGTTTTTAAAAGAAAATATTTTTTCACAATTTGGGATGCCTAAGGTCATAATTAGTGATGGTGGAAAACACTTTTGTAATAAGCCTTTTGAGACATTATTAAAAAAGTATGGTGTCACCCATAGAGTTGCTACTCCATATCATCCACAAATCAGTGGCCAGGTAGAGTTAGCCAATAGAGAAATCAAGCGTATTTTAGAGAAAACGGTGAACCCATCATGGAAAGATTGGTCCTTGAAACTATCAGATGCATTATGGGCTTATCGTACTGCATACAAAACCATTCTTGGCATGTCTCCCTACCGGCTAGTTTACAGAAAAGCATGTCATCTTTCTGTAGAAATAGAGCATAAATCGTATTGGGCAATTAGAAAATTGAATTTTGATTTATATGATGCCGGTCTAGCTAGAAAATTGCAATTGAACGAGCTTAATGAGATTCGCAGAGATGCTTATGATAATGCTAAAATTTGCAAAGAACGAATGAAGATCTTACATGATAAATCAATTTTAAAAAAATCTTTTGAACCTTTGCAAAAGGTTCTTTTATATGATTTCCGCTTACATCTGTTTTCTGGTAAGTTGCGATCGAGATGGACAGGTCCTTACATTATAAAAACTGTTTTTCCATATGGAATGGTTGAGATTGAGAATCCACGGGATGGTAAAATTTTTAAGGTAAATGGATACAGGTTAAAATCTTTTCTTGAGAATTTTGCAGATGAAGAGGACTCCTTTTTGGGGGAGCCTTCTTATGACTAAATATGTGTTGGAAATTGTGTCCCAAAGCCAATTTTTAATTGTAAGAAATTGGATTATGTATATATTTTATTAAAATGAATAAAAATTTATTCTGGCAATTTTCTATTCATCACAAGTGTTATATCTTCATATTGAACTCCTGTGTATTGTGATGAAGTCCTTAGGACTAATTTAGTGGATTAAAGAGGTTTTATCATTTAGTCCTTAAACCAGTTCGCGACCAAATGATGAGCTGTCAATTGGACAATAGCTATGTCAAGTATAGGTCGTTGTGTGTCATTTAGTTGGTTGTCCTCTTAAACCAAGAAGTGTGGAGACACTGTATGGCATACAGGTGAGATGTAGGAGTACATCATCACTGAACTGTGACTCACCTGCGTAGCACTCCACTGTCGGGAGTTAGCTCGCAAAGCGTATGGGCATAAGTACCCCTTAGACCTGAGACTGTCACGGTGACTTGCAAGCAACTCACTGTACTTAGGCACTGGATGACCTGAATTTCTAATTCAGGGATCGGAAGGATGCTGGGTGCAGTCAAGTACTCGCGAAGTCTGTGTACGAGTCAAGATGGGATTGACCGCTCCAGATTATAGGAGTTGATGTCTCGCTGTATTTCAATTCAGTAAAACCTTGGCCAGGGTAAACCAAGTGATGGTCACTTGATTTGATTAATTGAAATATACTATGGATGACCGGACCCAGAGTTCGACAGTCCACTCTGAGGTCATCTTGAGCATCGATGGTCATAGGGATGAATTATGCAACAACCATACGTCTAGGTTCTTAAATGTTGCTTTGCATATTTGACCTATCCGGACGTCGGGTATCATTGCTAGATGGTCACCTCGATTAGTGCATGGAGTAGTCCATGTACTACCGGCTCAGTGTTCGAACCTATCGGAGTCACGCACATTAGTCAAGCTAAGTAGGAAGGTCTTGGCCCAATTTAATTAAGAATTAAATTGTGGGTCATTTGGAATTTGGTTCTGTCTATGTTCAGCTAGCACTGAATATGAGGTACATGCTAAATTTCATGGATGAACAACTAATTAAGTCTGTATTTCAGGTCCATCAAGTTTCAATTAATGTAATGGAACTTGATTAGGACTCAATTGTTGAGATTGGATTTGATTGGGTCTAAATTAGTGTAATTGGGCTCGATCATGATTTAAGTGGGATTTAATTTCGTATTTGTTCTGATCTAAGTCGGACTTGGATCGAGCCAAAACTGGACCCAATTGAATTCCCCATGAGTCGGACTCATGTGGAATTTTTTCCGAGTCAAAAATCATTTAAATCGGCTGTCAATTTGGATTAGAACCAAATAGGCTTGCTTTATTACAAAATGGGCTTACCCATTTCCTATTTGGCTAAAACCATTTCAATTGTTAATGGCTGACTTGGTTTTTAAATCCCATTTAAATACCTCCTGTGGACCCATGGACCCTTAAGCTCATGGACCCTTAAGAGATGCTTGTGAGCCGCGATGAAAAAAAAAACGCCTGGGAGCAAAACAGAGTCTTCTTCATCCTTGGTTCAACGCCATGCTGTGCCACCATCCGGACTCCGTTCGGCTTGCCGTCTGGACCGGAATGTTCGGTTTTGAACCGGCTACATTCTGGTTCATTTAGATCTTTGAGATCTGGCACGTTTTCATCGATTCACTAGTTTTTTCCCACCGTTTGTTTTGAAACAAGCGTTATGAAATTCATCCATAAATGAATTCTTTAATGCTTGGTCAATAGCGCCTCTTAACTCCTCTTAGCGTTGGCCTATTTGAGGCCACCGTATCATCTTGAAGAGGAGAGGATGAGAATTTTCTTGAGAAGAAAATCGTCAGACAGAAGGGGAGATTTGCTGCTGTGAAGAAGAAGAAGACAGAGAGGGAGTCCTTTTCTCCTCCCTTCCATTCCCTCTGGTGGTTTGGAGTTCGGCCTAGGGTCGGTGTCCTCTCCTTCCTTCCATTCCCTCTGTGATCAAGATCAAGAGACGGGCATCAGTTCGGCTCAGGCGTATTGTGAAGAAACGGGAGGAAAGAAACCAAAGAAAGAAAGAAAGAGAAGAAAGAAAGAAATAGGAAGGTCCTTTTTCTAGATTTCCTTTCTTCCAAGGGTCCTTTTGCAAAAGATTGTTTTGCACGAGTAAAGACATCATCCAACCTTCTTGCGAAGCTTGACGTGCGTGCGAAGTAGAGGGCTTGCAGATCCAGGCCTTGCAGAGCTACCTTCAGGGATCTAGATCCAAATCCAGATTCAAATTACCTCGACCAACTTCCGCTATGGGCTTGAGGTAATTTTACATAAAAGTTAAATTTAATATTTATAATTGTTATAAATAAAATAAAAAAATTTAAAACTGATTTTTCATGCCTGGCGTTCGATTTTATCGGACAACTCGGGAAATTTTTTTCTTCAACTGGTACCAGAGCCAGGTTGGCCGATGGAATTGGCCTATAACATCTAGAATTATGCATGATTTAATTTTTAAATTTAGATTTGATCTAGATTTATTGATAAAATATCAATCTTGTGCTGAATTATAAGGTTGTCCTGCTATAAGGTTAATCCCTTATAGTGAAAAGGTTGTCCTAGCACAAAATTGAGATTAATTAGTATCATAAAATAAATAGTTTATTTTTGTAAAATTATGCATAATTGATGTTTATGAAATTTTAGTTTTAAATTTATTATGACCACAAAGTTTAAATATAAATTGTTTATATTTGGAATAAATTGACACCTTGAATCCATGATCATAATGCATTTAATAAAGAATTAAATGTTGAATTTAAAATTTAAAATTTGAATTTCAAATAAAGATTTAAAATTCAAAATTTGAAATTCGAATTAAAATTTAAATTTGAACATGGGTTTTGGGGCATGGGTTAGCACAATCAGATTAGTTGACTAGGTTAGACCTAATCATGAAATCAAATTGAAATAGACTAACTTAAGAAACATGATTTAATCTAATCAATAGTTGAACTAGACTAAATCAAGCTTTATAAAATGATAAACTCAATAGTTGTAGTTTATTATATCCAAACATTTCAATTGGATCTGATTGTGGCTCAGTGGTCGAGCCCGAGTTCCTAAGGATAACCTAAATCAACTTGATAAACCAATTGGTGTCTAAGGTAAGTCGGCATTTGATCATGGTTTTTAATTGGGGCTACCTCTTACCTGGCCAACATAGTTGGTGTCTAGGAAAGAGGTTAATGGCGTAACCCTCCCATGATCTCTCTTACCTGGCCAATTTGGTCGATCAAGTTATGATTAAGGTACCTTGAGACTTGGCACTCACCCATGCCATCAAGGAAATCAGTGTGACTGATTTAGGTGTCTAATAGACCAATAAGAGCTAGTTCTCTATATGATTTGGTGAAATCAGTGGGAGGATTTAGAATTATCGATCAAGTTACATATCATTTAAAATCCTCTAAATTATTAGGTCCTTAAAATGATAAAGTTATATAGATAACTAGATCATAGCCTCCCATTAAGGTGAATGATAATAGGTCCAATATTATAGTTGAACATGCAGGACGCTTCCGTCTGGTGTTCCTCTGAATACTGGAATTATCCTTCGTTATATGATAGCTTTTTGAGCTATCTAATTGTGATTAGGTTGGCCGAGCCTTCCTCGGGCCTGATCATACATTAGGTAGTGTCATCGAGTTAGTTCATTAATGGTTGGACCTAACCAGGATTTTCAGTGGAGGCCTCCGCCTACTGATTACCACCTGGGGCAAAATTGATTACTAGAAATTGGTTAGAGAAACAATTGGTAATAGACCTACCCTTAGATGCAAATGGGTTGGCCGAGCCTTCCTCGGGCCCGTATGCAGTCTATGCGGATTCTAGTACCCACTAAGGAATTAAAGTAATTCCTCGAATTAAAGGTAGAGGCTATTAATTCGATTAAAATAGTGGGAGAAAACTTTAGACTAAAGTCCAAGTCTTTAGGATTAAATAAATCATATACTAATTAGTTGGGTTTTTTCTTTATTTTTCAGATATGGCTAACTCATTATCCCTCCGAACACTATTAGACAATGATAAGCTTAATGGACCTAACTTCGATAGCTGGTATCGAAAGATGAAAATAGTATTAGAGCATGAGCGGATCCTGTATGTGATATCGGATCCTGCATCTGAGGAACCTGCAGCCAATGCACCACGTGCAATCAGAGACGCTTATCAGAAGTGGCTCAATGATCGCACTACAGTGCGTTGCATCATGAGGGCCTCGATGAATGACGAGTTTAGTCGTAAATTCTAGGAAGCGCAGCCAGTGGAAATCCTTCAAATGTTGAAGGAGTCTTTCGGCACACCTGATGATGTTGAACGACATAAGACCTCCTGCGCTATATTCAATGCCCGCATAAGGGAAGGGGCATCGGTCACCGATCATGTATTGTACATGGTCGAACAAATCGATCGCCTAAGTAAACTTGGCTTTCCTTTGCACGAGCAATTGGGCAAGGATGCCATTTTGAATTCACCTCCCAAGTCCTACCTGACCTTCCTTAGTCATTATAGAATGACTAAACCTGAAGTATCCTATCATGGTTTGCTAGGTTTACTGCAGACCTATGAGAAGGATCACCAACTCAAAAAGGAGTCGGTGAATGTGGTAGGTGGGACTTCTGCAAGGCTTTCTTCCTTTAAGAAAGGAAAGAAGAAGAAGGTGCAGAAAGCTCGTGCTGGGTCTCTAAGCCCAGCCAGACTAAGAAGCATAAAGCCGATAAGAGCAAGGCAGAGTGTTTCTTCTGTAAGAAGATGGGTCATTGGAAGCAGAACTGTCCGGCTTATATAGCGTCCCTTGATCCAAACAGGCCTAAGAAGAAAAAGCAGCAAACAGTTGCTGCACAAGGTAATTATATGATAACACCTTGTAATTTTTCAATTTATGATTCTACCACTTGGGTATTGGATACCGGAAGTCCAATTAATATTTGCAATTCATTGCAGGGACTTCAAGTTAGTAGAAGATTCAAGAATGACGAGAGATTCCTGAACGTTGGAGATGGAAGATCAGTTCCAGTCCTAGCTTTAGGAGTCATTCAGCTTGTTTTTGAATCTAGAGTAGTCATATTAGATGATTGTCATTATTGTCCAACATTTTTAATGAATGTCATCTCTGTAGGCCTTTTGGCCAAAAATGGTTATTGTTTATCAATAAAAGAAAATTTTTGTGATATCATTTTGAATGGTATTAAAATTTTTCGTGGACAATTGAAATATAGCATTTATACTCTATCACTGCCTGTGAATGTAATGTACACCTCTAATAAACGCCCTAAGTTAGATAATGTCAATGAAGCCTATTTATGGCATTGCCGGCTAGGTCACATAAATAAAAACAGGATAAACAGGTTAGCCCAACAGGGCATTTTAGAAATCAATGATTGTGAATCATTGCCAACTTGTGAATCCTGTCTTCTGGGTAAGATGACCAAGTCACCTTTTTCTGGAAAGGGTGAACGAGCCAGCGATGTTCTTGGCCTCATACATACTGATGTATGTGGACCTATGAACGTAAGTGCCAAAGGTGGTTATGCCTACTTCATAACCTTCACAGATGACCTATCCAGGTATGGGTATGTCTATCTGATGAAGCATAAGTCGGAATCATTTGAAATGTTCAAACGATTTCGTAATGAAGTAGAAAAACAGACTGGAAAGAGTATTAAGATCCTTCGGTCAGACCGAGGAGGAGAATACCTTTCCGGTGATTTCTTGACTTATCTAGAGGAGAATGGGATTCTCTCACAATGGACCCCTCCAGGAACACCTCAGCACAATGGTGTATCCGAAAGGAGGAATCGAACTCTGTTAGACATGGTTCGATCCATGATGGGGTTTACTAGTCTGCCTCTATCTTTTTGGGGTTATGCTTTAGAGTCTGCGTGTATAATACTAAATAAGGTTCCAAGTAAGTCTATTGAGAAGACTCCATATGAGATATGGACTGGGCGTAAGCCGACACTTTCATACCTTAGGGTTTGGGGATGTCCGGCTTATGTTAAACGTTCTCAAACTGACAAACTTGGTCCTAGGTCCGATAAGTGTTATTTTGTAGGGTACCCCAAGGAAACTAGGGGTTATTACTTCTACCTTCCTAATGAACAAAAGGTGTTCGTAGGACTTAAGGCAACCTTTTTGGAAAGGGAATTCCTTAGTGAAGGAATTGTTGCCTCTAAGGTTGAACTTAATGAAGCTCAGCAGATGGAAGATTTAACACAAACTACTGAACCCATAGAACCGGATTCGATTAGATCAAACCCGGAGCCCAATATAGAAGCACCATTAAGGCGATCAGGTAGAGTACCGTGTCAAGTGGACAGATACTACGGTTTCTTGGTCCAAGATGCAGATCCCGTTGAGCTTGATGAGAACAATGAGGATCCGATTACCTATATGGATGCTATGCAGAGGTCCGACTCTGAGTTATGGCTTAATGCCATGAGATCCGAAATGGAATCCATGGAAATCAATAGTGTATGGACACTAGTTGATCCACCCGAAGGGATAAAACCCATAGGGTGCAAATGGATCTTCAAAAGAAAGAGAGGCGCAGACGGAAAGGTGGAGACCTATAAAGCCCGTCTGGTTGCTAAGGGGTATCGTCAACGTTATGGTATCGACTATGACGAGACTTTTTCTCCTGTGGCAATGCTAAAATCTATTCGGATCATGCTTGCTATAGCAGCATTTATGGATTATGAAATCTGGCAAATGGATGTGAAAACAGCTTTTCTAAATGGAGAGCTGGAAGAAGAGGTGTATATGATACAACCTGAGGGTTTCACATCCACAGACGAGTCCAAAGTATGCAAGCTACAAAAGTCCATTTATGGACTTAAGCAAGCTTCTCGAAGTTGGAACATACATTTCGATAAAACTATCAAAACGTATGGCTTCGTTAAGAACGAAGAAGAACCTTGTGTCTACAAGTGGGCTAACGGTTCAGTGATAACATTCCTTGTATTGTATGTGGATGACATTCTCTTAATTGGGAATGACATTCCTGCATTACAAAATGTGAAACTTTGGCTGTCATCACAATTCTCCATGAAGGATTTAGGAGAAGCATCCTACATCTTAGGGATAAAGATCTATAGAGATAGATCTAAGAGGTTGCTTGGATTGTCCCAATCCACGTACATCGACACTATGTTGAAGCGGTTCAACATGGAGAATTCCAAGAAGGGCTATCTTCCGATAGGCCAAGGAATTTCTCTCTCTAAGAAAGATTGTCCGACAACTTCCGAAGAGAGAGAGCGTATGAGTAGAATCCCGTATGCTTCTGCAATAGGTTCTATCATGTACGCCATGACATGTACAAGACCGGATGTTGCTTACTCACTAGCAGTAGCGAGTAGGTATCAGTCTGATCCGGGTGAGAACCATTGGAAGGTGGTGAAAACCATCCTTAAGTATTTAAGAAATACTAAGGACCAATGGTTAATCTATGGAGAATCTGACTTAAAACTTGTGGGGTTTACAGACTCTAGTTTTCAGTCAGACCATGATGACAGTAAGAGTATGTCAGGATTTGTGTTTATCCTGAATGGAGGAGCAGTCTGCTGGAAAAGTTCCAAGCAGCATTCAGTAGTCGATTCCGTATGCGAAGCAGAGTATGTTGCTGCATCAGATGCGGCAAAGGAAGCTGTTTAGATCAAGAAATTTGTAAATCAACTTGGTGTTGCTCCCTCAATCAACGGTCCAGTTCTTTTGTATTGTGACAATACTGGAGCCATTGCACAAGCAAAGGAGCCAAAGTCTCACCACAGGACCAAGCACATTCTGCGTCGCTACCACCTTGTACGAGAGATTGTGGAACGAGGTGACGTCAATCTTCAGAAGATCGATGGAAAGGAGAACCTAGCTGACCCATTCACTAAAGCCCTTTCTGTAAAGGAGTTCGATTATCACAAATCGAAGATGGGTATAAGATACTGTACAAATTGGCTTTAGTCCAAGTGGGAGTTGTTGGGAATTGTGTCCCAAAGCCAATTTTTAATTGTAAGAAATTGGATTATGTATATATTTTATTAAAATGAATAAAAATTTATTCTGGCAATTTTTTATTCATCACAAGTGTTATATCTTCAAATTGAACTCCTGTGTATTGTGATGAAGTCCTTAGGACTAATTTAGTGGATAAAAGAGGTTTTATCATTTAGTCCTTAAATCAGTTCGCGACCAAATGATGAGCTGTCAATTGGACAATAGCTATGTCAAGTATAGGTCGTTGTGTGTCATTTAGTTGGTTGTCCTCTTAAACCAAAAAGTGTGGAGACACTGTATGGCATACAGGTGAGATGTAGGAGTACATCATCACTGAACAGTGACTCACCTGCGTAGCACTCCACTGTCGGGAGTTAGCTCGCAAAGCGTATGGGCATAAGTACCCCTTAGACCTGAGACTGTCACGGTGACTTGCAAGCAACTCACTGTACTTAGGCACTGGATGACCTGAATTTCTAATTCAGGGATCGGAAGGATGCTGGGTGCAGTCAAGTACTCGCGAAGTCTGTGTACGAGTTAAGATGGGATTGACCGCTCCAGATTATAGGAGTTGATGTCTCGCTGTATTTCAATTCAGTAAAACCTTGGCCAGGGTAAACCAAGTGATGGTCACTTGATTTGATTAATTGAAATATACTATGGATGACCGGACCCAGAGTTCGACAGTCCACTCCGAGGTCATCTTGAGCATCGATGGTCATAGGGATGAATTATGCAACAACCATACGTCTAGGTTCTTGAATGTTGCTTTGCATATTTGACCTATCCGGACGTCGGGTATCATTGCTAGATGGTCACCTCGATTAGTGCATGGAGTAGTCCATGTACTACCGGCTTAGTGTTCGAACCTATCGGAGTCACGCACATTAGTCAAGCTAAGTAGGAAGGTCTTGGCCCAATTTAATCAAGAATTAAATTGTGGGTCATTTGGAATTTGGTTCTATCTATGTTCAGCTAGCACTGAATATGAGGTACATGCTAAATTTCATAGATGAACAACTAATTAAGTCTGTATTTCGGGTCCATCAAGTTTCAATTAATGTAATGGAACTTGATTAGGACTCAATTGTTGAGATTGGATTTGATTGGGTCTAAATTAGTGTAATTGGGCTCGATCATGATTTAAGTGGGATTTAATTTCGTATTTGTTCTGATCTAAGTCGGACTTGGATCGAGCCGAAACTGGACCCAATTGAATTCCCCATGAGTCGGACTCATGTGGAATTTTTTCCGAGTCAAAAATCATTTAAATCGGCTGTCAATTTGGATTAGAACCAAATAGGCTTGCTTTATTACAAAATGGGCTTACCCATTTCCTATTTGGCTAAAACCATTTCAATGGTTAACGGCTGACTTGGTTTTTAAATCCCATTTAAATACCTCCTGTGGACCCATGGACCCTTAAGCTCATGGACCCTTAAGAGATGCTTGTGAGCCGCGATGAAAAAAAAACGCCTGGGAGCAAAATAGAGTCTTCTTCATCCTTGGTTCAACGCCATGCTGTGCCACCATCCGGACTCCGTTCGGCTTGCCGTCTGGACCGGAATGTTCGATTTTGAACCGGCTACATTCTGGTTCATTTAGATCTTTGAGATCTGGCACGTTTTCATCGATTCACTAGTTTTTTCCCACCGTTTGTTTTGAAACAAGCGTTATGAAATTCATCCATAAATGAATTCTTTAATGCTTGGTCAATAGCGCCTCTTAACTCCTCTTAGCGTTGGCCTATTTGAGGCCACCGTATCATCTTGAAGAGGAGAGGATGAGAATTTTCATGAGAAGAAAATCGTCAGACAGAAGGGGAGATTTGCTGCTGTGAAGAAGAAGAAGACAGAGAGGGAGTCCTTTTCTCCTCCCTTCCATTCCCTCTGGTGGTTTGGAGTTCGGCCTAGGGTCGGTGTCCTCTCCTTCCTTCCATTCCCTCTGTGATCAAGATCAAGAGACGGGCATCAGTTCGGCTCAGGCGTATTGTGAAGAAACGGGAGGAAAGAAACCAAAGAAAGAAAGAAAGAGAAGAAAGAAAGAAATAGGAAGGTCCTTTTTCTAGATTTCCTTTCTTCCAAGGGTCCTTTTGCAAAAGATTGTTTTGCACGAGTAAAGACATCATCCAACCTTTTTGCGAAGCTTGACGTGCGTGCGAAGTAGAGGGCTTGCAGATCCAGGCCTTGCAGAGCTACCTTCAGGGATCTAGATCCAAATCCAGATTCAAATTACCTCGACCAACTTCCGCTATGGGCTTGAGGTAATTTTACATAAAAGTTAAATTTAATATTTATAATTGTTATAAATAAAATAAAAAAATTTAAAACTGATTTTTCATGCCTGGCGTTCGATTTTATCGGACAACTCGGAAAATTTTTTCCTTCAATATGAAGGCAAAGGTATGTGTATATTAGTTAGAATTATTTTTTTTCTAGTTTCGTAGGTCTTATTTTCCGGATATCAACAGCTCAAGGCATTCTTCTTCTCTCCAATATTATTTTCTCTACTGTCTCTCATATAAATATTTCTTGTATCTATCACATTGAGGACAATGCAATGTTTAAGTTAGGGGGAGGAAAATATTTTGCTAAAAAAAAAAACTTGTTTTTGCATTTGATTTATTACCAATGCACATGTATTTTCATATTGAGTTTGTGCAACTATTAAGGCAAGGAACACATGCATACTATGACTGATCAGAGATCTATTATTAGATCCCCGCACATGTACTTAATGATTATAGAAAGGCCTCAGGAGTTCACATTTGTTTAATGCATTTTTATTAAGCCATATCTGTAAAAGAAGTACGAGTATCCTTGTCCGTACTATAAGGTTCATGATTTGGTTTTCACATAAAGATAGAGGTTGAATACCCTAGCTAGATCATCTAAGTGTCTTATGTTCCAACCTTGGTTGACCTATAGTCACGATACAGTCACATTATATGGTTCAGTTTACCTTCTCTATTCTTAAAAAAAAAAAAAAAGTGAGGAGATGACAAGTCTAACCTCGTGGCGTAGTCTGGTTCGAGTAATTAAGCCTAAGGAGTGTTTCACCTAATGCCTTAAGCCAACTGGATCAGGAGTCATTGGCCGAAAACTCGCTACATGGATATTACTAGAGCCTAAGGGGGTTGGACTATTGTAATCGTCATATTTGTTTCAAAATAAAAATAAGCATGAATAAGGTTGGTTGGACTGAACCCAGTGACATGTGGTAATGGCTGGTTTGACTCCATTAATTTGGAACTCTGTGTGCTTTGGATGTTTAGCTGGGCTTGAGAGCTCCTTTTTTATATGCAAACGATTTTTGACAAATTTAAACAACATGAGATATTCTGAAAATTTGATGGATCAAGCTCTAATAAACTGTAGTAAACACTTGTGAACTTGAGTAGTGCACCTAAAAATTCAGGCAGTACCATGTTGTGGTGGAGGTATTAGTGCTTTAAGAAAGTCATTCTGTTTATGCACACTACACTTTAGTATTCCCCTTGCTTTGATAGTTGCCATACTTGAGAAAAATATATATCACATGTGTATTAACTTAAATTTCATTATATATCATTTTATAAATGATGTTTGTGGGTAACATCACTGCAAACCCTTACGAGATAACACTCGTCCACTAGGGTAACCTAGGGGTTTAACGGCTTGTTGTACGTGCTAAGTGCAAACGCGATTCCTACGAAAGAGAGTACTTATCTTAATTTTATGCAATTAGTTCTAACAAAACATCAAAGGATCACCCAACACTTTTTGTACTCTCATGTTATTGTTTACTCTGAATTGCTAGAGACTAGCAATAAGCTAGTTGGGGGGTGTGATGAGAGCACAAAAGTGCGATCTACACCCTGCTTAAATTAGTATTACTGCCAACATATCACGATAAAAATATTATATTTTTGTTAGATGCAGGTGATCATAAATCAGAGTTAAGATGCGTATTTGGTACAGATTGGGATGACGCATGACCCTGAACCTGATCATGCTGAAGCATAATTGAATCTGATCAAGTACACTTCACTCGAGCGACACTTGGCAGCCATTCGGAGGCAGCGCAAGATGGATCCACTAAGGGCCTAATTTCATCATCCGGGAAGATCCAAAAGCACGCAGCGGATCTGTGATCTGATCTCCCGCAACCCCTCATCTAGATCCCACGATCAACGCCCTCATCTTCCGCCCGTTTAACACGCCTCCCAGCTTCCTCCATCTCCGTTCTTCAGCGTGCGACCCCGTACCCTAGCCGTTCATGAGCTTCCACCCAGCATCCCAGAGATCCCAGCCATCTGCCGCGTCTGCATCCCAGAACACCCAGCCGACCGTGCCGTCCGCCTCCTCCACAGCACCCGCGATCAGCCCCTTCGTCCGCTCATCCCAGCACCATCAGCGCGTCCACCTCTTCCGTGATCAACATCCGCTCCTCTTCCACCATTTCAACGCTCCCATGCTTCAGCCCGTGATCATCTCCCAGCATCCCGTGAATCTTCCCAGCGGCCGTCCGGAAGAGATCGCGCTCCTCCACAACGTCCGCCCGAGCCCGAGCGTCCCAGCCATCCCGTCTTCACTGCATCCCAGCCAAGATCAGCGCCCGCTTCTTCCTCCGTTCCAGCCATCCGTGATCCACTCTCGCGGTCGTCCCAGCATCCGTTCTCAGCATTGGAGCCGGCCGCAATCACCTCCCGGATCCGTGATTTGATCTTCCGCACCCATTCCCGCGATCCGACTGTTCGCATCCTAAGCATCCAACCGCGATTACCTCCCAACCCCATTCATTCCATTCGTCCGTTCACCTTCCAGCGACTGTGGCGATTCTCCTCCACAGAGTCCACCTCTCCCGTGATTCAAGCAACCGTTCGCAAGCTTCCAGCAGTCCGTGATCATCTCCCGAGATGCAGCCCTTCCGTCGATCTCCATCGCATACAAAGGAAGGGCTATATAGCTCGGATTCGGGAAAAACAGAGGGGGCTGGGGGGGGGGGGACGTTGTTCTGGTTCCCACACAAACAGGGGAGGGGGGTTGAGCTGTCTCATTGAAAGAAAAAAAAAGAGAAAGAAACAGGGTATGCCCTGTTTCCGAAAAGAAAAAAAAATATAAAGGAAGAGGTGATGTTTTGAATGGAGGGCTGATTTCTTTTGGCAAAGGGTGATGATGAATCCTTGTCATGTTGCTTTCATCAAGTACATTCTAAACCTTTATTCTAATTATTTTATATCCATTGGTATGTTTTGGATTCTTGCATATTTATTTATTAGATAGATCTTGTATGGTTTATATATATTGATGCATGGATTGTTTCAATACTTGATTTGTCGTAGACGTAACCGGCACGATAAATACTTGGATGTTAAATTCATGTTCTCAGATTGTATACTCCATGATTAGAACTATTCTATCAAATTAATCCTTAATCAAGAAATCACCGAGTTTATTTGTTGAAAGTAATATTGTCAAGGGGGATTCCGGATCCCTAGCCTTCTCTATATTCTTGAACGTTGTTTAATTACCTATTATTCTCTGCTTTTAATTTCTGAAGATCAACTAAAAATTACATCTAAAAATTATGCTAATAATCTATAGATTGTTCCCTGAGGAATCGACCTCGGACTTCCGAGTTATACTACTTGTGCGATTCTCCTGCACTTGGGAGAACAATTTTTCGAAGGCACCACTTGAGGCGTGATGAAGAGCCATCAGAAGAGTGCGTGAGAAAAAGGAATGGCGCTAGAATCATAATGGCGCCTCATCATGAGGCGCCTCTTGGTTTGGATAAGGATGAAACATCCTTATCTCCTTATCAAATAAAGATCTCATCTTATCTCTCCTCATCACGCCCCTATCTTGATATGCCTTCTCATTAGGAGGCACTCCCTTTTGGATCACACATCTCTTGATGGATGAATGGATGGCAAGGATGCATCTCTATGCCATCTATAAATAGGAGTCGCACCCAATGTTTTTATTCATCAGAACTCTAGAAAACCAACTCTCTCTTATCCTTTCTTTCTTACAAGTCTTCTTTCTTTCTAACATCTCTCTCTTAGGTTGTCTTAAGCCCAGACAAGGAGGTCTTCTTTAGGACAAATAGCTTAGAAGGAAATTTAGAAAAATGAAAAAAATTAGAAAGGAAGAAAAGCAAGCCATTAGAGTTCTTTAGAAGAATTCAGCATCAAAGATCAAATTCTTTTGAGCTAGAGTCTTGAATCAAGTTTCTGTATGGATCAATGTTGGAGGTGAACACTTGGGCACCTAGTAAAAATTCTGCATATTGGATATAGCGTTGGAGGTATTCCTCTATTCCTATGTTTATATTTATTTATTTGATTGTTACCATTAAGGTGATCTTGGTTCATAAGGGTTTAATGTAATGAAATTTTATTAAGAAATTTTTGAAATCCCATGCTTCCGCTGCCCCCTAATATCATACCAAAACCCTTCTGTGGTATCAGAGCCACCCTTTATTGGTTCAATCAAATAAACATGCATGATGTAGGATTTATAATTTGCTATGAGATAGCATTGTTATATGTTGTAGCATGTTTATAAAAATGTTGAGATAGCAATATTATATGATATGAGATAGCAATGTTATATTGTTCAAATTTTTTAAAGCATGTTCACACTCCTTGCTATGTTACATTAGAAATGCTATATATGCATGTGTTACATTTATAGAATGTGCAAGAGACGAGAAAGCCCTCATAAAAATTATATTAAGTCGTAGTGCAAGATATTTTGAGCTAACCCATTCTAGAGTAATTGATCTAGTTGGTATCTAGGAAAGCATTAAAGGTGGTTACTTAATTTACTCTCTAAGAAAAACTGATGAGAGCACAAAAGTGCAATCGTCATACCATCTTAATTAGTATTTTAGCTAATCATTAATGATAAAATTTACTAATTAACATTGTATTTGTGTTTGAGTGCAAGTAATCCAAGAGACACAATAACATTGGGTTTGACCTCAACGCAGCCGTCCATCTTCCGTGATCAATGTCAGCAGCATCCCGTGTTCCCCCACTTCCTGATTCATCTCACGCGTGACCCCAGCATCTCACCGCATCCAAGCTTCCAAATCAGCCCCCCATTGCAGCGTCCATCTCCTCCAGCGATCACGCGTCCCTCTTCCGTTATGCAGCAGCGCACGATCCTCCCGGCTTCTTCCGCCCGTCCCAGCCGCTTGTGAAGCCAACCGTTCCTCCGACCCAGCACTTCTACGCTTCCGTGGTCCAAAGAAGGAATTCCACGAAGCTCCAGGTGCCCCAGCAATCACGCATCCCCCTTCCGGATTTGAGACGTCCTCAGCATCTGCATTCCTCCCGGCTTCTTCCGCCCATCCCAGCCGCTCGTGAAGCCAGCCATCCTTCCGTTTCAGCCTCCCACACCCGATTTCAAGCTGTGATCCCAGCGTCCAAAGCTTCCGGAGCCGATCCATCCTCCTCCGCCTCTGCTTCCGCCCGTGATGCATCCAAGATCCAGCATCTCAGCCTCTCCCATTGTCCACGACGCATCCGGATCCACCTCCCGAAATCTCAGGCGCCCGTTCCCCCTCCTCTCCATGCGCAATCAAGGGATCCATGGCTGGCTTCAAAGCTCTGGCGATCTATAAGAGGAGGAGGATGAGAGGAGGAGAGAGGAGTTCTCGGTTGGGGGCCAAGAAACAGAGGAGGAGAGCTCTATTTTTGAAAGAAAGAAAAAAAGAAAAAAAGAAAAAGAGGGAGGAAGAAGAGCTCTATTTTCCAAACAATATTTTATGTTATTTTTTTGGGAGCTCCACCGAGGGAGAGAAACAATGCAATTGTTTATTTTTCTTTTCTTTATTTCATTTGCAAGAGAAGCATTAGGCTTCCAATCTCTATTTTTATTTTTGTAATCAATTTTTATTTTATGAAATCCATCAATTGTATTTTATGCATTCTATGTTTCCGGCTTCAATCTTCTTAAGCACTGTTTTCATCCATCCCAAAGTTTTCCTTTGAATAGTTAAATATTTCATTAAATTTATAAATGCTCTTCGATTCCAAGTATCTGTCTTTTCGTTATTTTCAAATAGAAAATATTCTCTGGTAGACTAGAGAATCATTCAACATCCCCGAAGTAATTTTTTTTTCTTATTATTCAAAAATCGGCTTTGAATCCGAGTGAACGTTTTGATTTTTATGCAACTCCAATCGCCTCCCTGTGGATCGACCTCTTACGATCACTATTCTTCGAGTAGAAAGGTAAGAGTGTAATTAATTTAAAACTTTATTTGTCGGTTCTAACAACGATCTGTTTAGTGCATTTTCAGGTAAACAGAAATTCGACAACAAAAATTTGGTGTCGTTGCCGTGGAGGCAAATCGAGAGGCAAGAACGATCATGAAGATCAAATCGAATTTTGGATGCTCGGAGTGAATGCACTCTGGTAGTAAGTTTTTTATTTATTAATTTTTCTTGTTTTGATTATTTTTATTTAATAATTTCGTAGTTATTAAATTCTAAAATTTAAAATTCGGAATTTAAAATTTTGGATTTTTTTAAATTCAAAAAGAAAAAAAATCCAAAATTTTAAAATTTAAAAGTTTAAATTCAAAATTTGAATTCGAAAATTCGAAATTTGAAATTTAAAAAAAAACAAAAAAAAGAAAAAAAAAATTGCTTGCTCATTTAATCAGTACAACCTATGACGTTCCATAAACTTTAAAAAAAAATCATTAAATATTTGCTGCATTTAGTATTAAGCATTTGCATAAAATAATTTAAGGGCAAAACCCATTAAAAAGATAAGGTCGGAAAGTCATTACCTGTCCTTAGCCCAAAAATCACCACCTTGCATACATATCCTAAGCCAAATTAAATTAAAATCAATTAGACGTTAGCCTTAGGATTTTCGAGCCCAATTAGGCTCTTGCAAAGAAGCAGCTGAACGCCACTCCAGTGAGAATTTAATAATTGGTGATGTCTAAGAAAGTTTTACAACAGTGAGAACTGTTACGGATATTGTGGTACTGGTGTATCCCTTCTAGTACCACTGCACACCTCGGAACTTTTCTGGTCACTGGTTACTGGATTGCTTAACTGGTAAGCTCAAGCTTAATTTGGAACGAAGATTAGGAGCTGTCTAATCTAGGAGAGAATTTCAGAAACTTTTTAACATGATAAATCTCTGTGCAACTAGATTAAAAGCTACTAAACCTTCTTTAATCTCAAGATTAAAGAGCCAATCCGTTGTGTGGTGTTGATTGTGGTCATCTTGGTCTAGCCCTTCTTCTTTTCTTTTAGGATTTCGTTTAGGAGTCGAGTCTAATTAGTTGTGGATAATGTATGCATAGTAGAAGATTATTAAGGGGTAAGTTAACACTATTTAACCCAGAGGTTGGAAAAAATTATCATCACATCCAACGAATTATTGATCAACCACCAATCTCTACAATGGGTGATCATATTAGAACCCTAAATGAATTATTCGCTCCTGCATCTGCTAGTCTACCTACATGTATAGTGTTGCCAATAAATAACGCAGCCCAATTTGAAATTCGGGCTGCGACAATAAATATGCTACCCAAATTCCATGGGTTTGAAAGTGAACAACCCTACATTCATCTAAATAAATTCATGACAATTTGTCAAACTTTCAAAAATCAAAATTTAGATGAAGAAAGTGTAAAATTGAGATTGTTCCCAATGACCTTAGAGGATCGAGCCACGGCATGGCTATATTCTCTGGCCCCAAATTCCATCACAACATGGGAACAACTATCTAGGAAGTTTATGGCAAAATTTTACCCCATGATTAAAACAGAAAAAATTAAGGATGCCATAAGAACTTTTAGAGAAAAATCTGAAGAGGAATTTTTACAAACTTGGGAACGATTCCATGACTTGTTAGTCAAATGCCCAAACCATGGGCTTGATAAGGCTGATCTGGTCCACTTCTTTTATAAAGGACTACTTCCGGCACATAGAAACATGATCGAGTCCATGCACAAGGGTAGGTTCATGAACCAAACCCTGGATCAAGCCTATGAATTTCTTGTTGACTTAGCCGAGAATGCCCAAAATTGGAGTAGCTATGGTGAGGAAGTAAATAGAGATGAGTTCGGATCTAGAAAACCAGGTAATTATGAAATAAAAGCAGATCCAGATCTCAAAAATGTCATGTCCAATCTGGTGACTGGAGTGAACAATTTAAGTAAAAAGTTTGATGCTTTCACTGTTTCCACTAGTTCGAGTTCATACAAAGAGTCAAATCCCATCATGAAAGTAGAACACGAGCCACACAGTTTATGTATCTTGTGTAACAGTCCTGAGCATCTAGTGGAGTGCTGCCCTAATCTGCCCACCATAAAGGCCAAGCAAGCAAATGCTCTAAATTCATATAGTGCCTTTAAGAAGCCCACTCCCAACTCGTTCAGCCCAGTTTACCACCCTGATAATAGGTTCCACCCAAATTTCTCATACAAGCAAAATGAACCTATTCAACATCAAGCTGGTCTACCAAGTTTTCAGAACAACTTTTCTAGGATAGGTCCATCACAAATGAACCAACCTTTGGTTCCATCTGTACCTCCTTATAATGCCCCTATCCCACAGCAACCTTCACTATTAGAAACCATGATGGCTAATATGATGAAACAACAAGAAGATTTTATCAAGCAACAATAGACCAATACAGCTCAAGCCCAGACTCACCAATTCCATACGCAAGCAATTGCAAAACTTGAGGTTAGTCTAAGCCAAATAGCAAACTCTCTAGGGGATAGGAAGAAAGGTAAACTACCTAGTCAACCAGTGCCTAACCCTAGTAGACAACAAAATCAAGGTCAGAGAGGTCAGTATCAAATCGATTCTAATGAAAATCCGACTTATGAAGTTCAGGCAATTACCACTTTAAGGTCTGGCAAGCAAGTGGACAATAAAGTCCAACTTGCTGAACATATAAAAAAAAATAAGAATGAATCCAATAAGAACCCTATTCAAAAGAGGGGTCAAGAACAGGACAAAAAGGAAGAACCCATAGAAACATACAAATCTAAGGTTCCCTTTCCCAATAGACTTAAGGACTCCAAGAAACAATCTAACTTTGATGAAATAATGGAATTCTTTAAAACTGTTCAAATAAATATACCTTTTCTCAATGCCATATGACAAATTCCCTTCTATGCAAAATTCTTGAAAGACCTCACCACGGTCAAAAGAAAAACCAGCATTCCTAGGCAAGCTGTTATGGCTGCACAAGCCTCATCTCTCATTCAACAACAGATTGCCCCGAAATTCAAAGACCCTGGTTGCCCCACCATTGAAATAAAAATAGGGGAGACGATCATCCAGAGAGCCCTATTAGATTTAGGAGCCAGTGTGAACCTACTTCCCTACTATATGTACCAAAAGTTAGGTTTGGAGGAATTAAAGCCCACAAATATTACCCTTTTCTTAGCAGATAGGATGGTGAAGTACCCCGAGGGGATTGTAGAGGATGTAATAGTAAAAGTAAACGAGTTTTACTATCCTGTGGACTTCGTTATCCTTGAGACCGAACGTGTAATACATCCAGACAGTCACACACCTATAATTTTAGGTAGACCTTTCTTAGCCACAGCAAATGCTGTGATAAATTGTCGAAATGGCATGCTGAAGTTATTTTTTGGCAACATGAAAGTTGAGCTTAATGTCTTCAACATTAGTAAACAACGACCAGATGATAAAGAAATCAATGAAGTTGACATGATTGAAAGTCTGGTTCAGGAGACTTTCTTACAAACTTATAGTAAGGACCCTTTAGAGGCTTACCTTGCCCATTCCAAGGAAGGGGTCGAGCATGCACTCCCTAATTCTGTTCTCCTTATGAGCATAGATCGTCATCGGCCAACTATTCTTCCTCGGACTCTTCCAAAACCATTCTTAGATAATGGTTGAAAGAAAAATGAATCTACAGTTTGTTTGGCTGAAGATATAAAACTTAGCGCTCTTGGGAGGCAACCCAATTTATAAAAATTGTAAAATTTTACTAACATGCAGGTTTGGGGATTTTTGCCCCAATTATCAATTTACCTACCCATATCAGGTAACTTCTTCTCTGTCCTATTACTGCTTTAAATTTTCTCTAACATTGAAGACAATGTTAGATTTAGGTTTAGGGGTGTTTTTAAGCATTTAAAAAAAAAACCTAATTTTCATACAACACACAAGGTATATAAAATCTAAGAGCCCAATGACTGGTCGGAAGTAGTGCAAAGTGAGACCAATTCCTCCTTCGAGCCTTTTTTCTTCAAGAAAATACTGACTCCTGAGGCTAGCTCTTGGCTCACTAGAAAGGTCTCTTTTTAGTTATTAAGTTCCTTTTAGTGAGTTGTAAGCTAATTAGTGCTTTGAATTTTACAACACATCTGGCCTGCATTTCTAAGGTATAGGTTCGATATTATGTTGAGAATATGGTAGCAACCTCGAATCCTGATGAACCATCTTGTTCTGATTCACACAAAAAAAATGGTGGATTTAGTCAGGTACATCAAAAAGGGCTACCTATTGTCAAAGGTCAGCGGACTTGTGATGAGGAACCCGAGCATAAATCCGTAGGGGAGTCTTGATACCTCATGCCAACTGGTGTGAAAATTGTTGACTAATTGCTCGCTACATGGAGGAATCATCACAGGAGTAAAAGTGCACAATATATACATTATCATATTTTCTAAAAAAAAGAAAAAAAAGAGAGAAAAATAAATAATAGAGAAATCTGTATATTGACCTTAATAAAGACAATAGTGTGAAAGCCGTCGTTGCAAAAATTCGAGTAAACTGAAATATTACAGATAAAGCCCATGAGGTATTAAAGTGAACATCCACAGCTCTCGAAATCCTACAGATAAGATAATTTTGAATCAGCAAATAGGTCTTGTCCGACCAATTCTTGGAAACAACTAGCATTAGTGATATTTTGGAGATCCGAAACCTTAGCTTGTGCATAGTCCAGACTTCACTGAGCACTCAAGTATAAATAAGTCTTATAACTCCCTAACGGAAAACTTAATGACTTCAACTTAAATTGCATACTAACCTAGAATTTGGGCTACTTAGTAATTAAAACCTTGTGTGCTTTTGAAATTCTTATCAATTATGTACTTGAAATTAGACTTTCATTTCATAAAACAAATTTTATTTTGGGATTGAAGTTTGTGGGTAACTTCACTGCAAATCCTCACGAGACAATACTCGGCCACTAGGGTAACCTAGGGGTTTAATGGCTTGTTGCACGTGCTAAGTGCAATCGTAATGCTCTACGAAAGTGAGTATTTATCTTAGTTCATATATATTTATATATATATAATAATAATTAATAGTTTTGCACTCTCATTTCTGCACTAAATTGCTAGAGACTAGCAATAAGCTAGTTGAAGGATGTGATGAGAGCACAAAAGTGCAGTCGTCATAGAATCTTAATTAGTATTTTAGCTAATCATTAATGATAAAATTTACTAATTAACATTGTATTTGTGTTTGAGTGCAAGTAATACAAGAGACCCAATAACATTGGGTTTGAGCCCAACACAGCCGTCCATCTTCCGTGATCAATGTCAGCAGCATCCCGTGTTCCCCCGCTTCCTGATTCATCTCACGCATGACCCCAGCATCTCACCGCATCCAAGCTTCCAAATCAGCCCCCCATTGCAGCGTCCGTCTCCTCCAGCGATCATGCGTCCCTCTTCCGTGATGCAGCAGCGCACGATCCTCCCGGCTTCTTCCGCCCATCCCAGCCGCTTGTGAAGCCAACCATTCCTCCGACCCAGCACTCCCATGCTTCCGTGGTCCAAAGAAGGAATTCCATGAAGCTCCCGGTGCCCCAGCAATCACGCGTCCCCCTTCCAGATTCGAGACATCCTCAGCATCCACGTTCCTCTTGGCTTCTTCCACCCGTCCCAGCCGCTCGTGAAGCCAACCATTCCTCTGACCCAGCACTCCCACGCTTCCATGGTCCAAAGAAGGAATTCCACGAAGCTCCCGACGCCCCAGCAATCATGCGTCCCCCTTCCGGATTCGAGACGTCCTCAGCGTCCGCGTTCCTCCCGGCTTCTTCCGCCCATCCCAGCCACTCGTGAAGCCAGCCATCCTTCCGTTTCAGCCTCCCAGGCCCGATTTCAAGCCATGATCCCAGCGTGAGTTTTAGTCAGAACCTTAGGCGGTTCTCGAAAAAAGATAGCAAAAAAAATGATCCCTAAAAACAGCAACCCTAGTCGCCATCTCCATATCTGGTTTACTTGTAAGCTTTACTGGGTACGCCTTATATACCGCTTTTGGGCAACCCTCTCAACAACTAAGAGATCCATTCGAAGAACACGGGGACTAGTTGAAGTAATGAGTCTCCCATATTGGGAGGCTCATTACTTCAATTTCCGGTGCCGATCCAGCCTCCTCCGCCTCTGCTTCCGCCCGTGGTGCATCCAAGATCCAGCATCTTAGCCTCTCCCATTGTCCACGACGCATCCGGATCCACCTTTCGAAATCTCAGGCGCCCGTTCCCCCTCCTCTCCATGCGCAATCAAGGGATCCATGGCTGGCTTCAAGGCTCTGGCAATCTATAGGAGGAGGAGGACGAGAGGAGGAGAGAGGAGTTCTCGGTTGGAGGCCAAGAAACAGAGGAGGAGAGCTCTATTTTTGAAAGAAAGAAAAAAAGAAAAAAAGAAAAAAAAAAAGAAAACGAGGGAGGAAGAAGAGCTCTGTTTTCCAAATAATATTTTATGTTATTTTTTTGGGAGCTCCACCAAGGGAGAGAAACAATGCAATTGTTTATTTTTCTTTTCTTTATTTTATTTGCAGGAGAAGCATTAGGATTCCAATCTCTATTTTTATTTTTGTAATCAATTTTCTTTTTATGAAATCCATCAATTGTATTTTATGTAATCTATGTTCCCGGCTTCAATCTTCTTAAGCACTGTTTTCATCCATGCCAAAGTTTTTCTTTGAATAGTTAAATATTTTATTAAATTTATAAATGCTCTTCGATTTCAATTATCTGTCTTTTCATTATTTTCAAATAGAAAACATTCTCTGGTAGACTAGAGAATCATTCAACATCCCCGAAGTAATATTTTTTTCTTATTATTCAAAAATCAGCTTTGAATCCGAGTGAACGTTTTGATTTTTATGCAACTCCAATCGCCTCTCTGTGGATCGACCTCTTACGACGACTATTCTTCGAGAAGAAAAGGTAAGAGTTGATCGTTTATTTCAATTTCAAAAATAAACCATGCAATAGCATATATCCTGTAGGATAGTGATTACGGGTGTCGGTCCACAGGGATTGGAGACAAGTTATTTTTCTTTAATAACAAATCAAGAAGAAGAGTTTGCTAACTTAATTATACTGAATTAATCTATGAGTACGAATTGGAATTTATCAGAGTAGAGGGATCTAGGGTTTGGAATCCACCGCGTAGCATTGTATTAGGGACTGTGTTCTTAAGTTTTATCTTTTGGAGAGGCATGCAAATTGGCTACAAGCCTTTTAAAATAAAAACATAAAGAGTTTTAGGAAGATCTATCTTCGGTATAGCATGAAGTGTCTACCTAAGTATGCTAATCTAGGTGCAGCACACCTCATCTTCCTAGGCATAGATCATCTTAGACTACTTTAGCAAACATGAATAGTAAATAGCATGCTCAAGGTTTAAACATCATAAAAGAATTTTTCATTGAGAATGAGAATTTAAACAAACTCCAAAAAGATTAAAAGAGTAAGAACTACAATGCCCTGATACATTGCTAGGGCTTCATCCAGCCCTAGACTACATGTTTAGCTGCGCATGGCCTCCGGACGACCTCCCGTCTTCATAATAAAAAATACTCTTCTCACGTTTGGCCTCCCAGCGTCTCTCCCCTCTCTCTTTTTTTTTGTTTTTTTATTCTTCTTTCTCTCCCAAAATAGAGCATGCTCTATTCTTCATAACGGAGCCCCCCCTCTCTTCACAGCCGATGGCCACCTTATATAGCTAACTCTCACTCGGTGATGGATCCACTGGGAGTGTGCTGGTGGGGATGCAAATCCGGGATGCTCATCCGATGGGAGCTGGCTGCGGGATTAATGTGATGGCTGGCTCCGGAAACTTTGTGGAATACATCGCGGGAGAAGAAGCGGAGGACAGATCGCGGATGGTTGGAACGGCTCAAATCCGGAGAGGGGGACGGCTAGATGCTTGGGCTCATGACTGATCTCAAGGGATGCTGGAAGCGTTGATCATGGAGGAGATTTGGTTGCGAGATCGCTGGGCGGATCGCTCCGGACGACTTCTTTCTTTGGACCGCGGAAGGAATGGATGCGGGATCGCCGGATGCCTGATGCGGAAGGATGGCTGACTTCAAGAGCAGTTGGGACGCGATGCTGGGAGGAGCGGAAGAAGAAGGTGGCTGGATTTATGGCTCCGGATGCTTCGTGGAAGGCTGGGACGTTGGATGCGGCTGGAACGAGCTGATCGGAGGATGTGAATCTCGGCTGCTAGGAGGTTGGAATGGAAGCTGGGCGTGGCCTGGACGCGGTGGGGGGCTGAATCACAGGCTTGGTGCTAGGAATCGATCTGGATAAAGAGGATTTTGTCCTTCTACTTGATCGCTGGCTGCACGGGCTCCTGTTGCTTTGAAACGAGGACAGATGGGAAGTATTCGAAATCAACGGTTGGAAAAAGGTCTCCCCTGTTTCAGCGCTGGGAAGCTTGGATTGTGGTCGTGGGAAAGGAATGGGATTAGTTGGGAATTGGCTTTAGATTTGAGGTGGATCACAATCGTTGACTTGTCCTCGAGCCCAATGTCATTTAAATTTAATTCTTGCTAAACTGCTTCAGACCGAACTCGACCAGATAAAATAAAGAAGGCTAAAAACAAGATCGTGACTTAATAAAAAGGGTTAATCAAACCTTTTCCCCATACAAAAATAATTAATTATAACTTCCAATCTAATCAGGACCAAAATCCATTTAATTATAACCTTAGCTTGATTACAATTCCCTCAGGTTACCAAACCGGGTCAACACAATCTCCCTCTTATATGTTTTCCTGTAGTTTTTATGAAAGATTGCAACCAAGAGAGAGACAAGTTTAGAGTTTGGTTTAAGAAAAGAATTATTTATTTCTTACCATATTTTAAATTTATTTTAATGATTATTCAATTTTATGGTAAAGTACGTATTTATCAGTTTAAGAACATTGATAAGTGCTATGGAAAGATAGTTAAGTTATAAATTATTCAGCACTTATCACACCGCCAAACCTATGTTTTGCTAGTCCTCAAGCAAAATAGAAAAGAAATTAACTCACTTTCGTAGGAATCACGATTGCATTTACCGTATACAATAAGGCTTTAAACCCCTAGGTGGCCCTAGTGGACGAGTTTTGTCTCGTAAGGATTTCCGGCTCAGATACCCACAAACTGCTATCTCTACCCAAAGATTTTTTTTTTATATAAAATCTAATTTCAAATGCACAAGTGCCAAGAATTTCAAAAGCACACAAAGTTTTAATTACTAAGTCAGCCCAAATCCTAGGTCAAAATGCAAATCAAGTTGAGGTCATTAAGTTTCCGTTAGGGAGTTGTAAGACTTATTTATATTGGAATGCTCGGTGAAATCTGGACCGTACACAAGCTAAGGGTTCGGATCTCCAAAATATTGCTAAGACTAGTAGTTTCCAAGGATTGGTCGAAAGGGACCTACTCACTGATTCAAAATCATCTTATCTGCAGGATCTCGAGAGTTGTGGATGTTTACTTTAGTACCTCACGGGCTTTATCTACAATATTCCAGTTTACTCGAATTTTTACAACGACGGCTTTCACACTATTGTCTTTTTCAAGGTCAATATGGAATATTTTTTTTTTAAATGTTTAAATTGTGCACTTATACTCTTGTGGTGATTTTTCCGTGTAACGAGCAATCAGTCGACAACTCTCATACCAGTTGGCATAAGGTGTCGGGCATCAAGACTTCCCTACGGACTTATGCTCAGAGTCTTCATCACAAGCCCACTTGACCATTGACAATTGGTAGCCCTTTTCGATGTTTGTGACTAAATCCATTTTTTATTGATGGTTTTTTTTTCTGGATTAGATAAGTATGATTCATCAAGGTCCAAGGTTGCTACTATACTATCAACATAATGTTGAACCTAGATCTTAGAAGTGTCGGCCAGTGTGTAGTGAAATTTCAATTAATTGGCTTACAACTCACTAAGAGAGACTTAATAACAAGAACTCAATTTTGCATTACTTTCGACTAGTCATTGGGCTTTTTAGATTTTATATACCTTGTGTGTTTATCATTCTCGCATTAATGTATAGAAATTAGGTTTTAAAACCTCCTTTTCTTATTATCTTTTTTTTCAATTTATAAAAATAAAAATGAACACAATTTCAATGAAAATGAACACAATTTTTTTTTCTTTTTTCTAAAAAGATTTTTTTTGATGAAAATCCAGATGAAGATCCCCAAACCTAAACCTGACATTGTGAAGTAAAAATGAATGCAAGAGATGTGAACAAAACAAAAATGCTTAAAAGTACTTAAAAATACTTCCAAACCTAAACCTAACGTTATCCTCAATGTTAAAGAAATCTAAGAGAATTGGGTTGCCTCCCAACAAGCGCTAAGTTTATTATCTTCAGCCAGACACAGTGAGATAGTTTTTGCATCTCCTTCTATGAGGTCATCTATTTTGTCTATTATAAAACACTCAATTTCCCTCGCGGGTTGGTCGGCCGCATTGAACACATTTAATTTTACCTTCATGTTCCTAAATGATATGTTCATTACCCCCGTTCTACAATTGATGCACGCATTGGCTATTGCTAAAAAGGGGCGCCCAAGGATCATGGAGATTTGTTTCTTAGGATTAGGTTCATGTTTCATATCAAGGACGATGAAATCTACTGAAAAATAGAATTTGTCTACCTTGACAAGAACATCTTCAATTATCCCATGTGGTGTTTTTACAGATCGATCAGCCAATTGAAGGGATACCGAGGTTGGTTTTAACTCACCTAACCCAAGTTTCTCATAAACTGAATAAGGTAAAAGGTTGACACTCGCCCCTAGATCTAAGAGTGCTCGATCAATGAAATTATTTCCTAAGACACAGGAGATGGTGGGAGCACCAGGATCTTTGAATTTTGGAGGGGTGTTGTGTTGGAGAATAGAACTCACTTACTCAGTTAGGAGGACCTTTCTAGGCACATGTGTCCTAAGTTTTCGTTTTTGGGTACAAAGGTCTTTGAGAAATTTGGCATAGGAGAAAACTTGTCTAATAGCATCAAGAAGCAGAAGGTTGATTTTAATTTGTTTGAAAACCTCCATCATCTCCTCTAGTGAAGTTTTCTTTTTGTTAAAGGGAGCGGGTGAATTAAGAGCTTCAAGAAATGGGGCCTTTGGGATGTGAGTTTTGGCAGAAGGTGGACTAGCTGAAGAAGAAGAAGAAGGTTTTAGAATTTTATTTGACACATTTCTATCCTCTTCTTCACCTTCCTTATTGTTGTCCTCCCCAATCTTATTGTCTACTACACGTCCACTCCTTACGGTAGTTAAAGCATTGGCTTGTTCATGATGAATTGCATTTAGTTGATTTTCTTGAGCCATGTATTGTCCCCTAGGATTACTTAGTGGTTGGCTTGGAAGCTTTTCTTCCTCTCGCTTGTTCAGTGCATTAGCTAGTTGCCCCATTTGGAATTCTAGCTTGGCGATGGATTGCGTGTGAGAGTGCACCAATTGTGTAATGGTTTCCAAACCTTGAAGGGCGTTCAACACTTTCTCCTCAAAGGCTGTGTTTCTTTGGGGTGGAGGAGGAGTGTGTTGAAATTGAGTCAAGAGATGGTAGGGATGAATATTTTGTGGGGTTTGAAAAATATGAGGATTTTGAAAATTTTGGGAGTAGGGTTGGGCAGTATTCGAAGCTTGCTGCTTCCAAGAAAAGTTATAATGATTCCGCCAGCTAGGGTTATATGTATTGAAAAATGGGTCATTACCCGGTCTGGGCTGTGTTTGAGCAGCATTGATGTGTTCTTGCACGAGTTCAGGAAATTGGGGCGCTGAGGGGCACTCATGAATAGGGTGGGATGGGCTAAAACAGATAGTACACACTTGTGCTTGGGAAGAGTTAATGAAATATCCTCCTATCATCAGTTGGTCAATCTTATGGGACAATGCATCTACCTTGCTAGACAGGTCTATAGAATGACTTATTTCACAAATGGTCCCTTTTCTTTGATAATTCGGGGGTGCTTGACGAGAACAGGAAGCATGGTGGAGGGAGTTTTCATTAAGATTTTCAAATAATTGCCATGCTTCTTGCTCATTTTGAAGCATGAAAGTCCCCCCGCATATGGCATCGATCGTCTGACGGTTTCATTCAGTCAATCCATCATAGAAACATTGCACTAGCTGCCATTTAGGTATTTGATGATGTGGGCATTTACGGATTAGGTCCCGAAATCTCTTCCAAGTTTCATGAAATTCTTCTCCCTCAGTTTGGGAGAAGCTCGTGATGGCACGTCTAAACTGGTTCGTTCTTCCTATGGAAAAGTATTTTGTAAGAAATTCTTGTTGCATTTGATCCCAGGAACGAATCGAATTGGCTTCTAAAGAATTCAGCCATTGCTTGGCTCTATCTTTAAGGGAGAAGGGGAATAATCTAAGTTTCAGAGCATCATCAGTGAAGTTCTGAATCTTGATAGTGGTGCAAATCTCAAGAAATTCATCTAAGTGTTTATATGGATCTTCGTTGGTGAGCCCATAAAAAGATGGGAGCATTTGGATCACACTAGACTTTATTTCATATTGTACCGCTGCTACTTCAGGTAGTCGAATGCAAGATGGGGAAGTGTAAATGGTGGGAGTAAAGTACTCCCTCAGAAGTTTGGGTTGTTCTTCAGCCATCTCAGGAGGTGGGGATGATTCTAATATTCTGATCTCAGCTCAAATATTCCTAAGGGTCCATTCTATTTTAGGGTCATAAGGTAATAGGTCACGTACTCTAGAACGACTCTCTTGCATACACTAGTACTTAATCAGTCAAGCATGCAATAAAAGAAAAATACATCAATCCTTGTATTTGCCCTAAGATCACTAGACAGCTCCTAACTGGTTTGAAGAGGGCACCTAAGCCTCCAATTCGGTCTAATGAACCGAGTTGACCAGGTAAGCTCCCAGGTAAGTGGAGGGGTCACGATGCGTTCGCAAAGGTCCCACTTAAAAACCACTTGCCTCGAACAGATGAACTGTCTTCCTTATAGGGACAAAGCTTGCCTAGACATCAATTAAGCTACAGAGCGAAATTGGTGCAACTTTCGGTGATCTTCGTCCTATTGAGCTCGAATGTCCCTAGGAGCTAACATCTAATTGGTTTTAATTAAGCTGACACTATGTGAGATTGAGTTCACCTAATTTGGGCAAGAGTCCGATGATGAAATCCGGCTCTTATCTTGTTGGGGTGATTGCCCTTACTAAGTGTGGGTTAATTGTGTATGTGTATAAAGTATGCATTCACACTTTTGCTGAAATTAAATTCATATAATCACCACAAAATTTCAAGATAATAATCAATTTAAACAAGAAAGGTTTAGAGGAGGTTACCAAAGGAAATTTTTCTAGCAAATTTTTTTTTTAAGCAAACCTCTAAAGCATTCCTTTTTGATAGTCCCAGATTTTCTCTTCGATTTCTGATCAAATAATACTAAAAAAAAATTAAAAAATTAGTAAGAGAGAAAAAGAAGATAAGAAAAGTAACAATAATAGAAAATAATTTTTATTTTATTTTAGATATATATATATATTTATTTTTATTTTTTTTAAAGTTTTTTTTATGAAAAGAAAAACAACTATGCTAGCATCCCCGGTAATGGCGCCAAAAATTGATCGTTTATTTCAATTTCAAAAATAAACCACGCAATAGAACGTATCCTATAGAATAGTGATTACGGATGTCGGTCCACAGGGATTGGAGACAAGTTATTTTTCTTTAATAATAAATCAAGAAGAAGAGTTTGCTAACTTAATTATACTGAATTAATCTATGAGTACGAATTGGAATTTATCAGAGTAGAGGGATCTAGGGTTTGGAATCCACCGCATAGCATTGCATTAGGGACTGTGTTCTTAATTTTTATCTTTTGGAGAGGCATGCAAATTGGCTACAAGCCTTTTAAAATAAAAACATAAAGAGTTTTAGGAAGATCCATCTTCGGTATAGCATGAAGTGTCTACCTAAGTATGCTAATCTAGGGTGCAACACACCTTATCTTCCTAGGCATGGATCATCTTAGACTACTTTAGCAAACATGAATAGTAAATGGCATGCTCAAGGTTTAAACATCATAAAAGAATTTTTCATTGAGAATGAGAATTTAAACAAACTCCAAAAAGATTAAAAGAGTAAGAACTACAATGCCCTGATACATTACTAGGGCTTCATCCAGCCCTAGACTACATGTTTAGCTGCGCATGGCCTCCAGACGACCTCCCATCTTCATAATAAAAAAATACTCTTCTCACGTTTGGCCTCCCAGCGTCTCTCCCCTCTCTCTTTTTTTTTGTTTTTTTATTCTTCTTTCTCTTCCAAAATAGAGCATGCTCTGTTCTTCATAACCGAGCCCCCCCCTCTCTTCACAGCCGATGGCCACCTTATATAGCCAACTCTCGCCCGGTGATGGATCCCCTGGGAGTGCGCTGGTGGGGATGCGAATCCGGGATGCTCATCCGATGGGAGCTGGCTGTAGGATCAATGTGATGGCTGGCTCCGGAAACTTTGTGGAATGCATCGCGGAAGAAGAAGCAGAGGACAGATCGCGGACGGTTGGAACGGCTCAAATCCGGAGAGGGGGACGGCTAGATGCTTGGGCTCATGCCTGATCTCATGGGATGCTGGAAGCGTTGATCATGGAGGAGATTTGGTTGCGGGATCGCTGGGTGGATCGCTCTGGATGACTTCTTTCTTTGGACTGCGGAAGGAATGGATGCGGGATTGCCGGACGCCTGATGCGGAAGGATGGCTGACTTCAAGAGCGGCTGGGACGCGATGCTGGGAGGAGCGGAAGAAGAAGGTGGCTGGATTCATGGCTCTGGATGCTTTGTGGAAGGTTGGGATGTTGGATGCGGCTGGAACGAGCTGATCGGAGGACGTGAATCCCAGCTGCTGGGAGGTTGGAACGGAAGCTGGGCGTGGCCTGGACGCGATGGGGGGCTGAATCACAGGCTTGGTGCTAGGAATCGATCCGGATGAAGAGGATTTGGCCTTCTACTCGATCGCTGGCTGCACGGGCTCCTGTTGCTTTGAAACGAGGACGGATGGGAAGTATTCGAAATCAACGGTTGGAAAAAGGTCTCCCCTATTTCAGCGCTGGGAAGCTTGGATTGTGGTTGTGGGAAAGGAATGGGATTAGTTGGGAATTGGCTTTAGATTTGAGGTGGATCACAATCATTGACTTGTCCTCGAGCCCAATGTCATTTAAATTTAATTTTTGCTAAACTGCTTTAGACCGAACTCGACCAGATAAAATAAACAAGAATAAAAACAAGATCGTGACTTAATAAAAAGGGTTAATCAAACCTTTTTCCCATACAAAAATAATTAATTATAACTTTCAATCTAATCAGGACCAAAACCCATTTAATTATAACCTTAGCTTGATTACAACTCCATCAGGTTACCAAACTGGGTCAACACAATCTCCCCTTTCTGTAGTTTTTATGAAAGATTGCAACCAAGAGAGAGACAAGTTCAGAGTTTGGTTTAAGAAAAGAACTATTTATTTCTTACCATATTTTAAATTTTTTTCAATGATTATTCAATTTCATGGTAAAGTACGTATTTATCAGTTTAAGAACGTTGATAAGTGCTATGGAAAGATAGTTAAGTTATAAATTATTCCGCACTTATCAAGAGTATAATTAATTTAAAACTTTGTTTGTCGGTTCTAACAACGATATGTTTAGTGCATTTTCAGGTAAACAGGAATTCGACAACAAAAATCTCCCACCTGCTTACCTGACCAATTGTTTGATTGTCTATTATGGATAAGCTTAATGTTGATAAAACACAAGGCTTCCTTCGTATCTCGACATTATTATATCAAGATCCATACTGGTTTGCTGTGAAACCACAAGGCTTGCAATGGGAACTGATGTTATACTGTCTTGGTGCATAGAGATGCTTACGACATTTTATAATATGTTGCTTTGTTGTGCAACCACAAGGGCAATATTATTCGAATATGACTGTATGAAAATGAAGGGTTTGACTTAACTAAAATATTATAGTTTGTTGTGCAACCACAAAGCTATAAGTATTTTAGAGGACAAGATAAAGTTGAGAGTTGCATGAGATGCAATTAGAAAGATTTTCCTACCTCTTAACTCATAAGGATTTGTTGTAAAACCACAAGGCCTTTATAAGAAATTAGAATCTCAACCCCACTAAAAAAAATCAGTTAGGATTTTCTTGTTTATCATAGGAGAGGGCTATGATATTCGATAAAAATAGTAGAAGTAACAATTAGATAAAAAAATTCTTATTTAATTATATACATGTCATCATGATTGGTATGTTTATGTTAGTTTTATGTTCTTTGTATATGTAGAATAGTTCTGCATTAATGGCATCTTCACTATCATTAAGAGGCATCCTGGATGCTAACAAGTTGACTGGATCCAATTATGTGGACTGGTTGAGGAATCTCAAAATTGTTCTCTCTCAGGAGAAAATTTTCTATATTCTTGAAACCCCTGATCTTGGAGAAAAAGGGGATGATGCTACAGAAGAGAAGGTTGCCACACATAAGATATGGAAGAATGACAGTTTGACTATCAAATGTATCATGCGTGCCTCCATGAGCAATGAGCTACAGAGGCAACATGAGAGCATGGACACTCAATCCATACTTCTCAATTTAAAGGAGCTGTATGGAGAGCAAAGCAGGACTGCTAGATATGAGATATCCAAGTAGTTGTTCTGTGCTAGGATGAGTGAAGGAACTCCAGTGCAAAACCATGTTCTTATGGTTATAGACTTGATCACCAGATTAAGTCAGTTAGGTTTTGCTATGGACAGTGAGCTCAGTCAGGATTTGATCTTGCAATCACTACCTGATTCATTCTCTCAGTTTGTCGTGAACTATCACATGAACAAACTAAATACCTCATTGCTTGAGCTATTAAATATGCTCAAAATAGTTGAGGGCCATATCAAGAAAGAAAAGGGTCCAATTCTTCTTGTAGATGGTGCCTCCAGAAAAAAAGTCAAGCAATAAGAGTTCTAAGAAAAGGTTGAACCCTAAGAGAAGCATCAATAAGAAAAAGAAAGGAAAGAAAATTTCCAGACCCGGTACTTGTTTCCATTGCGGCAAAGATGGCCACTGGAAGAGGAATTGCAAGAGTTTTCTTGCAAATGTAAAGTAGGATGCAAGAGTTGCAACAAAAGGTATGTTTATGTTACATGCTAGTTTTTTATTAAGTTCTTCAAATTCAAATTCATGGATATTAGATACTGGCTGTGGTTCTCATATTTGCAAATCTTTGCATAGACTACAGAAAATTAGAAGTTTGAAGAAAGATGACTTCGAGCTTTATGGCAATGGAGGAGAGTCTATCCAGGCTGAAGCTGTTGGAAGCTACTACTTGGAGTTGCCTTCAAGAGAGCTCCTAGAATTAGAAAATTGTTATTATAAGCCTAAGATTATTAGAAATGTAATTTCCATTCCTTTGTTGTTAAAGAGAGGATTTAAGATTAATGGAAAGGGCAATAGTTGCTCTATTTCTTTTTCTAATAAGCATCTTTGCAATGGAATTATGGAAAATGGTCTAATAGTTTTATCACTTAATGACAATGTCTTTTATATTGATGAAAATAATAAAAGAAAGAGAGAAGAGGTGAATAATACCATCCTTTGGCATTGCCGACTTGGTCATATAAGTGAATCAAGGATTAACAAGTTATATAAAGAAGAGTTCTTTGATTCTTATGATTATAAATCATTAGGAACTTGTGAATCTTGTCTTATGGGTAAAATGACCAAGTCTCCATTCACAGAACATGGAGAAAGGGCAAAAGAGCTATTAGGACTTGTACATACAGATGTATGTGGTCCTATAACAACTCCTGCTGGAGGTGGATACTCTTATTTCATCACATTCACTGATGATTTATCGAGCTTTGGATATGTGTATCTTATGAAACATAAATCCAAAGCCTTTGATAAGTTTATAGAGTATCAAAGTATGGTTGAAAAAAAAACTGGAAAGAGTATTAAAACCCTTCGATCAGATCGAGGAGGAGAATACCTTTCTAGTGAGTTTTTAGATCATCTTAAGAAAAAGGATATTCTCTCTGAATGGACACCTCTGTATACGGCACAATTAAATGGTGTAGCTGAATGGAGGAATCGTACTCTATTAGATATGGTACGGTCCATGATGTGCTTTACAAATCTTTCTATTTTCTTCTGGAGTTTTGCCCTAGAGACTACTGCACTTGTATTAAATATGGTACCTTCTAAGTTTGTACCTAGCACTCCATATGAGATATGGAGAGAAAAGAAACCAAATCTTAAGTATCTTAAGATATGGGGCTGTCAAGCTTATGTCAAAAGAAATTTTGGACACAAGCTAAGTGCTAGATGAGATAAGTATATTTTTGTAGGTTAATGCAGAACTATTCTACTATTATCCTCAAAATAGTATAGGATACATCTTTTATCATCCTACCGAACAAAGGTCTTTGTAGGTAGGCATACCACTTTCATGGAGAAAGAGTTTTTCTTTGAAAAGTGCAAGGATAGAAGAATTGAACTTGAAGAAATTCAAGACCTACAAATAGAGACGCAAGATATTCCTCAACCAGACGTACTCATGGATGAGGTACAACCACAACACACATCTCCTCTCTGAAGGTCAGATAGAGTGCGAAATGCACCTAAGAGGTGAAAGAGTAGATGCCCTACAAGCCAATCACAATATGTATTGCGAAGGATTTTTCTTTTGATTTGTCCAAATCATGTACATGACATTTAAATATGAATAAAGGCGTTATGTTTTATCATATGCTGTTGATTATATTTATGATAAACTCCTTAGATTAGGGCAATGGTTTTAAGACTATGATGAGATCATACTAGTGAGACTTAAAATCCTAAAATCCTAATCTTAAATATTCCCAGTCATTGGTACATTGAGTCGGGGATCAATGATTACCGGAAAGACTGGCATGTCTTATGTATGCTCGATGCAGAGGATGATTGATCTCACAATCATTTGTGTGGAGACACTAATACAAAGATATGGGTGCTCATTAGAAGAATGAGTTCACTGAATTGACCTACAAAGAGAAATCTTATGAAGTCTTACTTACATGTCAAAAGATGATTCTCTTAGTGGGAGTTGTGCAACTGATCCTTTGACCTGAGATCACCATGGTATCTTGTGCACATGAACCTATGTTTTGGTTTACACTCATTCATGACAATAAGTTATGTACGAGGTCTTCTGGATATGGTGGATTGTGTACGAAGATTATGAGTAGATCAACAAGGAATTAATCACTTCTAGTAAGAGAAGATAGCATCCTATTTATTCTAATCATATGATAATTCAGGAAGCCTTTGATCAAAGCAGAATGAAAATTAGAAAGAGTTTCTAATGTTTCATTATTTGAATTATCATTAAAAGATTGAGAAAAATATGAATATGAAATTGAGTTTGACATATATTCATACTCATATACATATTTGGGATGCAGTTTGATTAAAGGATTGAATTGCATGGTAACTTGCCACTGAAGGGTATTTTTGGTATTTCCACCAAATTCTATATTTTCCGGGTAGACATGACACGTTGCTAGACGTCAATCTTGTCTTATAGGTTTGATCGAATTAAAGAGTTTAATTCGATCACCAATTAGAAAGGATTCTAATTGTTAAGTTCGGGTTCGCGCAGTTTGGACTTAAATCGATTAGAAGAGTTCTAATCAAGTTGGGTCAACTCGCACTCACACCTATTGCTGGCTAAGTATGGAACCCAATGGGTCACACACAAGAAAACTTATCAAGGGTCTAATTGGATTAGATCATGTTTGCAAGATAAACATCCTAGCAGGTGTTGCAAACCTTAGCTCCTGATTCGAACTGGATTCGAATCTGATTCGAATTGAATTCGAATCTGATTCTTAATTGATCTAATTTGATTAGATCATATTCTAATATGGGTTAGCCAAGAGTTGGCTCCTAATTGGCTTGGTTTGAGTCTAATTGGATTAGATTTGATAAATCATTCATTTTTGACCGTTGGATCAACATTTGGATGAAGAGATGGATCAAATGGATGGCACCATGAATTGGAGCCATTGGATTTTCATCATAGGATGATGGGAGATCATGATGACGTGATGGATATCATTGGGAGGCGTGGAGATGAAAAATAGGTGAAGGAAAGAGAGAGAATACGTGAAGATTAAATGGATAAGGATGAACCATTTATTTGATCTTATCCATTCTCTCTCTTCTCTCTTCATCACGCCTAAGGGATATATGGCGCCTTCTTTCATGGCCTTTGGATCATCATCAACCCTTGATGAATGGATAAGGTTGGTTCCTATTTTTCTTGCGTGAGAAGAAGTGAAAAAAGGGAAGAGTACGGCGCATTTTCATGAAGAGGTGCTTAGGGAATCAAGCGCCACATCATAAGCGCTTGATCTTATCATAACCACTTTTGATACGCCTCTCCCTATTTTTGTGGCGCCTTCTCTCCTCTTATCACGCCCCATCTGAAGGATGTGTGGATGGGATGCATCCTTTGGTGATGCATCCCCACGCCATCTATAAATAGGAATGCTCCCGGTGTTTTCTAATCATCGGAAATCAATCCAACTCTCTCTCTCTCATATCCCTTCTTTCTTACATTAGTTTCTTTCTTTCTAACATTGCTTCTAGTGTGTCCTAAGCCAAGACGAGGTGGTCTTCCTTAGGACAAAAGGATTAGAAGTGATTTTAGAAGGCTAAAGAAAAATAGAAAGGAAGGAAAGCAAGCCATTAGAGTTCTTTAGAAGAATTCTGCATTAAGGATCAAAAGTCTTTGGAGCTAAAGTCTTGATCAAGTTTTCGTGTGGATTACCATTGGAGGGCGGACACTTGGACGCCTCGTGGAGATTGTACACTTTGGATTAGCATTTGAGGTATTCTACTAATTCTGCATTTATTTTATATTATTTGATTGTAATCATTAAGGTGATCTAGGCTTAAAAGGGTTTCATGCATAGGGACTTTATTAAGAAAATTTTTAAAATCCCTAGCTTCCGCTGCCCATTATGACATGCTAGAACCCTACAGTGGTATCAGAGCTATCCTTAATTGGTTCAATCAAATAATAATGCATGATGTATGATTATTAATTTACTATGAGATAGTAATGTCATATGCTTAATGAAATGCTGAAATATATGATTCATATATGATATGATATGTAATAAAATGTCATGATATGAAATTTTCCATATGAAAATATGTTGAAGCATGTTAATTAGTTGCTTATGATTTATACATGCTATGAGATAGCTATGATGCATGATAGCTTATTTTAGATATGTTAAATATATGTTACAATTAAAGAATGTGCTAGAGACTAGTAAGCCCTCAATAAAAATTATATTAAGTCATAGTGTTAAAAAATTTTGAGCTAACCCATTCTAGAACAATTAATCTAATTGGTGTCTAAGGAAAGCACTAAAGGTGGTTACTTAATTAGGACCTTACTCTTTGAGTAAGGGGAGCCTCCCACCTGCTTACCTGGCCAATTGTTTGATTGTCTATTACGGATAAGCTTAATATTGATATAACACTATTGATAGCCTTCCTTCATGCCTCGATATTATTATGTCAAGATCCATGCTAGTTTGTTGTGCTAACACAAAACTTGCAATGGGGACTGATGTTATACTGTCTTGGTGCATTAAGATGCTTATGGCGTATTTTAATATATTGCCTTGTTGTGCAACCACAAGGGCAATATTATTCGAATATGACTATATGGAAATGAAGGGTTTGACTTAACTAAAATATTATTGTTTGTTGTGCTAACACAAGGCAATAAGTATTTTAAGAGGACAAGATAAAGTTGAGAATTGCATGAGATGCAATTGGAAAGAGTTTCCTACCTTTGAACTCATAAGAGTTTGTTGTGTAAACACAAGGCTTTTTATGATGAATTAGGATCTCAACCCTACTAAGAAAAATTATATTTTCACGTTTATCATAGGAGAGGGCTGTGATATTCGATAAAAATAGTAGGAGACAAATTAGATTAAAGTCCTTATCTAGTTGCAAACATGTCATCATGATTGGTCTGCTTATATTAGTTATGTTCTTGCATATGTAGAATTATTAAATGGCTTCACTTTCACTAAGAGGCATCTTAGATGCCAACAAGTTGACCGGACCAAATTATGTGGACTGGTTGAGGAATTTAAAGATAGTACTCACTCAGGAGAAAATTTCCTATATACTTGAAACCCCTGATCTTGGAGATCTAGGGGATGATGCTACAGAAGAGGAGGTTGCCACACATAAGATGTGGAAAAATGACAGTTTGACTGTCAAATGTATCATACTTGCCTCTATGAGTAATGAATTACAGAGGCAACATGAAGGCATGGACACTCAATCCATACTTCTCAATCTAAAAGAGTTGTATGGAGAACAAAGCAGGACTGCTAGGTATGAGATATCTAAGCAGTTGTTCCGTGCTAGAATGAATAAAGGAACTCCAGTGCAAAACCATGTTCTTATGGTTATAGACTTAATCACTAGATTAAGTCAATTAGGTTTTGCTATGGATAGTGAGCTCAGTCAGGATTTGATCCTGCAATCACTGCCTGATTCATTCTCTCAGTTTGTTGTGAACTTTCACATGAACAAGCTGAACACCTCCCTGCCCGAGCTGTTAAATATGCTCAAAACAGCTGAAGGCCATATTAAGAAGGATAAAGGTCCACTCCTTCTTATAGATGGCACTTCTAAAAGGAAATCGGGAAATAAGGGTTCTAAGAAACGATTGAACCCCAAGAGTAGCATCAAAAAGAAAAAAGGAAAGAAAAACTCCGGATCAAGTACCTGTTTTCATTGCGGCAAAGCTGGCCACTGGAAAAGGAATTGCAAGAGTTTTCTTGCAAGTATGAAGACCGATGCAAGAGTTGCATCAAAAGGTATGTTTATGTTACATGCCAACTTGTCATTAAGTTCTTCAAATTCAAATTCATGGGTATTGGATACCGGCTGTGGTTTTCACATTTGCAAATCTTTGCATGGACTACAGAAAATTAAAATTTTGAAGAAAGGTGACTTCGAGCTGTATGGCGCTGGAGGAGAGTCCATCCAGGCTGAAGCTGTTGGAACCTACAACTTGGAGTTACCTTCGGGAGAGCTCCTACAATTAGAAGATTGTTATTATATGCCCAAAATTATTAGAAATGTAATTTCCATTCCTTTGTTGTTAAAGAAAGGATTTGAAATTAATGGAAAGGGCAATGGTTGCTCTATTTATTTTTCTAATAAGCATCTTTGCAATGGCATTATGGAAAATGGTCTTCTTGTTTTATTACTTAATGACAATGTCTTTCATATTAATAAAAGCAATAAAAGAAAGAGAGAGGAAGTAAATAACACCCTTCTTTGGCATTGCCGACTTGGTCACATAAGTGAATCAAGAATCAACAAGTTATACAAAGAAGAGTTCTTTGATCCTTATGATTGTGAATCATTAGGAACTTGTGAATCTTGTCTTATGGGTAAAATGACTAAGTCTCCATTCACTGGACATGGAGAAAGGGCAAGTGAGTTATTAGGACTTATACACACAGATGTATGTGGTCCTATGACAACTCCAGCTAGAGGTGGATACTCTTACTTCATCACATTCACTGATGATTTATCAAGGTTCGGATATGTGTATCTTATGAAACATAAATCCGAAGCTTTTGATAAGTTTAAAGAGTATCAAAGTATGGTTGAAAAACAAACCGGAAAGTGTATTAAAATCCTTCGATCTGATCGAGGAGGTGAATACCTTTCTAGTGAGTTTTTAAATCATCTTAAAGAAAAGGGCATTCTCTCTGAATGGACACCTCCGTATACGCCACAATTAAATGGTGTAGCTGAACGGAGGAATCGTACTTTATTAGATATGGTACGGTCCATGATGTGCTTTACTGATCTTCCTATTTCCTTCTGGAGTTTTGCCCTAGAGACTGCTGCACTAATATTAAACAGGATACCTTCTAAGTCTGTACCTAGCACTCCATATGAGATATGGAGAGGAAAGAAGCCTAATCTTAAGTATCTTAAGATATGGGGTTGTCAAGCTTATGTCAAAAGAAATTTTGGACACAAGCTAAGTGCTAGATCAGATAAATATATTTTTGTAGGTTATCCTAAAGATAGTATAGGATACATCTTCTATCATCCTACCGAACAAAAAGTTTTTGTAGGTAGGCATGCCATTTTCTTAGAAAAAGAGTTTATCTTAGAAAAGGGCAAGGATAGAAAAATAGAACTTGAAGAAGTTCAAGACCTACAAATAGAAACACAAGAAATTCTTCAACCAGATGTACCTATTGATGAGGTACAACCACAACACACATCTCCTCTCCGAAGGTCAGATAGAGTGCGAAGAGCACCTGAGAGGTATGGGTTCATCATTGAGAATGATGAAGCCCACATTGTTCAGAATAATGATCCTCTGACCTATTCGGAAGCTGTCATGAGTAGTGACTCTGACAAATGGCTAGAAGCCATGAAATCTGAAATAGATTCTATGTATACCAACCAAGTATGGACTTTGGTTGATGCACCAGAGGGTGTAAACCCTATAGGTTGCAAATGGGTCTATAAGAAAAAGATTGGAGCAGATGGCCAAGTAGAAACCTACAAGGCTAGATTGGTGGCAAAAGGTTTCAGGCAAAAGCAAGGAATTGACTATGATGAAACTTTTTCGCCAGTAGCTATGCTCAAATCTATTCGGATTTTGCTTGCAATAGCTGCATACTATGATTATGAAATCTGGCAGATGGATGTCAAAACCGCCTTCCTTAATGGTTATCTTGAGGAAGAGGTTTACATGACACAGCCAGAAGGATTTGTCTCAAGTAAGAGAGCAAATCAAGTATGCAAGCTTAAGAGATCCATTTATGGATTAAAGCAAGTATCGAGGAGTTGGAACATCCGTTTTGATACAACAGTCAAAGAGTTTGGTTTTATCAAAAATGTGGATGAACCATGTGTGTACAAGAAGACTAGTGGGAGTGCCATTGTCTTCTTAATATTGTATGTAGATGACATACTGATCATTGGAAATGATATTCCATTGTTACAATCGGTCAAGACTTGGCTGTCAAAAAGCTTTTCCATGAAAGACTTGGGAGAAGCATCCTATATACTTGGTATAAAGATCTATAGGGATAGATCTAAAAGGATGCTAGGCTTGTCCCAGTCTAGGTACATAGATAATATGCTGAAAAGATTCAGCATGGAAGAAAGTAAAAGAGGTTATTTGCCTATGAGTCATGGCATACGTCTCTCTAAGAAGATGTCTCTTAAGACATCTGAAGAGAGGAATAGAATGAATTCTATTCCCTATGCTTCGGCAGTAGGATCGATTATGTATGCTATGCTATGTACTAGGCCTGATGTTGCTTATGCCTTAGGCATAACAAGTAGATTCCAGGCTGATCCAGGAGAGGATCATTGGATAGCTGTGAAAAATATTCTTAAGTACTTGAGAAGGACTAAAGATATTTTTCTAGTTTATGGAGGATCTGAGTTGAAACTAGAAGGATTTTCTGATTCTAGTTTTCAATCAGACCCAAATGATAGCAAGTCCACTTCAGGGTATGTCTTTACCCTAAATGGTGGTGCAGTGAGCTGGAAGAGTTCCAAACAGCAAACTGTAGCTGACTCAACTACTGAGGCAGAATACATTGCTGTAAGTGAAGCCGCTAAGGAAGCTGTCTGGATGAAGAAGTTCATCTCTGAGTTAGGAGTAGTTCCCGAGATTGCTGGACCAGTCCCAGTTTATTGTGATAACACTGGAGCTGTTGCTCAAGCGAAGGAACCAAGGTCTCATCACAAATCCAAGCACATTCTAAGACGCTTCCATCTTGTTCGAGAGATTGTCGAAAGACAAGACATAGTCATTGAACGAGTAGACACAAAGAACAACTTAGCAGACCCGTTCACTAAAGCTCTACCACAACAGCAGTTCGATCGCCACCTCGATTGTATGGGGATAAAATATAAGAGCGATTGGCTTTAGTGCAAGTGGGAGATTGAAAGAGTAGATGCCCTACAAGCCAATCACAATATGTATTGCGAAGGGTTTTTCTTTTGATTTGTCCAAATCATGTACATGACATTTAAATATGAATAAAGGCGTTATGTTTTATCATATGCTGTTGATTATATTTATGATAAACTCCTTAGATTAGGGCAATGGTTTTAAGACTATGATGAGATCATACTAGTGAGACTTAAAATCCTAAAATCCTAATCTTAAATATTCCCAGTCATTGGTACATTGAGTCGGGGATCAATGATTACCGGAAAGACTGGCATGTCTTATGTATGCTCGATGCAGAGGATGATTGATCTCACAATCATTTGTGTGGAGACACTAATACAAAGATATGGGTGCTCATTAGAAGAATGAGTTCACTGAATTGACCTACAAAGAGAAATCTTATGAAGTCTTACTTACATGTCAAAAGATGATTCTCTTAGTGGGAGTTGTGCAACTGATCCTTTGACCTGAGATCACCATGGTATCTTGTGCACATGAACCTATGTTTTGGTTTACACTCATTCATGACAATAAGTTATGTACGAGGTCTTCTGGATATGGTGGATTGTGTACGAAGATTATGAGTAGATCAACAAGGAATTAATCACTTCTAGTAAGAGAAGATAGCATCCTATTTATTCTAATCATATGATAATTCAGGAAGCCTTTGATCAAAGCAGAATGAAAATTAGAAAGAGTTTCTAATGTTTCATTATTTGAATTATCATTAAAAGATTGAGAAAAATATGAATATGAAATTGAGTTTGACATATATTCATACTCATATACATATTTGGGATGCAGTTTGATTAAAGGATTGAATTGCATGGTAACTTGCCACTGAAGGGTATTTTTGGTATTTCCACCAAATTCTATATTTTCCGGGTAGACATGACACGTTGCTAGACGTCAATCTTGTCTTATAGGTTTGATCGAATTAAAGAGTTTAATTCGATCACCAATTAGAAAGGATTCTAATTGTTAAGTTCGGGTTCGCGCAGTTTGGACTTAAATCGATTAGAAGAGTTCTAATCAAGTTGGGTCAACTCGCACTCACACCTATTGCTGGCTAAGTATGGAACCCAATGGGTCACACACAAGAAAACTTATCAAGGGTCTAATTGGATTAGATCATGTTTGCAAGATAAACATCCTAGCAGGTGTTGCAAACCTTAGCTCCTGATTCGAACTGGATTCGAATCTGATTCGAATTGAATTCGAATCTGATTCTTAATTGATCTAATTTGATTAGATCATATTCTAATATGGGTTAGCCAAGAGTTGGCTCCTAATTGGCTTGGTTTGAGTCTAATTGGATTAGATTTGATAAATCATTCATTTTTGACCGTTGGATCAACATTTGGATGAAGAGATGGATCAAATGGATGGCACCATGAATTGGAGCCATTGGATTTTCATCATAGGATGATGGGAGATCATGATGACGTGATGGATATCATTGGGAGGCGTGGAGATGAAAAATAGGTGAAGGAAAGAGAGAGAATACGTGAAGATTAAATGGATAAGGATGAACCATTTATTTGATCTTATCCATTCTCTCTCTTCTCTCTTCATCACGCCTAAGGGATATATGGCGCCTTCTTTCATGGCCTTTGGATCATCATCAACCCTTGATGAATGGATAAGGTTGGTTCCTATTTTTCTTGCGTGAGAAGAAGTGAAAAAAGGGAAGAGTACGGCGCATTTTCATGAAGAGGTGCTTAGGGAATCAAGCGCCACATCATAAGCGCTTGATCTTATCATAACCACTTTTGATACGCCTCTCCCTATTTTTGTGGCGCCTTCTCTCCTCTTATCACGCCCCATCTGAAGGATGTGTGGATGGGATGCATCCTTTGGTGATGCATCCCCACGCCATCTATAAATAGGAATGCACCCGGTGTTTTCTAATCATCGGAAATCAATCCAACTCTCTCTCTCTCATATCCCTTCTTTCTTACATTAGTTTCTTTCTTTCTAACATTGCTTCTAGTGTGTCCTAAGCCAAGACAAGGTGGTCTTCCTTAGGACAAAAGGATTAGAAGTGATTTTAGAAGGCTAAAGAAAAATAGAAAGGAAGGAAAGCAAGCCATTAGAGTTCTTTAGAAGAATTCTGCATTAAGGATCAAAAGTCTTTGGAGCTAAAGTCTTGATCAAGTTTTCGTGTGGATTACCATTGGAGGGCGGACGCTTGGACGCCTCGTGGAGATTGTACACTTTGGATTAGCATTTGAGGTATTCTACTAATTCTGCATTTATTTTATATTATTTGATTGTAATCATTAAGGTGATCTAGGCTTAAAAGGGTTTCATGCATAGGGACTTTATTAAGAAAATTTTTAAAATCCCTAGCTTCCGCTGCCCATTATGACATGCTAGAACCCTACAAGAGGTATGGATTTATCATTGAGAATGATGAAGCCCATATCGTTGAGAACGATAATCCTCTGATCTATGCGGAAGCTGTCATGAGTAGAGACTTTGACAAATGGCTTGAGGCCATAAAATCTAAAATAGATTCTATGTATACCAACCAAGTATGGACTTTGGTTGATGCACCTGAGGGTGTGAACCCTATAGGTTGCAAATAGGTATATAAGAAAAAGATTGGAGTAGATGGCCAAGTAGATACTTACAAGGTCAGATTGGTAGCAAAAGATTTCAGGCAAAAGTAAGAAATTGACTATGATGAAACTTTTTCACCAGTTGCTATACTAAATCTGTTGGAAATTGTGTCCTGAAAGACAATCGTCAGCCTGTTAATGATTGAACTGTATATGAATTAATGAAATTAATAAAAGTTATTTGGCAATATTTCATTACATATTTTGCATCTTCGTGAACTCAAGTAATATAATGAAGTCCTTAGGACTCTATTAAACGATAAAGGAGGATTTATCTACGAGTCCTTAAACTAGTTCGCGACCAAACGTTATGCTAGCACTAGGACAATAGCATTATCAAGAATAGGTTATTGTGTGCCATATATGTTGGTTGTCCTCTTAACCAAGGAGTGTAAAGACATTGATATGTGACACAGATGAAGTATAGGAGTACACTTCACTGAACATGACCAGTTTCGGAATGCTCTGCTATCAAGAGATGTTCCGAGTGGATATGGGTATAAGTATCCCTCAGATCTGAGATCATCATGGTGACTTGTAAGCAACTCACTGTACTTTGGTACCGAACTATCTGAATTTCTAATTCAGTGAAGGAAGGCTACTGGGTGCAGTCAAGTACTTGCGAAGTCCGTGTGTGAGTTAAGATGGAATTAACCCCTCCTGGTGATAGAAGATAATGCCCTTGTGTTCAATTTAGCAAACCTTGGCCAGGATAATCCTTGTGAGGAGTCCCAGAATTTGTAAAATTGAAACATATTTTGGATGCATTGATTAAAGAGTTGACAGAACTCTGAAGTCATCCTAGGCATTTGGAATCATAGGGATTAATTATATGGTAACCATAGTCCAAGGATTCCAGAATATTGCTTTGCAATTATTTGGCCTATCCGGACGTTGGGTACCATTACTAGATGGTTACTTCGATTAGTACAGGAAGTCGTTCTTGTAGTACCGGCTTAGGTTCGAACCTATGGGGTCACACGTGTTGCCCAAAGGTCAAGCCCAAGAGGGGGGGGTGAATTGGGTCTCTTAAAAATTAATGAAATGAAGTGAATGACTCACTGAAAACTTTTGATAACTCAAAGATCTAGCAGCGGAATTAAAGTAGCACAAATAAAGTAGAAAATAAGTTGAGAAAAACAGTTAGAAACATGAGGTGGAAGAAGAGAGACAAGCCATACACAAACACAAGGATTTATAGTGGTTCATGCACTCCCAACACCTACATCCACTCCCCAAGCCAAGCTTGAGATTTCACTATAACCCAGCAGATTACAGCCTGATTATTTTTTGGGCGCACAATCAGAAATCCAGTTGGTTTTCTCAGAAAACCAACCGAAAATCTATCACCGTTTGTTTTTCCGGGCTCACAAATAACCCAATAAGTTTTCAGATAAACCAAGCAAAAATTTTACACTGTTCGTTTTTCCGGGCTCACAAACAACCTAGTTGGTTTTCAGATAAACCAACCAGAAACTTTCTCCTTGCTGAATACTTCCGATTCAGCAACTTCCAATTAAGGCTTGGAAGTGCCTTTACAAGTTTCAAATGATGAAATTGTTACAGCAACAAATAATCCAAATAAATGATTGTTGCAACCAGAAAACTAAAGCTTCATAACATATAAAATAAATCAATAGAAGTAATGCTAAAGCTGCTAAAGAGGTTGGCCGATGATGTGAATCCCAAAGCCGAGCACCAACTCTTCTTGTTGCAATGGATGAGAGGCTTTGACTGATTTTCTCATAGGAGCAAGTTTCAGAGGAATGCCGGTGAGGATGATGAACTTTTGAGCTTTTTTTCTTCTCCTTTCTTTGTGGAAACTTCTTTTTCTTGATAGAATATTTCTCTCTTTCCTTGTTGTTTCCCTTCTAAGGTTCTCTTGAATTTATAGACAAGTTCTTCAGAGGGATTCAAATTTCTTTCTTGTCGTTCTAATGGAAATCTTTTTTATTACAAAAAAAGAAAAAAGTTGTTATAAGGTTCCCGTTGTGGTCCCAGCTGCACAGGGGTCGACTCATGTTTATCCTGGGTCGGCACTTCAAAATATTGAGATGGCTCTTGCTATTGTAACTTCAAAGGGTCGACTCTTTAACCTTAAGGGTCGACTCATCTTCTTCAAGAGTCGCCTCTTTAAACACAAGGGTCGACTCATCCAATAATTTTTTTGGCCAACGCTAAGACTGAACTGGGGTCGACTCTTCAATATCGGGGTCGACTCATTTGGAACAAGGGTTGACTCTTTAAATCTTGTCTCAGGCAGTAAAAGCTCTCTGTTTAATTTGAACTACACAAGGGTCAACTCATGTTTTGTGGGGGTTGACTCATTGACTGTGCCACTTGAAGAAAACATGCGACAGTCAAGTCAAACTTGTCCTTTTTGCTTAGGGGTTGACTCAAGTGTCTCAAACAGAGTTCTTTAGTCTTCATCTATGATCTCCATGGATTGCAGTGCTTCATTTCTTCTGATTTTTCTTGACTTATAGAACTTCACAATTAAGCCAACATCATTAGCACATAACATTATCTCAAGTATTTTGTAATCATCAAAAGTCATCCTTTAGGGTTGACAATCTTCTCCTTTTTGATGATGACAAAACCATTGAGCCTAAAAGAATTTTGCAATAAAATTAAGAGCAATTATAAGAATTTTGTAATGAAGTTTAGAGCAAATATGACATTTAGAGACATATGCATAATTTCAACAAGTTGAGGAGAAAATCTCCCCCAATCAGTTACAAACATAAAATTATGCAGACTTCTTTTTCTTCTTCTTTTCTTAAGATTTTTCTTACTAATTGATAGTTATAGTGATTTCCCCCTATATATCACCATCTTTTTCATTTTCCATTCTATTGTCATGTACCATTAGTGTCATATATAGTTTGGAATTCTTCTCTTTTTTTCTCATCTCCCCCTTTTTGTCATCAACAAAGGAAATAAGAAATATAATTTCCATCTTCTTTTTTTGTGATCTTAAGCATTAAAGATTAATTAAGATTTAATAATTTTGTTAAGGAGAGAAGGTATCAGACCCAATATAGTTTTAGTGCATCAGAACAACAAACATGTTCATTTCAAGAAGAGTAAACTTTCATTGCAGTAAGAGTGAAGTATACATCTGTAAGTCGAAATACAATTGATATGGTTAATCATCAAACAACTGTGTCAAAAAGGTATGAAAATTGAAAAATCAACTCAATACAAAAAGCTTTTGGAAGGGTTTAAAAAATCTAAAGATGGGTTCAGTCTTGGTTTAGGGTTTTGAAGAGGATGAAGGTCCAGACTGATCTTCCTTCTTGTCTTCCATCAGCTTGTCAATTCTTGTTTGCAGTTGAGAGAAAGAGCCAGTAAGGTGAGAGTGTTCCTTTTTCAGCTCATGTAGAGAACCTTGAAGAGAATTTCCTTAAGTCCTCAAGTATTCTTCAATCTCAGCAATTCTTCTTTGCTGATTAGTTGCAAGTGTCCTCAGTCCTTGAAGCTCCACTTTTATTTGTTTGGTCAAGTTAGTGAGGTCATAGACATTGTTCCAACAGACTCCAGAATTGAACAATGCTGTAATGATGTTGTCACCAATAACTTTTAACTGCCATTTCTCAAGTCTGAGAGGTGGATTTGAAGGTCTTTGGATTGGAGGATGTTGACTAAGTGCAGGTTCTTTTGGAGGGGCTTTAGTAGGGATTCTTTTTCCTTTGAGTGGTGTTGGAGTGTCTTGACCACTTTCATCTTGAATTTCTTTTCCTTTATGAATCCATTTGCCCTCAGTTTTGACAAATCCCATTCTCTTCAGTGATTTGTCATTGTAAACATCTGAGTATAGTAATTCTTTCTTGGTCTCCCCTTCTAGATTCACATTGAAGTAAATGAATACTAATGTCAAGACTATACTGTTAGAAGCATGCCCTAGAAGCCAATGTGGCTGACGCATATTTGTAATCTAGGGCACAAATTTGTAATTTGACTCTATCAATAAATAAGATTAGGTTATTTATTTTTTCATTCATATTTGTATGTGTCCATGAATCGTCCAAGAAATTAATAGATGACGACACATATTCTCAAGGAGTTGAAAATTTGAGGCATGTGTCATTAGGGATTAATTTCTAAATGCTCCTGATCGATGGATCCATCACGAGGGACGGTGATCGATCCGCTAAGATTAGTGCACACATCACTTAGTCAGATGGACGAGTCTCGAGTCCACGGTGTAGAGACACTAGAGTGATTATGCAAGTACTTGTTAGAGAATAAGGTACTGAGCGTGACCAAAGAAAGTAGTCACATGGATGTCTATCCACTCGTCAGTGACTACTTATGCTGCAGTTGTATGACTGGTCCTTTGACCTGCGATGCTTCAGCTATTCACTGTGAGGTTGCTATAGCTTGACGAGCATGTGAACTTGGGCTCTAGCTATTCGGATTCTTGTGGTGCGGATTGGCTGCAGTAGGTTCATTTTGGAATAAGGTTGTATCTAGATGGGATCTATCGACCTTGATAGATTAGAAGTGATCCTATGTGATTTGTGAGACTGAGTTCGATAAATTTCTGACCAGGTATTTTGAAAAAAGAGTTTTTCATATCTCAAACTGGAAGTCGAATAAATTTAACATATGATAGACGATAGGGTTTGACGAGATATCCATAACCTCCGTCACATCGAAATCCATGATAGAGGGACTGTATCATATGCTAACTGCACCAAGAGTTTCGGATATTCCATTCTGCTGGATTGCCATCACATACTGCTAGGTGTCACTAGTGGATTGTGAGACTCAAAGGCATTCACTTAGTGATCAGTGAACCCTAAAAGTAGAACTGAAATTGTTTCAGTCCACTAAAAGGAGTTTCAGTGATATTGAGATGGAGATCTCAATATATCTCACTGCCAGTCAGAATAGAATCTACGAGGTTACACACATAGAGGATTTAATTAGTCAGACTATCATAATTGTGATTTGGAATCACAATAGAAATCAATCATCAATATGATTGGTGATTAAATTAACCCACTAAGTGTTAGTGAGTTAATGGAAGAAGAATTAAATGGAATTGATTGCAATTGGATTGCAATTGAACTGATTTAATGAGTCAAATCAAATTGGATTCGACCCAAATTGATTTGGGTTCATGATTGGGTCAATTTGATTAAACCAGAGTTTGTACGGATTTTAAAGTCCACATATCATCGTAGGATGAATATGACTTAACTCGTGTTCACACTATGCAGACTTTAAAGTCCACATGGCGTCGTAGGATGCATGCTCCCAAATTAATTATCCTAATGTGATTAGGAGTTAGCCTAAGTCCTAATTTGATTAGGAATTAGACTTATCTAGGAAATTGATCAAGACCTAATGTAATTAGAAAATTGATTAAGTGGACACATGTCATCCATCTATTTGATGGCCCCATGAGCATAAGGATTGGACACTTGGCATTAATCCAAGGGCAAGTTATTATCCCATACTCCTAATAAGATTAGGAGAAGCCCTAAACCCAATCTATAAAAGGGTAGCAAGAGAGACATCATGAAGTAATTCTCTCCTCTTCCTCTCCATGCCTCCCTTTCTCTTTTCTTCTCCCTTCCCACGGTAGCAAGAGGCTTCTCCTCTTCCTCCCATGGAAGCAAGGGATACCTTCCTCTTCCTTCTCCAAAGTGTTGAAAGAAGGAAGAAGAAGCAAGGAAAGAGAAGAGATCAACTCGCCAAGGAAGAAAGGGTTCTTCCTTCACGCCTCAAGCCCTCTCTTCTTCCTTCCTTCTCCACGATAGCAAGGGGACCTTGTCTTCCTCTTCATCCATGGGAGCAAGGTAAGGAAGATCCATGATTAAAGCTTCATCCCTCATCTTCCTCCATTGCGAGCAAGGTTGAAGAAGAAAGGGTTCTTCTTCAAAGAGGTATGTTGTTGATTTTTCTTCCAATATCATGATAGTCATGAGAGGTCTTTGCAAGGAGCTAGCACTCCGGTAAGACCCTATCTCAGATGATTACATCCTCGAGTGGATACCTGTAGAGGCCGGACATATGTGCGGCTTAACCAGGAACCCAGAAAGATCATCAGACTGCAGTATTCTACACCTGCAGAATTTTTGAAGATGAGATCTTCAAATTTATAACTTCTGATTTTTGTTTCATTTTTATGAATCTTAATCAACCCTCCTCAGATCCTATTCTTCCCTTCCTAATGAGTTCAAAGATCTTTTGGATTTCGATCCAGAAATTTTTTTGAATTCTACGATCCGAGGCGCGTTCATATGATGAACGACGTCCCGTTCGAATTTTGCTACGAACGTCGCATGAAACGAGGCGTATCTCAGCAGTGGTATCAGAGCCATGGTCCTAAAGAGCATAATTAGGACTTAAGGATTGATTACCACATTTTTAATCTGATTTTTAAATGAATTGTGCTTGCTGGATTTTCTGCGTGCTGAAATTTTAGGTTGCTGAAATTTTCAGCATGCAGATTTTTATTTGCTTTGATCTTGCAAATTATTTTAGAATTGCAATTAGATTACAATATTTTAAATCAAGTAATGCATGATCTGAAATTCAAAGAATAGCATAACAGGTTTAAAGTTTCAGGTCTGAAAATATACATGAGATGCATGTGATAATCATAATGTCCATACTTGTTTAAGGTTATGTTTAAAACAATATATGCATGAGATGTATGTATTAGTTAAACAAAATTTATTTGCATGAGATGTAAATAAAATTCTTAAATAATAGGACATTTACATAAGATGTAAACTGAAACAATTATGTCATTTACACAAGATGCAATCACATAATATATGAAAGGGTTTCATAATTACATAGGATGTAAACCTGAACCAATGTGACATTTACATAAGATGTAAATCGAATGACATATGATATGGGGTAGATGGTTACATTAGATGTAAATCTCAAGAGACCTAAAATCTTCCTAAATCAATCGAGAGTGAATGATACATTGAGCTAGCCATATTTGATTAATTGATCTAATTGGTGTCTGAAAAAGCTTAAAGGTGGTTACATAATCAGGACCTTATTCTCTGAGTAAGGTGAGCCTCCCACCTGCTTACCTGACCAATTGATGAATTACCTTCTACGAAAAGCTCAAAGTTGGAATCACTAAGATCTGATTACCCAATATTAATTCGATTGGTCTTCCACCGTAGTAGAGTTGCTAAGATCTTTCTAGCATTGATTAGTCTCGGCTGGATACAGTGGGCTAGTTGCATCGGAGGATTAGACCTCTCTATTAACATGAGATGTTGTGGGGTAAAGGTAGGGTTGGGCTCCAATAACTGTTAGGTGAGGACCTAATCACAGCTTTATTTTCGCGGGATATACAGTGGGTCTGACTTAACCAAGGAACGGATCCAATAACTATTAGGTGAGGTCCTTATGACCTGAAGATCAGGTTAGCTCAATATGCTTACGAAATATTGTACAAAAGTTGTACACTCATCGTCTATGTATCTCCAATAACTGTTAGGTGAGGTGACATGTAGATTGGTAGGGCCGCAGCACCCCACTCGAAATCCTAAGTCGCATATTTCCGTATCTTTACCAGGGGAGTGTGAGAGATCCGAGAAATAGTGGGAGGATTTGATCCAATTTTATTTTTAAAGTCCCTAAAACAACTTAATGTCAAATACAAATTTGTAATTAGAATCTTTGCTCTCTGCAGATGTCAATGGCTTCCAACCCGATAGTTTGAATTATAGATAACAATAGGTTGACTGGACCAAACTACAAAGATTGGCTCCGCAACTTAAAGATCGTCTTGAGTTGCGAAAAGATAGCTTATGTTCTTGACAATGAACTCCCGGTGTTACCAGCTCGTGCAACCAATGAGTAGCGTGAGATGCATGCAAAATGGTTGGATGACGATAATAAAGTTAGGTGCTACATTTTGGCATCCATATCCAATGAATTGCAATGCCAGCATGAGAGCATGAAGACTGCTAAGGACATATTTGATCACCTATAAGAGTTGTATGGTGAATAGAGTCGCGCAGCTGTTGGGAACCCGCCCATGCCGCTGATATTTCAAAAAAATTCAGATGGCAGCGGAATCGGCATAAGCGGGATCGACGTTCATCGCATGAACGTTGTTCAAAAACCATTCGTAGATAGATAAGGATTAAAAACTTTTTAAATACATTAGAAGATCAGATCTTCACCTTGTGCGGGTAGATGATCACCGCAAACTGAAGTTCGTGGTCTAGGATGAAGGTTCGCTTGAAACCGTTCAAATGTCCGGCCTCTACGGGTATCCACACGAAGCAGTGATCCGATCAAAGCTCTCTTGTCTTCCCGGGGTGCTAGCTCCCTTGCAAAGACTTCTTTTGATGGCTGATTTCCTCTCTTTCAATCAACCCTTGATTGTGCTTGAGAGGAGGAAGAAGAAGGATGAAGAAGAGGAAGAAGAAGAATCCCCACGCAGCCTTCTTTCTTTTCCCTGTGTTGGAAGAAGGATTGGAGGAAGAGGAGGCGGACAAGGCTCTCTTCTTTTCTTCTTCTTGTTGGCGGCTGAACCAAGGGAAAGGGAGAGGGTGGCGGCAGCAAGGAGAGGAGAGAGCACTTCTTCTATGCCCTAGGTGCCGCCCACAAGTCCCTTTTTATAGACATGTGGAGCTCCTAACATTTAGGAGCTCTTGATGTCTTTCCTAAGAGGGGGCGCCGTCTCTTCTCCCTTCTCCACGTGGAAAGGGGAGGGGCTTATCCCCCTCCTCATGGTAAACCCTAATCCATATTAGGTAGGGATTGGAATGCCCTAATGTGGTCAAGCCCTAATCCAATTAGGCTTAGCCCAAGGGTGAACCAATTTGGATCCAATCTAGGTAAGTCCTAATCCAATTAGAACTTAAATCAATTTTGACTCAATTGAACTCTTCAATCCTAATCCAATTAGGAGTCTTATTGATTCATTAGATTAATAATTAATTGTGACTTAAGAAACCCTAATCCAAATTAGGACATATTTAATTTTAGTCCGAATCCAATTAGGACTCTTATTTGAATCCGAAGTCCTAATCCGATTAGGACTCTAGGAATCCTACTCCAAGTAGGAATCCAATTTTGATTCAAAACTCCTAATCTCATTAGGATTGCAGGAATCGTATTCCAAGTAGGAATCCCAGTCCTACTTCAACTAGGATTTCCAGTCCTAATCCAATTAGGACTCTAGGAATCCTACTCGAAGTAGGACTCTTGTTTCAAGTCCAATTAATTAATTCCCTTTGTTCCTTCTTCAACTGAATATCAATTGAATTGATTACTTGTGATTCATAATCACTTTTCAACCATCGGATCGGTCAATACTTCTAGTGTGTGTGACCCCATAGGTTCTACTCTGACTGGTAGTGAGATATATTGTGATCTCTATCACTATATCATTGAAAACTCCTTTCAATGGGTTGGAACGATTCCAACTCAACTCATTAGGGTTTATCGATCATCGAGATAATCCCTGTGAGTCCCACCATCCACCAGTGACACCTAGCAGCATGTAGTGGCTACCCAGCAGAATGGAAAGATGAACCTCTAGGTGCAGTTACCATGTGATACAGTCCTACTATCGTGGATCCCTACAGGACAGAGGTCATGGACAACTCGTCAAACCCCATCGTCTGTCATATGTCAAAATTTATTCGACTCGAGTTCGATAGTGGAAAACTCTTTCTCCACTTTATATTACTGCCCTGGCCAAGGTCTTAGAACTCAGTCTAACAAATCACATAGGATCACTCCTCTTCTATCAAGGTCGATAGATTCCTTATAGGTGCATACCCTACTCCTACAGTGAACCTACTGCAGCCAATCTACACTGCATGGACCCATATGGCTAGAGACCATGTATGTGTGCAGTCAAACTACAATAACCTCACTGTGAGTAGCCGAAGCACCGCAGGTCAAAGGACCAGTCACACTACTGCAACATCAAGCAAGTCACTGACGAGTGGATAGACATCCAAGTGACTTCTTGTCTTGGTCACGCTCAGTACCCTTGTTCTCTAACAAGCACCTGCACTATCACTTCAGTGTCCCTACATTGTGGACTCAAGTCTCGTCCATCCAGAAGGAAAGTGATCTGTGCACTGATCGAATCGATCACCGTCCTCGTGATGATCCATTGATCAGGAGCATTTAGAAATTAATCACCAATGATACATGGCTCAAATTCTCAACTCTTGAGAATATGTATCATCATCTTATTAATTTCTTGGACGATTCATAGACACATAAATAATATGAATGAAAAGATGCCTTTTATTTATTCAATAATAAATAGTCAAGTACAAAATTTTGTCCCTAGAATTAACAATGTGTCAGCCAGATTGGCTTCTAGGGCATACATCTAACAATCTCCCACTTGCACTAAAGCCAATCAGCCATAAACCTAAGCCCCATCTTCTCAAGATGCGTTTTAGTTTTCTGCCGACTTAGCTGCTTAGTGAATGGGTCCGCCACATTTTCTGTGGAGTCTACTCTCTGATCCTCTACTTATTTTCTTTTGAGGTAGTCGCTTATTAGGTTAAACTGCCGCTCTATGTGCTTCGATTTCTGGTGAAACCTTTGGCTCCTTAGCTAGTGCTATGGTGCCTTTGTTATCGCAGTAGAGTGTTATGACATCTGATGACATTACACCTAACTCTGCAATGAACCTTTTAAACTAAAAGATTTCCACTGCACCCTTAGAGATGGCTTAACATTCAGCTTCTAAGGTAGAATCTATAATGATCGGTTGTTTGGAACTCTTCTAATTTACTGAACCACCATTGCACATATTCTGATGTAGACTTTCTATCATCAATATGTGTGCATCCTTCTACCTTCAACTCTGATCTTCTTCCAAAGACCAAGAACATGTCCTTAGTTCTTCTCAAGTACTTAAGACTGTTCTTCACAGCTATCCAGTGCTTTTTGCCTGGATCTGATTGACATATGCTCGTGACATTCACAGCATGTACTATATCAAGTCATGTACATAGCATGGCATACATGAGGCTCCCTATTGCTGATGCATAGGGGATCTTGCTCATGCGTTGAATCTCTTCAGATGTGTTGGGGCACATCTTCTTGGAAAGATTAATTCCATGCCTTAGGGGTAAGCGACCCCTTTTAGAATTTTCCATGCTGAACCTTTTCAGCACTTCCTCTATGTACATCTTCTATGATAGGCCAAGCATCCTTTTAGATCTATCTCTATAGACCTTTATTTCCAAAATATAGGATGCTTCCCCAAGGTCTTTCATGGAGAACCTTTTTGACAACCTGACCTTGACCGAGGTTAGCATGGGAATATCATTCCCTATCAGGAGGATGTCGTCCACGTACAGTACGAGAAATACAATAGCACTCCCACTAACCCTTTTGTAAACACATGGTTCCTCTTCATTTTTGATGAAATCAAACGTTTTGATTGCATCATCGAAACGAGTGTTCCAACTCCGAGATGCTTGCTTTAGTCCATAGATGGACTTTTGCAGCTTGCAGACCTTGTGATCTCCATCACTGAAAGTGAAACCCAAAGGCTGTTCCATATAGATGTCTTCATCAAGATATCCATTCAGAAAAGCTGTTTTCACATCCATCTGCCAGATTTCATAATCATGAAATGCTGCAATGGCAAGCAATGTTCGGATGTATTTCAGCATGGCTACAGGTGAAAAGGTCTCCTGATAGTCAATGCCCTTGCGCTAACTATACCCTTTCGCCACAAGCTTTGCCTTATAGGTCTCTACCTCTCCATCCAAACCTATCTTCCTTTTGTAGATCCATTTGCATTCAATAGGTACAATACCTTCTGGTGGATCTACTAAGGTCCAAACTTGGTTGGAATGCATGGAGTCTAACTCCAATTATTTCTCGGAATCGATATTAGATATCGCCTTGTCGTAGGTTTTGGAATTCTGCGTGTGATCCCTATCTCCCACTAGAAACATTTCCTCGGTATCCTCTTCTAGTATACCTAAGTATCTAACGGGAGGATGGGAGACCCTACTTGATCTACGAGGTGGTAGAAGGACATCGTGTACTGGCTCTGTATGAATGGGTTCGATAGGATCCATGACTCGTTGCTTTTCAGAGACTTTCTCTTCAAGCTCAATTTTCCTCCCACTGCCTCTATCAAGGATAAACTGGTTTTTCCAAGAAGATGGCGTGACGGCTCACAAACACATTGTGATCCTCTGAGATGAAAAATTGTATCCTAATGACTCTTTAGGATATCCTATAAAACGAGCACTTATGGTCCTAGCCTCTAGTTTGTCTGCCTGTAGTCTCTTGACGTGGGCCGGACATCCCCAAATCTTGGTTTCTTACCATGTCATATCTCATATGATGCGGTAGGAATGGACTTTAGAGGGAACTCTATTCAACAAGTAAATAGCTGAAAATAGGGCATCTATCTAAAGAAACAAGGGTAAATCAGTGAAGCTCATCATGGGCTGGACCATATCAATAGAGTCCGATTCCTCCTCTCTAACACTCCATTGAGCTGAGGTGTACCAGGAGGAGTCCATTATGAAACTATACCATTCTCCTTGAGATAATCACGGAACTCTCCATTAAGGTATTTACTTCCTCGATCTGATCGAAGAACCTTAATGAGTTTTTGTGCTTATTTTTTTTACTTCATATCTAAGCTTTTTGAACCTTTCAAAAGTTTCATATTTGTGTCTCATACACATATCCATACCGTGAGTAATCATCGGTAAATGAAGTAAAAATTACAACCCCTAGCCTGCACATCGAATGGGCCACACACATCAGTGTAAACTAGAGTAAGTATTTCAGGGAACCTCTCTGTGTCCTACAAAGGATAATTTGGCCATCTTTCCTTGAAGGCAGAATTCACAAATCAAATATGACTCGGAAGTCAATGAGCCCAAAAGCTCATGTTTCTCCAATTTGTTTATTCTGTCTTCTCCTATATGGCCAAGCCTGAGGTGCCATAAATACTTTAGATTTATCTCATTAGATCCTATGGTATTCACTGTTTGCTCAGATATATTCACAGATACATCCATATGTATGTGATAGAGACTGTCAATCTTAAAACCATGTTGAATCAATTTAATTTTCAAATAAAAATCTTTCTATGCTAAATAAAATATAGAAATCAAATTTCTGCTAGCAATAGGTAACAGTCCCTAAGTATCCTGAGCATATCTGACATACCTTCTGAAGGTCTGTCACCCTTCATGTTCTTTATGCTTCCCATGTATGTAGGACAGTTCCTCTTCCAATGGCCGTCCATGATGCAATGGAAACACTTTTCCTTGCAATTGGCCTTTTTCTTGGAACTTCCTTACTTGGTATTTTCTTAGTCTTCTGCTTCTTCGCAGGCTTCTTCTTCTTCCAAATAGACTCTCTCTTGAAAGTAGAAACCAACTTGACAGCGAAAACGATGCCCCTTGAACTTCTTCAAGGTCCCTAAGTTAGTTACCAATTTATTTAACAATTCTATTTTAGTGCATACAACCTTGTTCATATGGTAGTTTACTATAAACTATTCATATGAAGCTGGAAGGGATTGCGGGATCAAATCCATTTGCAATTCCTTGTGCATGGTCATGCCAAGCTTCTCAAGCTTCTCTAAGTCCTTTATCATGGTCAAACCATGATCATGGATAGACTATCCATCGTGCATCTTGGCTTTGAAGAGCCTCTTGGACACTTCAAACCGAGCTGCGTGACTCTGATCACCATACAACTCTTGCAGGTGATTTAATATGTCCCTAGCAGTCTTCATGTTCTCATGCTGGCATTGTAATGCATTGGACATGGATGCCATTGTGCAGCACCTAACTTTATTGTCATTGTTCGTCCACTTAACAAGCGTCTTACGCTGATCAGTAATCGGACAGATTGGTAACATGGGGATTCCATGGTCTGGCATATACCCGAATTTCTCACAATTCAAAACTATTTTTGAAATTTGATGAGCCAATCTTTATAATTGGGTTTGGTCAAACGGTTGTTCTATAGGATATGAGTTAAGAGTCTAGAAGCTGACTTTATAATCCTCAGAGAGTAAAGATTCTAGTTAGACTTTTGCACTTGATCCTAATCTGTTCTGAGGTCTTTTAGAACAAATGTAACTCCCACTATTTTCTCGAATTCCTCACACTCCCCTGGTAGGAAAACGGAAATTCCACACGACTAGGGTTTCTAGTGGGTACTGCGGTCCCACCGATTTACATGCCACCTCACCTAACAGTTATTGGTGACACATAGATTGATGAATGTATAACTCTTGTACAATGCTTCTCAAGCATGTTGCAGTGCAACTTGGTCTCTAAGCCATGAAAACCTCACCTAACAGTTATTGGTCCCATTTCTTAGTTAAGTCAGACCCACCGTATAACCGTAGGAATAAAGTCGTCATTGGGTCCTCACCTAACAGTTATTGGTGCCCAACCCCACCTTTACCCTACAACATCTCATGTCTATAGAGAGGTCCAGCCCCCCGATGCAACTTGACCACTATGTCCAGCCGAGACAAATCAACATCAGAAAGGCCTTAGTAGCTCTACTACAGTGGAAGACCTATTGACTTAATATTGGTTAATCAGGTCTTAGTGTTTGCAACTTGAGCTCTTCATAAGAGGTAATCGAACAATTGGCCAGGTAAGCAGGTGGGAGGCTCCCCTTACTCAGAGAGTAAGGTCCTAATTAAGTAACCGCCTTTCATGCTTTCCTAGACACCAATTAGATCAATTAATCTAATATAACTTGCTCATGTCGGTTCACTCTCGACTTGATTGAGGAGGTTTTGATTTAGGTCTCAATTGGGTTTGCTACATCACATGTAAACCTATCTACCCCGCTCTCATTCACATCACATGCAAACGGCACATCACAGGCAGTTATAATCGCAGCATCAAAATAAAGCTAAACATTAAATAGGTGATGATCATGGATTCTAATTAGGTCGTATTACAAGCACATGCACGTCAATCGATCAATTGGTCTTCAACTCTTGAATTGGTTCCAAGCCTCCTTGATTCGATCCTTGACCAACTCTTGATCCAATCGCCACCAACCGCTTAGACCCCTGTTCATCTCATGCCTTGTCTTCAACTTGATCGTTGACGTACATCACATCACAGAAATACAACCAGATGTAAAATAAAAATAATAATAAATTACATCTTCTTTTAGGAGGCACGCAGGCCTCTCAAAATATCAAATAAGATGCATGCAAGCATCTGAAAAATTACATGACATCACAGATCGCATCGCAGGTCATTACATTTGATACCAAAGGGTTTGAATCCTATGATCATCACCACATGCAGCAATTATAATTTTCAGATCTGAAAACTAACTGATTATATCATGACATAGGTTGCTGATCATGCTAATCATGATTCTAAACTTTGTAATCTCATTAACAACGCAATTAGAATCATCATTTTATCACATAAAAATCAGCATGCAAAAATCAGCACCCCTGAAAAATCTGCATGCAGAAATTTTCAGCATGCATGATCATTCAATTTTCAGATCTAATAAGCCTTTAGATAATTAATTCTTACCTTAATCTACGAAGCCTAGGCTCTGATACCACTGTTGGGAACCCGCCCATGCCGCTGATATTTCAAATAGAAGATCTAATAGAAGAGGAGTGATCCTATGTGATTTGTCAGACTGAGTTCTAAGACCTTGGCCAGGGCAGTAATATAAAGTGGAGAAAGAGTTTTCCACTATCGAACTCGAGTCGAATAAATTTTGACATATGACAGACGATGGGGTTTGACGAGTTGTCCATGACCTCCGTCTTGTAGGGATCCACGATAGTAGGACTGTATCACATGGTAACTGCACCTAGAGGTTCATCTTTCTATTCTACTGGGTAGCCACTACATGCTGCTAGGTGTCACTGGTGGATGGTGGGACTCACAGGGATTATCTCGATGATCGATAAATCCTAATGAGTTGAGTTGGAATCGTTCCAACCTATTGAAAGGAGTTTTCAATGATATAGTGATAGAGATCACAATATATCTCACTACCAGTCAGAGTAGAACCTATGGGGTCACACACACTAGACTGTTGGGAACCCGCCCATGCCGCTGATATTTCAAAAAAAAATTCAGATGGCAGCGGAATCGGCATAAGCGGGATCGACGTTCATCGCATGAACGTTGTTTCATGAACCGTTCGTAGTTAGGCAAGAATTAAAAACTTTTAAATTCATTAGAAGATCAGATCTTCACCTTGTGCGGGTAGATGATCACCGCAAACTGAAGTTCGTGGTCTAGGATGAAGGTTCGCTTGAAGCCGTTCAAGTGTCCGGCCTCTACGGGTATCCACACGAAGCAGCGATCCGATCAAAGCTCTCTTGTCTTCCCGGGGTGCTAGCTCCCTTGCAAAGACTTCTTTTGATGGCTGATTTCCTCCCTTTCAATCAACCCTTGATTGTGCTTGGGAGGAGGAAGAAGAAGGATGAACTCAAGGAAGAAGAACACAGCCTTTCTTTTCCCTGCATTGGAAGAAGGATTGGAGGAAGAGGAGGCGGACAAGGCTCTCTTCTTTTCTTCTTCTTGTTGGCGGCTGAACCAAGGGAAAGGGAGAGGGTGGCGGCAGCAAGGAGAGGAGAGAGCACTTCTTCTATCAAGGTCGATAGATTCCTTGTAGGTGCATACCCTACTCCTACAGTGAACCTACTGCAGCCAATCTACACTACATGGTCCCATATGGCTAGAGACCATGTATGTGTGCAGTCAAACTACAATAACCTCACTGTGAGTAGCCGAAGCACCGCAGGTCAAAGGACCAGTCACACTACTGCAACATCAAGCAAGTCACTGACGAGTGGATAGACATCCAAGTGACTTCTTGTCTTGGTCACGCTCAGTACCCTTGTTCTCTAACAAGCACCTGCACTATCACATCAGTGTCCCTACACTGTGGACTTAAGTCTTGTCCATCCAGAAGGAAAGTGATCTGTGCACTGATCGGATCGATCACCGTCCTCGTGATGATCCATTGATCAGGAGCATTTAGAAATTAATCACCAATGATACATGGCTCAAATTCTCAACTCTTGAGAATATGTATCATCATCTTATTAATTTCTTGGACGATTCATAGACACATAAATAATATGAATGAAAAGATGCCTTTTATTTATTCAATAATAAATAGTCAAGTACAAAATTATGTCCCTAGAATTAACAATGTATCAGCCAGATTGGCTTCTAGGGCATACATCTAACAATCTCCCACTTGCACTAAAGCCAATCAGTCATATATCTAAGCCCCATCTTCTCAAGGTGGGCTTCAGTCTTTTGCTGACTCAGCTGCTTAGTGAACGGGTCTGCCACGTTATCCGTGGAGTCTACTCTCTGCACCTCTACATATTTCTTCTCAACATAGTCGCGTATGAAGTGGAAGCGCCGCTCTATGTGCTTGGACTTCTGATGGGACCTTGGCTCCATAGCTAGTGCTATGGTGCCAATGTTATCGCAGTAAAGTGTTATGGCATCTAATGACATTACACCTATCTCTGCAATGAACTTTTAACCAGAAGATTTTGACTGCATCCTTAGATACGGCTTAACATTCAGCTTCTAAGGTAGAATCTATAATGATCGGTTGTTTGGAACTCTTCCAATTTACTGAACCACCATTGCACATATTCTGATGTAGACTTTCTATCATCAATATGTGTGCATCCTTCTACCTTCAACTCTGATCTTCTCCCAAAGACCAAGAACATGTCCTTAGTTCTTCTCAAGTACTTAAGACTGTTCTTCACAGCTATCCAGTGCTTTTGCCTGGATCTGATTGACATATGCTCGTGACATTCACAGCTTGTACTATATCAAGTCATGTACATAGCATGGCATACATGAGGCTCCCTATTGCTGATGCATAGGGGATCTTGCTCATGCGTTGAATCTCTTCAGATGTGTTGGGGCACATCTTCTTGGAGAGATTAATTCCAGGCCTTAGGGGTAAGAGACCCCTTTTAGAGTTTTTTCATGCTGAACCTTTTCAGCACTTCCTCTATGTACATCTTCTGTGATAGGCCAAGCATCCTTTTAGATCTATCTCTATAGACCTTTATTCCCAAAATATAGGATGCTTCCCCAAGGTCTTTCATGGAGAACCTTTTTGACAACCAGACCTTGACCGAGGTTAGCATGGGAATCTCATTCCCTATCAGGAGGATGTCGTCCACGTACAGTACGAGAAATACAACAGCACTCCCACTAACCCTTTTGTAAACACATGGTTTCTCTTTATTTTTGATGAAATCAAACGTTTTGATTGCGTCATCGAAACGAGTGTTCCAACTCCGAGATGCTTGCTTTAGTCCATAGATGGACCTTTTGCAGCTTGCAGACCTTGTGATCTCCATCACCCAAAGGCTATTCCATATAGATGTCTTCATCAAGATATCCATTCAGGAAAGCTGTTTTCACATCCATCTGCCAGATTTCATAATCATGAAATGCTGCAATGGCAAGCAATGTTCGGATGGATTTTAGCATGGCTACAGGTGAAAAGGTCTCCTGATAGTCAATGCCCTCATGCTGACTATACCCTTTCGCCACAAGCCTTGCTTTATAGGTCTCTACCTCTCCATCCGAACCTATCTTCCTTTTGTAGATCCATTTGCATCCAATAGGTACAATACCTTTTGGTGGATCTACTAAGGTCCAGATTTGGTTGGAATGTATGGAGTCTAACTCTGACTTCATAGCTTCCAACCATTTCTCGGAATCGATATCAGATATCGCCTCGTCGTAGGTTTTGGGATCCTGCGTGTGATCCCTATCTCCCACTAGGAATATTTCCTTGGTATCCTCTTCTAGAATACCTAAGTATCTATCGGGAGGATTGGAGACCCTACTAGATCTGCAAGGTGGTTGAGGGACATCGTGTACTGGCTCTGTATGAATGGGTTCGATAGGATCCATGACTCGTTGCTTTTCAGAGACTTTCTCTTCAAGCTCAATTTTCCTCCCACTGCCTCTATCAAGGATAAACTATTTTCATGAAGATAGCATGGCGTCTCACAAACACTTTGTGATCCTTTGGGATAAAAAATTGTATCCTAATAAATCTTTCAGGATATTCAATAAGACGAGCATTAATTGTCCTATCCTCTAACTTGTCCGCCTGTTGTCGCTTGACGTGGGCCGGATATCCCCAAATCTTGAGATGACCAAGACTCGGCTTCTTACCATGTCATATCTCATATGGTGTGGTAGGAACGAACTTTTAGAGGTAATTCTATTCAACAAGTAAATAGCTGAAAATAGGGCATCTATCTAAAGAAACAAGGGTAAATCAGTGAAGCTCATCATGGGCTGGACCATATCAATAGAGTCCGATTCCTCCTCTCTGACACTCCATTGAGCTGAGGTGTACTAGGAGGAGTCCATTATGAAACTATACCATTCTCCTTGAGATAATCACGGAACTCTCCATTAAGGTATTCACTTCCTCGATCCGATCGAAGAACCTTAATGAGTTTTTGTGCTTATTTTTCTACTTCATATCTAAGCTTTTTGAACCTTTCAAAAGTTTCATATTTGTGTCTCATACACATATCCATACCGTGAGTAATCATCGGTAAATGAAGTAAAAATTACAACCCCTAGTCTGCACATCGAATGGGCCACACACATCAGTGTGTACTAGGGTAAGTATTTCAGTGGACCTCCCTGTGTCCTACAAAGGATAATTTTGCCATCTTTCCTTGAAGGTAGAATTCACAAATCAAATATGACTCGGAAGTCAATGAGCCCAAAAGCTCATATTTTTCCAATTTGTTTATTCTGTCTTCTCCTATATGGCCAAGCCTGAGGTGCCACAAATACTTTAGATTTATCTCATTTTTGGATCTATTAGATCCTATGGTATTCACTGTTTGCTCAGGTATATTCACAGATACATCCATATGTATGTGATAGAGACTGTCAATCATAAAACCATGTTGAATCAATTTATTTTTTCAAATAAAAAATCTTTCTATGCTAAATAAAATACAGAAATCAAATTTCTGTTAGCAATAGGTAACAGTCCCTAAGTATCCTGAGCATATCTGACATACCTTCTGAAGGTCTGTCACCCTTCATGTTCTTTATGCTTCCCATGTATGTAGGACAGTTCCTCTTCCAATGGCCGTCCATGATGCAATGGAAACACTTTTCCTTGCAATTGGCCTTTTTCTTGGAACTTCCTTACTTGGTGTTTTCTTAGTCTTCTGCTTCTTCGCAGGCTTCTTCTTCTTCCAAATAGACTCTCTCTTGAAAGTAGAAACCAACTTGACAGCGAAAACGATGCCCCTTGAACTTCTTCAAGGTCCCTAAAAGTTAGTTACCAATTTATTTAACAATTCTATTTTAGTGCATACAACCTTGTTCATATGGTAGTTTACTATAAACTATTCACAGTTATTGGTGACACATAAATTGATGAATGTACAACTCTTGTACAATGCTTCTCAAGCATGTTGCAGTGCAACTTGGTCTCTAAGCCATGAAAACCTCACCTAACAGTTATTGGTCCCATTTCTTAGTTAAGTCAGACCCACCGTATAACCGTAGGAATAAAGTCGTCATTGGGTCCTCACCTAATAGTTATTGGTGCCCAACCCCGCCTTTACCCTACAACATCTCATGTCTCTAGAGAGGTCCAGCCCCCCGATGCAACTTGACCACTGTATCCAGCCGAGACAAATCAACATCAGAAAGGCCTTAGCAGCTCTACTACAGTGGAAGACCTATTGACTTAATATTGGTTAATCAGGTCTTAGTGTTTGCAACTTGAGCTCTTCATAAGAGGTAATCGAACAATTGGCCAGGTAAGCAGGTGGGAGGCTTTCCTTACTCAGAGAGTAAGGTCCTAATTAAGTAACCACCTTTCATGCTTTCCTAGACACCAATTAGATCAATTAATCTAATATGACTTGCTCATGTCGGTTCACTCTCGACTTGATTGAGGAGGTTTTAATTTAGGTCTCAATTGGGTTTGCTACATCACATGTAAACCTATCTACCCGACTCTCATTCACATCACATGCAAACGGCATATTGCAGGCAGTTATAATCGCAGCAATAATTAAAGCTAAACTTTAAATAGGTGATGATCATGGATTCTAGTTAGGTCGTATTACAAGCACATGCACGTCAATCGATCAACTGGTCTTCAACTCTTGAATTGGTTCCAAGCCTCTTTGATTCGATCCTTGACCAACTCTTGATCCAATCGCTATCAACCGCTTAGACCCCTGTTCATCTCATGCCTTGTCTTCAACTTGATCGTTGGCATACATCACATCACAGAAATACAACCAGATGTAAAATAAAAATAATAATAAATTACATCTTCTTTTAGGGGGCACGCAGGCCTCTCAAAACATCAAATAAGATGCATGCAAGCATCTAAAAAATTACATGACATTGCAGATCACATCGCAGGTCATTACATTTGATACCAAAAGGGTTTGAATCCTATGATCATCACCATATGCAACAATTATAATTTTTAGATCTAAAAACTAACTGATTATATCATGACATAGGTTGCTGATCATGCTAATCATGATTCTAAACTTTGTAATCTCATTAACAACGCAATTAGAATCATCATTTTATCACATAAAAATCAGCATGCAAAAATCAGCACCCCTGAAAAATCTGCATGCAGAAAATTTTCAGCATGCATGATCATTCAATTTTAAGATCTAATAAGCCTATTAATAATTAATCCTTACCTTAATCTACGAAGCCTAGGCTCTGATACCACTGTTGGGAACCCGCCCATGCCGCTGATATTTCAAAAAAAAATTCAGATGGCAGCGGAATCGGCATAAGCGGGATCGACGTTCATCGCATGAACGTTGTTTCATGAACCGTTCGTAGTTAGGCAAGAATTAAAAACTTTTAAATTCATTAGAAGATCAGATCTTCACCTTGTGCGGGTAGATGATCACCGCAAACTGAAGTTTGTGGTCTAGGATGAAGGTTCGCTTGAAGCCGTTCAAGTGTCCGGCCTCTACGGGTATCCACACGAAGCAGTGATCCGATCAAAGCTCTCTTGTCTTCCCGGGGTGCTAGCTCCCTTGCAAAGACTTCTTTTGATGGCTGATTTCCTCCCTTTCAATCAACCCTTGATTGTGCTTGGGAGGAGGAAGAAGAAGGATGAACTCAAGGAAGAAGAACACAGCCTTTCTTTTCCCTGCGTTGGAAGAAGGATTGGAGGAAGAGGAGGCGGACAAGGCTCTCTTCTTTTCTTCTTCTTGTTGGCGGCTGAACCAAGGGAAAGGGAGAGGGTGGCGGCAGCAAGGAGAGGAGAGAGCACTTTTTCTATCAAGGTCGATAGATTCCTTGTAGGTGCATACCCTACTCCTACAGTGAACCTACTGCAGCCAATCTACACTGCATGGACCCATATGGCTAGAGACCATGTATGTGTGCAGTCAAACTACAATAACCTCACTGTGAGTAGCCGAAGCACCGCAGGTCAAAGGACCAGTCACACTACTGCAACATCAAGCAAGTTACTGACGAGTGGATAGACATCCAAGTGACTTCTTGTCTTGGTCACGCTCAGTACCCTTGTTCTCTAACAAGCACCTGCACTATCACTTCAGTGTCCCTACACTGTGGACTCAAGTCTCGTCCATCCAGAAGGAAAGTGATCTGTGCACTGATCGGATCGATCACCGTCCTCGTGATGATCCATTGATCAGGAGCATTTAGAAATTAATCACCAATGATACATGGCTCAAATTCTCAACTCTTGAGAATATGTATCATCATCTTATTAATTTCTTGGACGATTCATAGACACATAAATAATATGAATGAAAAGATGCCTTTTATTTATTCAATAATAAATAGTCAAGTACAAAATTATGTCCCTAGAATTAACAATGTGTCAGCCAGATTGGCTTCTAGGGCATACATCTAACAATAAAGGTTTGAAGTGTCCAAGCGGCTCTTCAAACCCAAGATACGCGATGGGCAGTCCGTCCATGAACATGGTTTGACCATGATCAAGGATCTTGAGGAGCTTGAGAAGCTTGGCATGACCATGCACAAGGATTTGCAAACGGATTTGATCCTACAATCGTTGCCATCTTCATATGGGCAGTTTATTGTAAACTACCATATGAATAAAATTGAATGCACCAAGCTTGAATTGTTGAATATGTTGGTGACAACTGAGGGAGCCTTGAAAGGTTCAAGGGGCACAGTTTTCGCTGCTGAGCTAGCTTTTACTTCCAAGAGAAAGTCTACTGGGAAGAAGAAGAAGCCTGCGAAGAAGCAGAAGACCGAGAAAAAACCAAATAAGGAAGTTCCTAAGAAGAAGGCCAAACACAAGGGAAAATATTTCCATTGCAATGAAGACGACCATGGAAGAAGAACTGTCCTATCTACATGGGAAACATAAAGAGCAAGAAGGGTGACACGCCTTCTGAAGGTATGTCTAATATGCTCATTATTGAAACTAATCTAACGGTTTCTTCTATTTCCAGTTGGGTTATAGACTCTGGTTCTAGTGTTCACTTGTGCACTACCATGCAGGGTCTAAAGGAAAGTAGAAGGCTTACGGAAGATGCGATAATCCTACAGATTGGCAATGGAGCAAGAGTTGCTGCTGTTGTTGTAGGCACATTGATAGTCAACTTTAAAGACCACGCAATAGCACGTATCTGGTAGGATAGTGATTACGGGTATCGATCCATAGGGATTGGGGAACAGTTGCTTTTCTTTTAAAAAAAATAAAAATATTTAAAAGGAAGAGTTTGTGAAAAAATTAAACTAAGGAATTTAATAAATAAATGTAATTAAAATGATATCAGTTTGAGGGAACCTAGGGCAGAAAATTCACCACTAACATCGGAACAAGGATTATTTGTATTTTAATCTATTCTTGGATTAACATGCAAATTGGCTACAAGCCTAATAAGCATTTAAATTGAAATTCACAAAAGTAATTTGAGAATAATCCATCTTCAGTTGGCATGAAATGTCTATCCTAAACTAATGTGGCAGGACACCGCATCTTTCCTAAGCATGGACTATCTTATATTTACTTAGTGATCATGAAGAACAATTGTATAAACGTCATACTTAAAATCACAGAAATTAAATATGAGATGAAATAAAATATTCATTAGGAGCAAAATAAAGTTTATACAACTCCAGAAATAGAAAATTAAAATATAAAACCCTTGGCCCTTTGTTAGGGCTGCATCCAGCCCTAGTGCAGAGCTTAGGCTTTCATGCAGTGGTGGACGGCAGCAGCAGCACAGCAGCGGGCTCCCATCACAGCTATCTCCTTCTTTTCTCTATCTTCTCCCTGCATTTTTACTTCGGTGGGAACTCCTGAGAAGAGATTGGATGAGAAGGCTGGCATGATGACAGAGGGAGCTCTGGCTAATCCCTTTCTTCCATAGGAGAAGGTGGCGTGAGAAAGGAGAAGATGGTGTAACGCTAATGAAAGAAGGCCCTAGCTGATCCTTCGATGCCTCTCCATGCAGTGGCAGATAGCCTTTTATAGCCCACTCTTCCTCATGGCTTTATCCAAGTCTTCTACCAACGGATAACTTCAAATCAAGGGGCTGAGAGGAATCTGGAAGGGCTTCAACGTGGAGGGCTCTATTCGTGGATACGGGAGATCCCTCGTGGTTGGCTGGCGTCAATCCGGAATGCCGAGATGTATTCGTTGAATAGCTGGGATTCGGGTTATCTCGTGGATAAGCTGATGCTCTGTTCTTTGGATACTTGTAGTTGGCATCTGGATGAGGATCACGCTGAGATGCACGGTCGCGGAAGGAGCTGGGACGTTGGGATGAATCGTGGATAAGGGGATCTTTGGAATCAAGCCGGAAGAGGAGGATTGAGATGAAGGTGGATCACGGAAAGAATGGGACCTTGATACTTCGGTTTCGAAACAGAGGAAGCTTGTTTGGACGCCGTGAAATCTGGGACTTCGTTCCGAACGGGAGGATGAGACGGAATGGTTGAATGCGAAGAAGGCTTGGAAGCTTGGAGGAAATCTGGGATGATACGGACGACATGGGAGGGTAGGTTGGATTTGGCTGGGATTAAGCTGGGAGATCCGTGGGATAAGGATGAACTCTGTTTTGAGGCTGGGATGCTTAATGTTGCCCAGTAGATACAACCCAAGAGGGGGGGGTGAATTGGGTCTTTTAAAACTTTTAAGCTACTTCTAGCACTTTTTGATTAATTATGCTAAGTTGTATATATGCGCAGTGAAAGTTAAACTTAGCGACAGTTTGATGTATAGAATGTGACTTGATTGAGTATGCTTGCAACTAAAGAATTCGCGGATAATAGTTAAGCAAGCAATTTATCTAAGTGAGTAAGTGTGTGAGTTAGATAATGACAAAAAGCATTACAAACACAGCAAACATATAGTGGTTCGGTGCACCCCCGCACCTACATCCACTCCCCAAGACTTCTTGGGAATTTCACTATAATCCTACAGATTACAGTCGGTTGTTTTACAAGCTCACAACCCAACTTGTTGTTTTACGAGATCACAACGAACTCGGTCGGTTTTCACAGGCTCACCGACTCGAACCAACCGATTGTTTTCACGGGCTCACAATCCAACCCGGTTGGTTTTCCCAAAGGCTCACCAACCACAACCTTAACCCCTTGATTCAATCCCTTGATTGAATCAAGTTACAAGATATTAGAATAAAGGTTTAAAACAAATCAAAGCTTCTTAAACAAGCAAATATAACAATATAAACAATAGAACCCGCAAGAACCCTTTTAGCCGTTGGAAGCGTGGGAGATGATGGTTCTTCCGATGTGGATCGCGTTGGCTTGAATGTGAGCTTTGAATGCCAAACGGGAGAGAGTAGTTGAGCACGAAATCTGTTGAAAAACTTGAAGGCGCTTGATTTCTTCACTTGAATGCACTAACTCTCTTGAACCTCTTTTTCTCTCTTCTCTCTTGAATGATCTTGTATTGGGTTCGTAAGAAGATGTTGAGAAGCACTTAAGAGGTCCCTTTTATAGCCCCAAAAGCAAATATAGCCGTTAGACACAAAAAAGAGACGTTTGAAATTCAAATCAAACCTGAAAAAGTTGTTAGTCGCGTCCCAGGCGCTCCGGAGACGTCTCCGCTTGTTTGCGCTTTTTGCATGGGGACGACTCCGCTTCTTCGGGGACGACTCCGCGCTCCGGGGACGTCTCCGCGCTTTACGGGGACGTCTCCGCCGTTATATTTCCGAAAAACAAGTCTTCTGGAATTCTCTGAGAGAGTCGTCTCCGCTATCTAGGGGACGACTCCGCTGGTCTGCTTTTTACTTGCGGGGACGACTCCGCAGGTACCGGGGACGTCTCCAGACGTGCCAGTTCTTCCTGTTTGTGCCAGAGACGTCTCGGAGACAACCCGGAGACGTCTCAGCTGTCCCTGAACTTTTTCTTTCATCTCAAAAATTCTTCAATAAGTTCTTAAAAATCATGGGAACTTGCCTAGACATTTCTTAACAATATTCTTAATTAACCAACTGAAATCCTCAAATAACTTGTTCAGATAAAGGGAATTATGCTCTAGTATTTTGTATTCATCAAAATTCATTAGAGGGTCAACAATCTCCCCCTTTTTGATGATGACAAAACTTGGAGTATGTGCAATATAAAATATATTGTGTTCTAGGACTAATGCATAGCTAAGTTGCATGAAGTAGAAAACATAAATATTTAAAACATACTTCATGATAATGCTTTAGATTTAATCAGCTTAACACAATCAACATATTTCAATTTAAGCTGACATATTTCAATTTAAGCTGAGTTGGTGTTCAATGCAAAACACAAAGCATTATGAGCATATACTTAGATATTTCTCCCCCTTTTTGACAACATCAAAAAGATAGTGGAACATTAAGCACAAAGATAAGAATACTCAAATATTTCTTTTTCTTATTGTACTCTGATTTGCATGTCAAGTTATTGCAAGAATATGAATCATATAACTCAAGGCAATAATGTTAGAAAAAGATTAATGAGCATAGATCAGAGCCAATTAAGATAATTCCAGAGCAGAACACATCGAATGTGATTTCAAGAAATTTTCTAATTTGATACCACAGATAGTTTTCTAATCAAGTGTAGGTGGAATCTTCCTTAGGTTAATTCAAGAAGTACCACAAATGATATTCAAGGAAAGCACGAATGGAAATCTGACCTCTCTTCAATAATAAGTGGGAAAGCTTGTTCATTTAAGACCTTTTGCCCAATCTATTAAGTATTTTATCAATAGGAGAGCAATTCAATTGATTTTCAGAGTAAAAGATCAAAACTTATATATTTGAAAGACATATCATCCTGTTGGATCATTAATTCTTAATGACTTCAAAGTTCTTTTATGATAATAAGAGCATTGGGGCACAAATACCAAAATATGAATTCATGCAATTTTTGATACATCTTAGAGCTCTTTTAAAGACTTTCTTTTATTTCTTTAGAGAATAAGCACAATTTGATACATAAAATAATGAATTGGCACAAAATTGAAGTTCTAAAGAGCAAGCCAATTAGGACTCATTAGTGAAGTTCAAAAATAGATTTTCTAAGAGATACTCAAGAAAATTTAACACATTATTCTCCCCCTTTTTCATTAAATTAGAGGCTCTTAAAATTTGCAATTTGGTTCAAGAGTGATGCATGAGATATACTAACCAAATAACACGCCTCAAGGTGTATCATAAAGATTTTCAGATTTAAATTTCAGATGATACATATTGGAGAGTATTAGGATCACTTTTCATTTAGTATTCTTTCCCTCTCCTATAGATTTATGTAATTAAGTTCCATAAGACCTCTCCTTCTGAAATTTTCTTTCTCTCCCTCAATTGATCATTCCATTTAAGAGTTTAGAATCCTAAGATAATGTTCAATAAGATTGTCAATCTCAAAAATATAGTTTGAGATAAGACAACCTTTATAGAACTCATCTCAAGGAAATTAAAGCATGTCTTGCAATATAAGGAGGTTCATCAAAATCAATCCATAAAATTCAAAGTATCCATAAATAAAGTGTCTTTGGGATAGGATACTGAATATCTAAAGCTCCCCCTCAAAAGATGCATTCTTCTTTAATCATTTTAATTGTTGAATTTCAGATTTTAGTGATAAACGTGAATAACACTGAAATTCTGTAATATCAAGAATGTAGAGTGATCTAGAATTATTCAGAATTTATAGTAATCACTCTTTCTAATCCTTTAAGAACAAGTTATGCTTTCTCCTAATCTTAGAGAAAATGTATAAAAGTATTAATCAGAAAATGATTCAATTGAAGCTCAGTTTCTTTCAAAAGCATTTACATTTTCTTTCTTTTAGAGTCATTTGAGTGAGGTGAAATGTTTCTAGCTTTAAGATCATTCACTCTATTGATGGAAGTCTTTAATAATGTAGGAGAGAAAAATATATAGATGATCATTGAGGTATATATATTTATAGAACTCAATTTCTTAATCATAGTTTTTCAGCAATGTATACATGAAGCACAATAAATAATTTTTTTTTATATCAAAATAGAATCATATATTTAAAAAAAAATGCTTGTAATCAAGATCATTGAAAGACACATCATTTAGACCAATATTAGTACATTTTAACGATAAGAAAAGATATGTTTCGGATGCGTACCGGAGCAACCAACCAAGGCATCAAAATTAATTCTGTTTTTCTTAAATTAAGATTTTATTTAGAAATCATATTGAGTTTAAGCTTTTATACAAAATCAGATTCTGAATTTCATAAAGATTTTCAATAGAGGCTTTCAAAGTCATAATTTGAGATATGGATCTTCCACATTGTAGCTCATCTTAAATCATTATGATTGAAGACACATATTTCACACAGATAAGAGGATATTCAGAATATTTGTATTTATGTTTAGCACATTATATACCAAAGTTAAGAAAGTTGAAGGATAGAACAAACTCAATTCATTTTGCCTAAATAGAAATATCCTTCTCTTCTCCTTTTTACAAATTTATTCACCTTTCAGATTTTAACGATGATTGTGAATGACCAATAAATCTTTCAGGATATTCAATAAGACGAGCATTAATTGTCCTATCCTCTAACTTGTCCGCCTGTTGTCGCTTGACGTGGGCCGGATATCCCCAAATCTTGAGATGACCAAGACTCGGCTTCTTACCATGTCATATCTCATATGGTGTGGTAGGAACGAACTTTTAGAGGTAATTCTATTCAACAAGTAAATAGCTGAAAATAGGGCATCTATCTAAAGAAACAAGGGTAAATCAGTGAAGCTCATCATGGGCTGGACCATATCAATAGAGTCCGATTCCTCCTCTCTGACACTCCATTGAGCTGAGGTGTACTAGGAGGAGTCCATTATGAAACTATACCATTCTCCTTGAGATAATCACGGAACTCTCCATTAGTATTCACTTCCTCGATCTGATCGAAGAACCTTAATGAGTTTTTGTGCTTATTTTTCTACTTCATATCTAAGCTTTTTGAACCTTTCAAAAGTTTCATATTTGTGTCTCATACACATATCCATACCGTGAGTAATCATCGGTAAATGAAGTAAAAATTACAACCCCTAGTCTGCACATCGAATGGGCCACACACATCAGTGTGTACTAGGGTAAGTATTTCAGTGGACCTCCCTGTGTCCTACAAAGGATAATTTTGCCATCTTTTCTTGAAGGTAGAATTCACAAATCAAATATGACTCGGAAGTCAATGAGCCCAAAAGCTCATATTTTTCCAATTTGTTTATTCTGTCTTCTCCTATATGGCCAAGCCTGAGGTGCCACAAATACTTTAGATTTATCTCATTTTTGGATCTACTAGATCCTATGGTATTCACTGTTTGCTCAGGTATATTCACAGATACATCCATATGTATGTGATAGAGACTGTCAATCATAAAACCATGTTGAATCAATTTATTTTTTCAAATAAAAAATCTTTCTATGCTAAATAAAATACAGAAATCAAATTTCTGTTAGCAATAGGTAACAGTCCCTAAGTATCCTGAGCATATCTGACATACCTTCTGAAGGTCTGTCACCCTTCATGTTCTTTATGCTTCCCATGTATGTAGGACAGTTCCTCTTCCAATGGCCGTCCATGATGCAATGGAAACACTTTTCCTTGCAATTGGCCTTTTTCTTGGAACTTCCTTACTTGGTGTTTTCTTAGTCTTCTGCTTCTTCGCAGGCTTCTTCTTCTTCCAAATAGACTCTCTCTTGAAAGTAGAAACCAACTTGACAGTGAAAGCGATGCCCCTTGAACTTCTTCAAGGTCCCTAAAAGTTAGTTACTAATTTATTTAACAATTCTATTTTAGTGCATACAACCTTGTTCATATGGTAGTTTACTATAAACTATTCACATGAGGCTGGAAGGGATTGCGGGATCAAATCCATTTGCAATTCCTTGTGCATGGTCATGCCAAGCTTCTCAAGCTTCTCTAAGTCCTTTATCATGGTCAAACCATGATCATGGACAGACTATCCATCGTGCATCTTGGCTTTGAAGAGCCTCTTGGACACTTCAAACCGAGCTGCGTGACTCTGATCACCATACAACTCTTGCAGGTGATTTAATATGTCCCTGGCAGTCTTCATGTTCTCATGCTGGCATTGTAATGCATTGGACATGGATGCCATTGTGCAGCACCTAACTTTATTGTCATTGTTCGTCCACTTAACAAGCGTCTTACGCTGATCAGTGATCGGACGGATTGGTAACATGAGGATTCCATAGTCTAGCATATACCCAAATTTCTTACAATTCAAAACTATTTTTGAAATTTGCTGAGCCAATCTTTATAATTGGGTTTGGTCAAACGGTTGTTCTATAGGATATGAGTTAAGAGTCTAGAAGCTGACTTTATAATCCTCAGAGAGTAAAGATTCTAGTTAGACTTTTGTACTTGATCCTAATCTGTTCTAAGGTCTTTTAGAACAAATGTAACTCCCACTATTTTCTCGAATTCCTCACACTCCTCTGGTAGGAAAACGGAAATCCCACACGACTAGGATTTCTAGTGGGTACTGCGGTCCCACCGATTTACATGCCACCTCACCTAACAGTTATTGGTGACACATAAATTGATGAATGTACAACTCTTGCACAATCCTTCTCAAGCATGTTGCAGTGCAACTTGGTCTCTAAGCCATGAAAACCTCATCTAACAGTTATTGGTCCCATTTCTTAGTTAAGTCAGACCCACCGTATAACCGTAGGAATAAAGTCGTCATTGGGTCCTCACCTAATAGTTATTGGTGCCCAACCCCGCCTTTACCCTACAACATCTCATGTCTCTAGAGAGGTCCAGCCCCCCGATGCAACTTGACCACTGTATCCAGCCGAGACAAATCAACATCAGAAAGGCCTTAGCAGCTCTACTACAGTGGAAGACCTATTGACTTAATATTGGTTAATCAGGTCTTAGTGTTTGCAACTTGAGCTCTTCATAAGAGGTAATCGAACAATTGGCCAGGTAAGCAGGTGGGAGGCTTTCCTTACTCAGAGAGTAAGGTCCTAATTAAGTAACCACCTTTCATGCTTTCCTAGACACCAATTAGATCAATTAATCTAATATGACTTGCTCATGTCGGTTCACTCTCGACTTGATTGAGGAGGTTTTAATTTAGGTCTCAATTGGGTTTGCTACATCACATGTAAACCTATCTACCCGACTCTCATTCACATCACATGCAAACGGCATATTGCAGGCAGTTATAATCGCAGCAATAATTAAAGCTAAACTTTAAATAGGTGATGATCATGGATTCTAGTTAGGTCGTATTACAAGCACATGCACGTCAATCGATCAACTGGTCTTCAACTCTTGAATTGGTTCCAAGCCTCTTTGATTCGATCCTTGACCAACTCTTGATCCAATCGCTATCAACCGCTTAGACCCCTGTTCATCTCATGCCTTGTCTTCAACTTGATCGTTGGCATACATCACATCACAGAAATACAACCAGATGTAAAATAAAAATAATAATAAATTACATCTTCTTTTAGGGGGCACGCAGGCCTCTCAAAACATCAAATAAGATGCATGCAAGCATCTAAAAAATTACATGACATTGCAGATCACATCGCAGGTCATTACATTTGATACCAAAAGGGTTTGAATCCTATGATCATCACCATATGCAACAATTATAATTTTTAGATCTAAAAACTAACTGATTATATCATGACATAGGTTGCTGATCATGCTAATCATGATTCTAAACTTTGTAATCTCATTAACAACGCAATTAGAATCATCATTTTATCACATAAAAATCAGCATGCAAAAATCAGCACCCCTGAAAAATCTGCATGCAGAAAATTTTCAGCATGCATGATCATTCAATTTTAAGATCTAATAAGCCTATTAATAATTAATCCTTACCTTAATCTACGAAGCCTAGGCTCTGATACCACTGTTGGGAACCCGCCCATGCCGCTGATATTTCAAAAAAAAATTCAGATGGCAGCGGAATCGGCATAAGCGGGATCGACGTTCATCGCATGAACGTTGTTTCATGAACCGTTCGTAGTTAGGCAAGAATTAAAAACTTTTAAATTCATTAGAAGATCATATCTTCACCTTGTGCGGGTAGATGATCACCGCAAACTGAAGTTCGTGGTCTAGGATGAAGGTTCGCTTGAAGCCATTCAAGTGTCCGGCCTCTACGGGTATCCACACGAAGCAGTGATCCGATCAAAGCTCTCTTGTCTTCCCGGGGTGCTAGCTCCCTTGCAAAGACTTCTTTTGATGGCTGATTTCCTCCCTTTCAATCAACCCTTGATTGTGCTTGGGAGGAGGAAGAAGAAGGATGAACTCAAGGAAGAAGAACACAGCCTTTCTTTTCCCTGCGTTGGAAGAAGGATTGGAGGAAGAGGAGGCGGACAAGGCTCTCTTCTTTTCTTCTTCTTGTTGGCGGTTGAACCAAGGGAAAGGGAGAGGGTGGCGGCAGCAAGGAGAGGAGAGAGCACTTCTTCTATCAAGGTCGATAGATTCTTTGTAGGTGCATACCCTACTCCTACAGTGAACCTACTGCAGCCAATCTACACTGCATGGACCCATATGGCTAGAGACCATGTATGTGTGCAGTCAAACTACAATAACCTCACTGTGAGTAGCCGAAGCACCGCAGGTCAAAGGACCAGTCACATTACTGCAACATCAAGCAAGTTACTGACGAGTGGATAGACATCCAAGTGACTTCTTGTCTTGGTCACGCTCAGTACCCTTGTTCTCTAACAAGCACCTGCACTATCACTTCAGTGTCCCTACACTGTGGACTCAAGTCTCGTCCATCCAGAAGGAAAGTGATCTGTGCACTGATCGGATCGATCACCGTCCTCGTGATGATCCATTGATCAGGAGCATTTAGAAATTAATCACCAATGATACATGGCTCAAATTCTCAACTCTTGAGAATATGTATCATCATCTTATTAATTTCTTGGACGATTCATAGACACATAAATAATATGAATGAAAAGATGCCTTTTATTTATTCAATAATAAATAGTCAAGTACAAAATTATGTCCCTAGAATTAACAATGTGTCAGCCAGATTGGCTTCTAGGGCATACATCTAACAATAAAGGTTTGAAGTGTCCAAGCGGCTCTTCAAACCCAAGATACGCGATGGGCAGTCCGTCCATGAACATGGTTTGACCATGATCAAGGATCTTGAGGAGCTTGAGAAGCTTGGCATGACCATGCACAAGGATTTGCAAACGGATTTGATCCTACAATCGTTGCCATCTTCATATGGGCAGTTTATTGTAAACTACCATATGAATAAAATTGAATGCACCAAGCTTGAATTGTTGAATATGTTGGTGACAACTGAGGGAGCCTTGAAAGGTTCAAGGGGCACAGTTTTCGCTGCTGAGCTAGCTTCTACTTCCAAGAGAAAGTCTACTGGGAAGAAGAAGAAGCCTGCGAAGAAGCAGAAGACCGAGAAAAAACCAAATAAGGAAGTTCCTAAGAAGAAGGCCAAACACAAGGGAAAATATTTCCATTGCAATGAAGACGGCCATGGAAGAAGAACTGTCCTATCTACATGGGAAACATAAAGAGCAAGAAGGGTGACACGCCTTCTGAAGGTATGTCTAATATGCTCATTATTGAAACTAATCTAACGGTTTCTTCTATTTCCAGTTGGGTTATAGACTCTGGTTCTAGTGTTCACTTGTGCACTACCATGCAGGGTCTAAAGGAAAGTAGAAGGCTTACGGAAGATGCGATAATCCTACAGATTGGCAATGGAGCAAGAGTTGCTGCTGTTGTTGTAGGCACATTGATAGTCAACTTTAAAGACCACGCAATAGCACGTATCTGGTAGGATAGTGATTACGGGTATCGATCCATAGGGATTGGAGAACAGTTGCTTTTCTTTTAAAAAAAATAAAAATATTTAAAAGGAAGAGTTTGTGAAAAAAATTAAACTAAGGAATTTAATAAATAAATGTAATTAAAATGATATCAGTTTGAGGGAACCTAGGGCAGAAAATTCACCACTAGCATCGGAACAAGGATTATTTGTATTTTAATCTATTCTTGGATTAACATGCAAATTGGCTACAAGCCTAATAAGCATTTAAATTGAAATTCACAAAAGTAATTTGAGAATAATCCATCTTCAGTTGGCATGAAATGTCTACCCTAAACTAATGTGGCAGGACACCGCATCTTTCCTAAGCATGGACTATCTTATATTTACTTAGTGATCATGAAGAACAGTTGTATAAATGTCATACTTAAAATCACAGAAATTAAATATGAGATGAAATAAAATATTCATTAGGAGCAAAATAAAGTTTATACAACTCCAGAAATAGAAAATTAAAATATAAAACCCTTGGCCCTTTGTTAGGGCTGCATCCAGCCCTAGTGCAGAGCTTAGGCTTTCATGCAGTGGTGGACGGCAGCAGCAGCACAGCAGCGGGCTCCCATCACAGCTATCTCCTTCTTTTCTCTATCTTCTCCCTGCATTTTTACTTCGGTGGGAACTCCTGAGAAGAGATTGGATGAGAAGGCTGGCATGATGACAGAGGGAGCTCTGGCTAATCCCTTTCTTCCATAGGAGAAGGTGGCGTGAGAGAGGAGAAGATGGTGTAACGCTAATGAAAGAAGGCCCTAGCTGATCCTTCGATGCCTCTCCATGCAGTGGCAGATAGCCTTTTATAGCCCACTCTTCCTCATGGCTTTATCCAAGTCTTCTACCAACGGATAACTTCAAATCAAGGGGCTGAGAGGAATCTGGAAGGGCTTCAACGTGGAGGGCTCTATTCGTGGATACGGGAGATCCCTCGTGGTTGGCTGGCGTCAATCCGGAATGCCGAGATGTATTCGTTGAATAGCTGGGATTCGGGTTATCTCGTGGATAAGCTGATGCTCTGTTCTTTGGATACTTGTAGTTGGCATCTGGATGAGGATCACGCTGAGATGCACGGTCGCGGAAGGAGCTGGGACGTTGGGATGAATCGTGGATAAGGGGATCTTTGGAATCAAGTCGGAAGAGGAGGATTGAGATGAAGGTGGATCACGGAAAGAATGGGACCTTGATACTTCGGTTTCGAAACAGAGGAAGCTTGTTTGGACGCCGTGAAATCTGGGACTTCGTTCCGAACGGGAGGATGAGACGGAATGGTTGAATGCGAAGAAGGCTTGGAAGCTTGGAGGAAATCTGGGATGATACGGACGACATGGGAGGGTAGGTTGGATTTGGCTGGGATTAAGCTGGGAGATCCGTGGGATAAGGATGAACTCTGTTTTGAGGCTGGGATGCTTAATCTACGGACACGGGATGGGTAGCTTGGGACTTCGTGAGCTGGGATATTCGGAGAAGGAAAGATATGCTGGGAGCAAATCCGGATGGGGTTGATCCGGCTGAGATGCGGCTGAGCCGGACGCGTGGGAAGATGAAACAATTAGAAGATGTTGATCCACGGGAGATTAGCTCTATTTTGAATCTAAAACAGGGGAGGAAAGGATGACGTGGAAGCTTTGGATGCGGAAGGGAAGGACGAGGATGAACACGGAGAAATCCGGAAGAAGGAATCTGTTCTTGTTCTTTGGACATGGGAGGGAAGGACATGGAACAGGGGATGATCTTGGATTCTTATCCATGGGAGATGAAGATGTTGAATGCTTGTTTTGCGGAAAGGATTGAGTGCATGGGATAGGGATGAACGGCTGAAGCTGGGGAGTCTGTGGGTGATGAAAAGCTAGTTCGGTTCGAAGGAAATTGGATACGAGGATGGCTTGATTCTGGCTAGGACACGCACATGACTGAGATGCAAATGGGTGCCTGAAACTTGAGGGAACTCTAATACATGGAAGGATTAGATGGATAATTTATTTGCAAAGTAATCCTGCCATCCAAGTGTTCATGATCCTCCTTTTGAAATCCCATGTACTTTGGCATATAGGGATGTGTCACTCGGGATAGCTGCCACGTGTGCTCTAGTGTGATCAGTCTTCATGGTTATGAGCCAGACAAATGATGGGTTCGACCCGACCTGCATACATTAGACTCGACCAAAATAATTAAACCAAACTCGAATTACCTAATAATTTATTAAAATACAATGATGAAGGAAAACATATTTTCTTATGTTTAACTTTAAAATATGTGCATAAAAACAATAATATGTGCTATGTAAAATAGGTAAATTTATTTATTATTTAACATTTATCACACATTTTCTTTGCATTTACCGTCAGGATTTAGTTTGATACTTAGAGATTGTTATTTTATACGTAGTGCTAGCAGAAATCTGATTTCTATATTTTGTCTAGCACAGAAACATCATGAATTCAATTTCAATAAAGACTACATGTCTGTGGAGTGATTGATTATAACCCTATTTGATTTTGATGAGCTCAAAGCATTTGAGTATATCTTATGTTTACTAATGAATTCAATCTAGTGTTTCAGTAAAATTCTTGTAAATTTATGGTTAAGTGTCTCTAGATTTGGTTCAAGACATTTTGGATAAGTTAAGAAGTCAATTTGAATCAAAGTCTGAGACTCGAGTCGACTCCGGAAGATTACGAGTCGACTCCAAGCGTATCAGAAGCACTGGTACAGGCTCGAGTCGACTCCTGTACATTACGAGTCGACTCCGACTGAGAACAGACAGACGAACAGAAAGATCCAACTCAAAATCTGTCAACGAGTTGACTCCTGAAGAATGCGAGTCGACTCCGATACTGCCGAGTCGACTTCAGGGTAGTACGAGTCGACTCCAGGGAGTTACAGACAGAAAGACAGAGAAGTTATTTTGGACCCTGAGAGCCGAGTCGACTCCTGAGGAACTCGAGTCGACTTCGATGGTTGGCAGGTCGACTCCAAAGGAAGCGAGAGTCGACTCCCAGTGTGATACAAGGCAAAAGTCAGAGAGCAACTTTCGGACACTGAGAGCCGAGTCGACTCCCACAAAGTCCGAGTCAACTCCAAGACAGCATGACCCCAAAAAGACAGAAGACAGTATTTTCGTCTCTGAGAGGCGAGTCGACTCCAAGACAGCGCTACCCCAAAAAGACAGAAGACTGTTTTTCGGATACTGAGAGCCGAGTCGACTCCGAAACAGTTCGAGTCGACTCCAAGATGGCACGAGTCAAAAGACAGAAGATCGGGAGTTCGGACTCTGAGTGCCGAGTCGACTCCCAGAATTTCCGAGTCGACTCGAGTGAGCAAACTTGAAAAATGCATCCCTGGATTCCTTACGTCGAGTTGTCTCCAAAAGTGCCAGGTCAGCTCCAGACTTTGGGGAGTCGACTCCGGGTTAAGTCGAGTCGACTCCCAGTCAAGAAGAGCACTTTAATTCAAATCCGGAACAGTTGCCGAGCAGACTCCAGAAAAGCATGAGTCGACTCCTGCTGCAGCCGAGTCGACTCCAGATCGCGCGAGTCGACTCCGATCCCAACGAAAACATTGTCAGGATGTGCAGAATGTGCAGAACGGCTAGAAGATTGTGTCTAACGGCTAGTTTCTGTGGGGAATGGCTTAAATAGCCATAGAGAACTGTAGCAAGGTAGAGAAGTGACATTTCATTCAAAGAAAACAAAGAATCTTCACCTACCAAAGGATTTCAAAGGAAAAGAAGGAAGAGGGGCATTAAACTCCATCCAACCAACTCTTCCCAGCATTAAAGAAGTCTCCTTTAGTCGAGACACTCAAGAGGAGACCCCGAGTTCGAGAAGCCCTCCTCTACATCTTCATAAATTTGTTTGAGGGCTCTTAACTTCTCTCTTGTTTATATCACTGAATATCTGCTTGTTAAGAAGCTTTATTTTTCTGTTAGCTTTTGTTGAAACCATTTGTTCCTTACTTGATTCAATCAGGGGATTGAATCAAGGGTGTAAAGGTTTGTTGGTGAGCCTAGGTTGAAACCAACGGTGTAAAGGTTTGATTGTGATCTCAGAAAAACAATCGGGTGGTTCTAGTCGGTGAGCCTGGGAAAACCGACCGAGTTCGTTGTGATCTCGTAAAACAACAAGTTAGGTTGTGAGCTTGTAAAACAACCGGCTGTAATCCAAGGGGTTATAGTGAATTCCCAAGTGAGGCTTGGGGAGTGGACGTAGGAGCAAGGGTTAGCTCCGAACCACTATAAATTTCCTTATGTTTGTGATTGCTTTGTTATCTCTTACTTTCATTTCATTCACTGCACATAGCATCTAATTAATCCACTTACAAAAAGTATTAATTAGTTATTCACAAATCTTTTAATTGCAATAATTATTTTAAAACCCAATTCACCCCCCCTCTTGGGTTGTCTATCTGGGCAACAAGTGGTATCAGAGCCGGAACTCTTTTACCAAAAGAGTAAAAGATCAAAATGACAACCCCATTTGGATCTTCTCATATTAAGGGCCAGTCCACCCATAGACCTCCATTCTTTAATGGATCCGACTACTCATATTGGAAGGCTAGGATGAGAATATTTATCCAAGCACAAGACTATGAGATATGGACCACCATACTTAATGGACCATACATCCCATCAATTTTTGTAGAGGGTGTTACAATACCCAAACTTGAAAAGGATTGGGATGACAATGATATAAGGAAAGCACAACTAAATGCCAAAGCAATGAATGTGCTTTATTGTGCTTTAGATAGAAATGAATTCAATAGAGTCTCTACTTGCAATTCTGCAAAAGAGATTTGGGATAGACTTGAAGTGACCCACGAGGGCACAAATTAAGTAAAAGAGTCTAAAATAAATATATTAGTTCATAAGTATGAATTATTTAAGATGGATTCCAATGAAACAATCACTTGCATGTTTACTAGATTTACTGACATTGTCAATGGCCTAAAAAGCCTTGGCAAAAATTATACTAACAGTGACCTTGTCAGGAAGATTCTTCGTTGTTTGCCAAGGTCATGGGAAGCCAAGTTAACGGCAATCCAAGAAGCCAAAGACTTAAACAAGCTGCCACTCGAGGAGCTACTTGGATCCCTCATGACGCATGAGCTAACAATGAAACAACACATTGAAGAAGAGTCCTCTCACAAGAAAAAGGTAATAGCCCTCAAATCTGTTTCTACTAACAAAGATTTATCTTGCAGCAGCAGCAGTGAAGAGGAAGACAATGAGGGTGAGGATGATGAGGCTTTTCTTGTAAGAAAATTTTGTAGATTCATCAACCGGAAGAAGTCCTTTCATCAAAGGAGAGGCCCCTCAAGTTCCTATCACAAGGATAAAGGTAAGGAAAGGGAAAGTGAGGAAATCGGATGCTACAAATGTAAGAAGCCGAGACACTTCCGAGCAGAATGTCCTTTGCTCAAGAAGGCCAGCAAGTACAAGAAAAAGAAGGTCCTCGTCTCCACCCTATCGGACTCCGATACATCATCATCATCATCGGATGAGGAACAAGAAGAAAAGGCCAACCTATGTTTTATGGCAAACGAAAATGAGGTAATATCTGAAACACATTTAGATTTTACCTTTGATGAATTATATGATGCGTTTAATGAATTAATGGATGAATATAAGTCAATAAGCCTTAAGAATAAAGAGCTAAAACTAACCAATCAATCTCACCTCCATAAATACGATAAATTAGTTAAGGATAAGGATTTTATCACTAAAGAAAATTTAGAACTTAAAACAAGCAAGCAAATGTTAATTCAAAAAACTAATACCTTAACTAAAGATAACGAAAGACTAACCAAAGAAATATTAGAACTTAAAAACAATAAACAAATCATAAAAGAGAGTCTCACAAAAGACCTAAATGGACTAAAAACAGAAAAACAAAAATTGGCACTAGAACTTGAAAAGTACAAGCCTTTTGTAGAAAAATTTACATATAGCTCAGAAAAATTAGAAATGATACTTAATAGTCAATGAGCTGTGTTCAATAGAGGTGGTTTAGGGTATAAACCTAAAAATAAGCAAAAGCTCCTTAGTAATTTCTTTGTAAAAGCAGGAAAAAGCAAAACTAAGAAAATAACATGTTTTTGCTGTGGAACATTAGGACATAAAGCAAATGTGTGTGATTATAGAAAAGGAAAAACTAAGAGAAAAATTAAAAGGATTTGAGTTCCAAAAGGAACCAACATTACTAACCATGAAGGACCCAAGAAAATTTGGGTACCTAAAATTGTATGATTTGCTTGTGTAGGAGTGTCTTGCAGCCAAGGTCGACAAAAATTGTTGGTACTTGGATAGTGGCTGCTCAAGACACATGACGGGTGACAAAGACCAATTCTTCACCCTTGAGCCTAAGAAGGGAGGTGCTGTGACATTTGGAGACAATAACCAAGGTCACATTATTGGTATAGGTAAAGTACAAATCACCCCTTCAACCTTTATTGATAATGTTAGATATGTTGATGGTCTTAAGCATAATCTACTTAGCATTAGTCAATTGTGTGATAGAGATTTTGATGTTTTGTTCAAACCATCTTTATGCATCATAACCAACTCAAATGACAACAGTTTAGTTTTTAAAGGAATAAGACGTGGGAATGTGTATGTAGTAGACCTTGAGGATCTTGCCAAACATAACCCATGTTTAGTTGTTAATAAAACTAAGGATAATGATGCTAGTTGGTTATGGCACCGTAAGTTGGGTCATGCAAGTATGGACACAATATCAAAACTAGTTAAAAGAGATTCTATGATAGGTTTGCCAAAACTAAAGTTTGAGAAGAATAAAATATGTGAAGCTTGTCAATATGGCAAACAATCAAGGAACTCATTTAAATTCATAAATTGTGTCTCTACCTCTAGACCTCTAGACTACTACACATGGATCTATTCGGACCAACTAGAACCACAAGTCTAGGTGGAAATAAATATGGTCTAGTTATTCTAGATGATTTTTCTAGATATACTTGGGTCATGTTCTTAGCTCATAAAGATCAAGCATTTTCAGTATTTAAGAAATTTCATAAGGAAGTAACAAATGCTAGAGATACTTCAGTCATAGCTATTAGAAGTGATCATGGAACGAAATCTGAAAATCATCTATTTGATGAATTTTGCAATAAAAAGGGAATAACTCATAATTTTTCTGCACCTAGAACACCACAACAAAATGGAGTTGTAGAAAGGAAAAATAGAACCCTAGAGAAAATGGCTAGAACCATGCTATGTGAAAGTAACCTCCCTAAGTACTTTTGGGGAGAAGCCATTAATACCTCATGTCATATATTAAATAGAGTTTTATTGAGACCCATTATAAAGAAAACACCTTATGAACTTTGGAAAAATAGAAAACCAAAAGTAAACTATTTTCATGTCTTTGGATGTAGGTGTTTTGTTCATAATAATGGGAAAGATAATCTAGGTAAATTTGACTCTAAATCTGATGAGGGTATATTTTTGGGGTATTCTACAACTAGTAAAGCCTATAGAGTTTTTAATAAAAGAACCCTTGTTATTGAAGAATCTATACATGTTGTTTTTGATGATTCTAGTGATATCTCTTCTAGCAAGAGAGTTGATCTTGATGATGATGCTGAAATTTTTGAAGAAAAGATTGATGAGATGACATTACAAGAAGATGAACAAAAATTAATTAGAAATGCATCATCAAGCCAAGAGGCTATTGTGGATCATGGGCTGACTAAGGCTTGGAGGTATGCTCATGGGCATCCTAAGGAATTAATTTTAGATGATCCATCTCAACCTGTTAGAACTAGAGCATCTCTTAGGAACTTAAATAATCATTTAGCTTTTGTCTCAAATTTTGAACCCAAACTTATAGAAGAAGCTGAAAAAGATGTAAATTGGATAAATGCAATGCAAGAAGAACTAAACCAATTTACTAGAAACAAGGTATGGAACCTAGTTGAACGACCCTCTGAATATTCAATTATAGGTACCAAATGGATATATAAAAATAAACTTGATGAAAATGGAATTGTAATTAGGAATAAGGCTAGACTAGTAGCAAAGGGCTATAATCAAGAAGAAGGTATAGATTTTGATGAAACCTTTGCTCCTGTAGCTAGACTTGAGGCAATTAGATTATTACTAGCATTCGCATGCTCTAAGGATTTTAAATTATTTCAAATGGATGTAAAAAGTGCATTTTTGAATGGGTATATTAATGAGGAGGTGTATGTAGAACAACCTCCTGGTTTTGAATATCATCAATACCCTAATCATGTGTATAAATTGAACAAAGCACTTTATGGTTTGAAACAAGCACCTAGAGCATGGTATGAAAGACTTAGCAAATTTCTACTAGATCATGAGTTTTCTAGGAGAAATGTAGATACAACACTGTTTTTAAAGAAGAAAAACAAAGAAATGTTAGTAGTGCAGATTTATGTTTATGATATTATTTTTGGTGCTACTAACAATCGCCTCTGCGAAGAATTTGCTGACTTGATGCAGAGTGAGTTTGAAATGAGCATGATGGGAGAGCTGAACTATTTTCTCGGGCTTCAAATCAAACAATCTGAAGAAGGGATCTTCATCAATCAAGCTAAATACATCAAGGAGATGCTTAAGAAGTTTGATATGGAGGGAAACAAGTCAATCAACACACCCATGAGCTCATCATGCAAACTAGACCAAGGTGAATCAGGTAAATCTGTAGATCAAAAAATGTATAGAGGTATGATAGGATCTTTATTGTATCTCACTGCAAGTAGACCTGATATCATGTTTAGTGTATGCATGTGTGCTAGATATCAGTCTAATCCTAAGGAATCTCATCTAATTGCAGTCAAGAGAATCTTTAAATACCTAATAGGAACAAAAAATATAGGTTCATGGTGTTCTAAAGAATCTAGCCTGAACTTAATAGGATACACATATTCAGACTTTGCTGGTTGTAAACTTGATAGAAAAAGCACCAGCGGGTCATGTCAATTCTTAGGAGAAAATTTAATCTCATGGTTTAGCAAGAAACAAAACTCGGTTGCATTATCTACTGCTGAAGCTGAATATGTTGCTGCCGGGAGTTGTTGTGCTCAAATCATGTGGATCAAACAACAACTGGAAGATTATGGAATTAAACAAGATAAAATTCCCATTAATTGTGACAATACAAGTGCTATTAACTTAACTAAGAATCCAATTCATCACTCAAGAACCAAACACATTAAAATAAGACATCACTTTATAAGAGATCATGTACTGAATGGTGATGTTACGCTTCAATTTATTTGCACTGGTGATCAACTAGCTGACATCTTTACAAAACCCTTGAGTGAAGAGAGATTTAGTGTGCTTAGGAGAGGATTAGGAGTGATTGATCCATCCTAGTGATGTTCTCTTCTAGTTCATTGATTTTGATGATTAGGTTATGTTAAATATAGAGTCTCTCATCGATGATTATCAAATCAGATTATAAACTTAGTGATTATCCCTTGTTTGGCACGAAAATAGCATGATTTTTAGGTGTGTGCCAGAGTTCGAGTCGACTCGGATACGGTTTAGAGTCGGCTCATGAGGGGGAGTCGACTCGCACACAGATGGGAGTCGACTCGAGGTCGATGGCAACATATGGAGAGTCGACTCGCGCATATTTTGGAGTCGACTCGAGGTCGAGTCGACTCGCGACTTACTAGAGTCGACTCGTGGTCGGGAATCCGATGTTTTAACCCTAATCGAACTGTTTAATCAACACTTCTATTCACCGCCTCCACTGTTCACAAACCCTAGAGCCGTCTCCGACCTCGTCTCCGACCTCCATTAGGGCTTTTCCGTCGAGCTTCTTCCGACCATTAGGACTTTTCCCCCTCTCTAGGTCTACTATGCCTCGTAAGGTAGTTGTCCCGAGCCGGAAGAGGCCCCAACCTGCGAGCAGCACCGAGCGACGGTCAAAGGCTCAGAATGATCTCGTGAGGCCACAACCTCCGGTTCCTTCCCCGCCGAGACAGGTTCCCTCGCGTCCGTGCGTCGGAAAGGCGGTCTCCACCGGGAGGTATGTCAACTTTGACTACCTCTTTCGGGAAGGCTTCACAATAGGGGATAGGTTAAAGGCCCAAGGATTAGAGATGTTTTGCTCCCTAGATCTCCCTACTTATCCGGGGCTAGTTAGGAAGTTTTACGGGACAGTAGCTAGGGTTCATGGTGGGATACAGGGAACCGTAGCCGGTGTCCCTTTATTCATTTCAGAGGATTTTATAGCACAAATCCTACATCTTCTCCAAGTAGGGGTGTTTCCCACTCACCCGGCTGATAGGACTGAGGCCCTTACGGCCATATTAGGGAGTCCACCCCAGTCCCCATTAGATGAGGTGTCCGCTAGTCAGCTTTCAGTTGAAATACGGCTCCTCCTGAGTATTATATCTAGGACCCTCTTTCTCAAGACCAGCCGCTTTGACTTTGTATCCGAGAGGGACCTAGCCCTAATGTACTATATTCTCCAAGATACCCCAATTAACTTTCCTAAGCTGATCTACAAATACCTATGTGAGCCACTTGACAAACCTAGGCTCACCCTTCCATATGGGATGTTGTATACCCTGATTTTTAGGGAGTCCGAGGTCCCCATTCCTGAGGGGGAACCCTCTCGCGCACTGCGATACACAGATCGCATGGGTGAGGGAACCCTTCATAGGATGGGATTTGATAAGGTTGAGGGAGTCTGGATCAGAAAATCATCCTCTTCCACACCTACTACTCGACACTCCCCCAGCCCTGATCATGATTCTGACTTTCCCACCTATCCCTCCACCTCAGCACCATCCACTTCAGCCGGACCCTCCACTTCAGCACCTCCTACTCACCCACTAGAGGTCCGGATCTCTCCTGAGCAGCTCCGGGAGCTGCGGCAGGAGATCGTGCGGGATCTTCGGGACGACCTACTGAGGGAGCTCCGAGGTCCAACCACTGCCCCATCTTCTGCATTGGTTCCCTCATTATCAGCCATGATCGAGATGACGGCTCATCTGAGGGAAGAGATTTACAACGTCAGAAGCCTTATACAAGCCCAGTTCTCAAATATGAGTGATGTCACAAGCAACACAAGAAAGATGCGAGATGACATCCGACACGACTTGGGCAGCCAGAGTCAGGGGGCCGAGCGTTTGGCGAATGTGTTGATCTCCAAGTTGGATACCCTTCAGGAGAGTCTGACTGAGCTCTCCTCGATCCACAGTAGGGCCACCTTGGCGATCATCACGCAGCTAGGGAACGTCACAGATGGGGTCAGTCTACTTATGGAATAATCAAGATTGAGCAAGGGAGCCACATCCTCCTCAAAGAAGCCCTAGCTTGCTTTTTCATTTTGACATGTACTTACTGCTTTACTCTTTGTATCTACAAGTATACCTACATATACAATCAATACAATGAATAGACAATTTTCTTCAATACTGTGCAAATTTAATCTCTAATTGCTTGTGTGATGTGCTTTCTTTCTTTTTGCTATGATGACAAAAAGGGGGAGAAAATATATTGAATAGACATGTAAAGGGAATCAATGAAAATCAATAAAAAGCAAACTTTTAAAACACACAATAATTTGCTCTTAGTGGATTCAATACCTCGAGGCTCATTATCTCTCTGTTGGGGCTTCTAACGGAGTAATCTCCAGAATCTATTCAAGGGATATTCGGAGATTAGTTGAATCATACTCAAGAACAAATTGGCAGATTTTCCCTCTAAAAACCGAAAATTTAAGTTCAAAAGCTTCAATACACTAAAAGAAATTTCAGAGAATCAAAACAAAGTTGAATGCATGTGTTGAGAAGGAGAATCTGAATTTTTAAGAAAGCAAACTCATTAAATATATATAAGCCAAATAATTGATTGCATGACATGAAGGCTTATATAATTCCAAATGAAAGGGGGAGCTTTAACTTCAAAATTTACTGTTTCACACCTTTCAGTTTTGGATAAATTAAAATAACTAGACACTTGAATTCATTTTAAAATTTTACTATAAATCTCTTTGTTTGTTGAGCAATTCACTTTACATATACTCAATGTTTTGTCATCATCAAAAAGGGAGAGATTGTGGAGTGATTGATTATAACCCTATTTGATTTTGATGAGCTCAAAGCATTTGAGTATATCTTATGTTTACTAATGAATTCAATCTAGTGTTTCTGTGAAATTCTTGTAAATTTATGGTTAAGTGTCTCTAGATTTGGCTCAAGACATTTTGGATAAGTTAAGAAGTCAATTTGAACCAAAGTCTGAGACTCGAGTCGACTCCGGTAGATTACGAGTCGACTCCAAGCGTATCAGAAGCACTGGCACAGGCTCGAGTCGACTCCTGTACATTACGAGTCGACTCCGACTGAGAACAGACAGATGAACCGAAAGATCCAACTCAAAACCTGTGAACGAGTCGACTCCTGAAGAATGCGAGTCGACTCCGATACTGCCGAGTCGACTCCAGGGTAGTACGAGTCGACTCCAGGGAGTTACAGATAGAAAGACAGAGAAGTTATTTTGGACCCTGAGAGCCGAGTCGACTCCTAAGGAACTCGAGTCGACTCCGATGGTTGGCAGGTCGACTCCAAAGGAAGCGAGAGTCGACTCCCAGTGTGATACAAGGCAAAAGTCAGAGAGCAACTTTCGGACACTGAGAGCCGAGTCGACTCCCGCAAAATCCGAGTCGACTCCAAGACAGCGCGACCCCAAAAAGACAGAAGACAGTATTTTCGTCTCTGAGAGGCGAGTCGACTCCAAGACAGTTCGAGTCAACTCCAAGACAGCGCTACCCCAAAAAGATAGAAGACTGTTTTTCGGATACTGAGAGCCGAGTCGACTCCGAAACAGTTCGAGTCGACTCCAAGACGGCACGAGTCAAAAGAAAAAAGATCGGAAGTTCGAACTCTGAGCGCCGAGTCGACTCCCAAAATTTTCGAGTCGTCTCGAGTGAGCAAACTTGAAAAATGCATCCCTGGATTCCTTACGTCGAGTCGTCTCCAAAAGTGCCAGGTCAGCTCCAGACTTTGGAGAGTCGACTCCGGGTTAAGTCGAGTCGACTCCCAGTCAAGAAGAGCACTTTAATTCAAATCCGGAACAGTTGCCGAGCCGACTCCAGAAAAGCATGAGTCGACTCCTGCTGCAGCCGAGTCGACTCCAGATCGCGCGAGTCGACTCCGATCCCAACGGAAACATTATCAGGATGTGCAGAATGTGCAGAACGGCTAGAAGATTGTGTCTAACGGCTAGTTTCCGTGGGAAATGGCTTAAATAGCTACAGAGAACTGTAGCAAGGTAGAGAAGTGACATTCCATTCAAAGAAAACAAAGAATCTTCACCTACCAAAGGATTTCAAAGGAAAAGAAGGAAGAGGGGCATTAAACTCCATCCAACTAACTCTTCCCAGCATTAAAGAAGTCTCCTTCAGTCATCAAGTCTTCGAGACACTCAAGAGGAGACCCCGAGTTCGAGAAGCCCTCCTCTACATCTTCATAAATTTGTTTGAGAGTTCTTAACTTCTCTCTTGTTTATATCACTAAATATCTGCTTGTTAAGAAGCTTTATTTTTCTGTTAGCTTTTGTTCAAACCATTTGTTCCTTACTTGATTCAATCAGGGGATTGAATCAAGGGTGTAAAGGTTTGTCGGTGAGCCTAGGTTGAAACCAACGGTGTAAGGGTTTGATTGTGATCCCGGGAAAACAATCGGGTGGTTCTAGTCGGTGAGCCTGGAAAAACCGACCGAGTTCGTTGTGATCTCGTAAAACAACAAGTTAGGTTGTGAGCTTGTAAAACAACCGGCTGTAATCCAAGGGATTATAGTGAATTCCCAAGTGAGGCTTGAGGAGTGGACGTAGGAGCAAGGGTTAGCTCCGAACCACTATAAATTTTCTTGTGTTTGTGATTGCTTTGTTGTCTCTTATTTTCATTTCATTCACTGCACATAGCATCTAATTAATCCACTTACAAAAAGTATTAATTAGTTATTCACAAACCTTTTAATTGCAATAATTATTTTAAAACCCAATTCACCCCCCCTCTTGGGTTGTCTATCTGGGCAATAATTTCTATTTATTTGCGAAATAAACTATTTGGACGTGGTTTTATGATTGACGGTCTCTATCACTTACATATGGATGTATCTGTTAATATATCTAAGCATACAGTGAGTGCCATAGGATTTAAAAGATCTAGAGATGAGATAAATCAAAAGTATTTATGGCACCTCAGACTTGGTCACATAGGAGAAGACAGAATTAACAAATTGGAAAAACATGGACTTTTGAGTTCATTGACTTCTGAGTCATATCCGATTTGTGAATCATGCCTTCAAGAAAAAGTGGCTAAATTATCCTTTGTAGGACACGGGAAGAGGTCCACTGAAATACTTGTCCTAGTACACACTGATGTGTGTGGCCCATTCGATGTGCATGCTGGGGGTCATTTTTTCTACTTTATTACTTTTACCGATGATTTCTCATGGTATGGTTATGTCTATCTTATGAGACATAAATCTGAAGCATTTGAAAGGTTGAAAGAATTCAGATTTGAAGTAGAAAAACAGATAGAAAAACTCATTAAGGTTCTTCGATCAGATCGAGGAGAAAAATATCTTAGTGAAGAGTTTCGCGATTATCTCAAACAAAATGGTATAGTTTCACAATGGACACCTCCTAGAGTACCTCAACTCAACGGAGTGTCAGAAAGGAGGAATCGGACCCTATTGGATATGGTCAGGTCCATGATGAGCTTCATTGACTTACCCTTATTCTTGTGGGAAGATGCCCTACTTACAGCTATCTACATATTGAATAGAGTTTTCTCTAAATCCGTTCCTGCCACACCGTATGAGATATGGCATGGTAAGAAATCAAGTCTTGGTTATCTCAAGATTTGGGGATGTCCAGCCCAAGTCAACCGACAATAGGCAAACAAGTTAGAAGCTAGGACAATTGGTGCTCGTTTCATTGGATATCCTAAAGAGCCGTTAGGATATAATTTTTATATCCCAGAGGATCACAAAATATTTGTGAGCCGACATGCCATCTTCTTGGAAAAATAGTTTATCCTTGATAGAGGCAGTGGGAGAAAAATTGAGCTCAAAGAGAAAGTCTCTGAAGAGGAACGAGCAATTGAGCCTAGTGAACCTATTCACATTGAGCCAATACATGAAAAACCTCATCCACTTCATAGATCTAGTAGGATCTTCCATTCTCCTGAAAGATACTTAGGTATGCTTACAGAGAAAGTATAGAAAAAGTTCCTCATGGAAGAAAGAGATCATAGTGATGATCCAAAGACCTACAATGAAGCGAAGTTAGACATCAACTCTGAAAAATGGATGGATGCGATGAAGTCAGAAATAGATTCCATGCATTCCAACCAAGTATGGACCTTAGTAGATCCGTCTGAAGGTATAGTACCTATTGGGTGTAAATGGATCTACAAAAGAAAAATGGGTTCGGATGGCAAAGTAGAGACCTATAAGGCAAGGTTGGTGGCAAAAGGTTATAGTCAGCACGAAGGCATTGACTATCAGGATACCTTTTCATCGGTAGCCATGCTGAAGTTCATTCAAATATTGCTTGACATTGTAGCTTATCATGATTATGAGATATCGCAGATGGATGTGAAAACTGCATTCCTTAATGGATATCTTGAGGAAGATATCTATATGGAATAGCCTCAGGGTTTCACTTCCAGTGATGGTGATCACAAGGTCTGCAAGCTACAAAGATCCATTTATGGACTAAAGCAAGCATCTCGGAGTTGAAACACTCGTTTCAATGATGTGATCAAATCGTTTGATTTCATCAAGAACGAAGAGGAACCATGTGTGTACAAAAAAGTCAGTAGGAGGGCTATAGTATTTCTCATATTGTACATGGATGATATACTCCTGATTGGGAATGATATTTCCATGCTCACATCGGTCAAGTTATAGTTGTCTAAGAAGTTCTCTATGAAAGACCTAGGTGAAGTGATGAGAGCACAAAAGTGCGATCTACGTGCTGCTTAAATTAGTATTACTGCTAACATATAACGATAAAATCACTAAGTTAATATTATATTTTTGTTTGGCACGGGTTAGTATAAATTAAAGTTTTAATGTGCATTTGGTAGGGTTTAGAGGGATGCATCATGGCCCCAAACCGCGCGGGCCCACTCCTGCCATGATCTGATCGAGCACATTTGCACCCAAACATCCGAGCCCGCGTGCGATCTCCCAGTGATTCTCGCATTCCCTCCTTTCCGGATTAGCACCCGCACTCTTCCGGAATAGAGATTTCCAAAGAAAAAGAACTTTTTAACCTCCAATCCCATGAAGAATAGCTGAAAATACTATTCATTCCTGAAGTTACTATTCATGCTGAAATCACGGTTCATATGAACAGTTTTCCGACATGACACTGTTCATTTGAACAGTTTTCCATAAAAACACTGTTCATATGAATAGCGTTACGTGAAAACACTATTCATATGAACAGTGTTATGAAAAATTTAATATTTTCACATCTATCTTCCTCCCAACAGCCACTCCCACGTTACAACTTTCCAGCCACCAAGTCTTCATCTTCCCACCGCTACGTCTGCAGCAAACTGTTGCCACAACAACCTCCCATCATCCTGCCATCTCCTCATCCCAAACAACACATCACGGCCTCCGGTTTCCCTTGTTCGTTTCCACGCTGCCTTCTTCAACCTCGGCAGCACGTCATCTTCTTCGCGTGCGTTCTCTCGCTGCCCAATCTTGGCCGAGCCAACGCCCGAACTCGCAGCCAGCACCTCCCCGACGTCCTCTGACTCAGCATGTCTTCATCCCTGCCATCTTTCTAGAACAGCATATGTTCTCCATGGATTTCCCATCCTCAACGTCTTCAAAGCAAGCCATCTTCTTCAACCATTTCCATACAGTTCTTCATCAACTCCCTGGGTTCTTCTCAGCAAGGTCCCAACCGAAGCACATGTCCCCGCATCACTAGCCCACGTCCCCGCCTTCTGCGCATACCAGCCGGCACGTCTCAGTTCTTTCCATCTCCCGTGCCATGTAGCATACCAGCCGGCACGTCTCAGCGTATCCCCGCGTGCCAGCCCAACTGCGATTCCAGCTCTTCCCCGAGTATTCCGCCATCAGCAGTCGTCCCTGCCTTCCATGCGATCGTCCATCATGTTCACTGGCGAAGCCGCGTCCCAGCTGCAAGGCGTCTCCAAATCCTCCGCAATCACCGTGCTTCCCAGCTGCCATTCCAAGCAAATGCAGTATCTCCAGCTCCTCAACCATGTGCCAGCCCATTTGCGAAGCCAGCAGCTGCATTCCTCACGCGGTTAACATCCTAGCGCCTTCCGCATCAGGCGTCCGACCGAGTCATCCCCGCCTCGCAGCCGTCCGTATCAGCGCATCCTGCACCGCGTCCAGTTCCTTCCATGCGTGGCAAAGATCTCCCCCAGCGAGGCAGATCTCCAACACGTCTTCAACGCGTTTCCAAGACTCCTATAAGAAGAGGCGAAGCAGTTCAGCATTGGAGAGAGGAAGTTGGGTGAGGTGCTCTGTTTTCAAAGCTTTTTGAAAATAGAGCATACTCTGTTTTAAAGTTTGAAGAGAGTTTCATATTTTATTTTATTTTCTATGAGAGTTTATTTGGGTAGAGAGTTTTATTTAAGCTAAAGTTTTAATTTCTGTTGTTTTTTTATTTCCGTTCTTCAAATTCTGTAATCTTTTTTTTATGCAATATATTAAATTTTCTTTCATACAATTTATGTTCCAGGCTTCAATCTTCTTAGCACTGTTTTCATCCATTTTTTTTTATACCAGAGCTTTCTTTTTCATCAAATTTATAAATGCTCTTCGATTTCTAAGTACCTGTATTTTTGTTATTTTTAAATGGAAAAGATTCTCTGGTAGACCAGAGAATCAGTCAACATCTCCGACGTAATGTTTTTCTTTTATTATTCAAAAATCGGCTTTGAATCCGAGTGAACATTTAAATTTTTATGCAACTCCAATCGCCTTCCTGTAGATCGACCTCTTATGACCACTATTCTTCGAGTAGAAAAGGTAAGAGTATAATTAATTTAAACTTTGTTTGCCGGTTCTAACAACGATCTGTTTAGTATATTTTCAGGTAAACAGAAAAATGTACATAAAGAAAGTGCTGAAGAGGTTTATATTTTGGTGATTAAGGTCTATAGAGATAGATCTAAGAGGATGCTTGGCCTATCACAGAAAATGTACATAGAGAAAGTGCTGAAGAGGTTCAGCATGGAAAACTCTAAGAGGGAATTGTTACCCCTAAAGCATGGGATAAATCTCTCCAAAAGGATGTGCCCCAAAACATCTGAAGAGATTCAGCGCATGAGTAGGATCCCTTATGCATCGGCAATAGGGAGCCTTATGTATGCCATGCTATATACTCGACCTGATATAGCACATGCTGTGAGTGTCACGAGCTGATATCAGTTGAATCCAGACGAGGAGCACTGGATAACTATGAAAAATATCCTTAAGTACTTGAGAAGGACTAAGAATATGTTTTTGGTCTTTGGAGGAGGCACAGAATTAAAGGTAGAAGGATATACTGATTCAGACTTCATGACTGACCCTAATGATAGAAAGTCTACATCAGGATATGTATTCTTATGCAATGGAAGATCGGTAAATTGGAAGAGTTCCAAGTGGTATCAAAGCAGGTGCTCTCATATCGATTGGTGTTTCAATCCTTAAAAAGAGTAAAAAATTCAGATGACAATCCCTTTTGGAACTTCCCTTAGTGAGGGGCAATCCACCAATAGGCCTCCATTATTCAATGGAGCTAACTATACCTATTGGAAGGCTAAAATGAGGATATTTATCCTAGCCCAAGATTATGATGTTTGGAGCATCATAGTTAATGGACCGTATATTCCTTCTATCTATGTTGATAATATTGCTATACCCAAGCTTGAAAAAGATTGGGATGATAATAATAGAAGGAAGGCACAACTAAATGCCAAAGCAATGAATGTTCTTTATTGTGCCTTGGGCCCTAATGAATTTAATAGAATCTCAACTTGTAATTCTGCAAAAGAGATATGGGATAGACTTGAAGTGACCCACGAGGGCACAAATCAAGTCAAAGAATCTAAAATTAACATGCTAGTTCACAAATATGAACTATTTAAAATGGAGTCTAATAAAACCATCTCTTGCATATTCACAAGATTTACTGATATTATCAACGGCTTAAAAAGTCTTGGCAAAAGTTATACTAACAGTGATCTTGTCAGGAAAATTCTTCGCTCTTTACCAAGGTCATGGAAAGCCAAGGTTACGGCAATCCAAGAAGCAAAAGACTTGAATAAGCTGCCACTCGAGGAGCTTCTTGGATCTCTAATGATGCATGAGCTCACAATGAAACAACACAGCGAAGAAGAATCCTCCCATAAGAAAAAGGTAATTGCCCTCAAGTCTACCTCTTCTAACAAAGATCTTTCTTGCAGTAGCAGCAGTGAAGAAGAAGACAATGACGAAGATGAAGAAGAGGCTCTTTTTGTGCGAAAATTTAGAAGATTCATCAATCGAAAGAAGCCCTTCCATAAGAAGAGATTTCCTTCGAGTTCCTTCAATAAGGATAAAGGTAAGAAAATGGAAAGTGAGGGAATCGGATGCTATGAATGTAAGAAGCCGGATCATTTCAGAGCCGACTGTCCCTTGCTGAAGAAGGGCAACAAGTACAAAAAGAAGAAAGCTCTTGTCACTACCTAGACTGACTCCGATAAGTCGTCATCATCATCGAAAGAGGAACAAGAGAAAAAGGCCAATTTCTGCTTTATAGCAAACGAAAATGAGGTAATATCTGAAACTTATTTAGATTTTACCTTTGAAGAATTGTATGATACCTTTAATGAACTAATAGATGAATATAGGGCAATAAACCTTAAAAACAAAGAATTGAAGCTAACTAATCAATCTTACATTCATAAAAATGATAAATTAATTAAGGATAAGGACTCTATTGTCAAAGAAAACTTAGAACTTAAAACAAGCAACCAATTGCTAACTCAAAAAATGATACCTTAATTAAAGATAAAGAAAGACTAACTAAGGAAATTTCAGAACTTAAAAACTGTAATCAAACTCTAAAAGATAACTTTACAAAAGATTTAAACTTACTAAAAATAGAAAAACTGAACTTAACAAAAGAACTTGAAAAATATAAACCTATTGTTGGGAAGTTTACTTATAGCTCTGAAAAACCATAAAAGATTCTTAATAGTCAAAGAGCTGTGTTTAATAGAGTCGGTTTAGGATATAAGCCTAAGAACAAGCAAAATTTTTTAAAAAACTTCTTTGTAAAAGCTGATGAAAGTAAAGCTAAAGATGTAACCTATTTTTGTTGTGGTGAAATAGGACATAAAGCTAATGTATGTAACCATAGAAAAACAGAAGCTAAAAGAAAGATTAAAAAGGTTTGGGTTCCAAAAGGAACTAACATAGCTAACCTTGAAGGACCCAAGAAAACTTAAGTACCTAAGATTATATGATTTTCTTGTGTAGGAGTGTGTTGCAGCCAAGCTCAATAAACATTGTTGGTATTTGGATAGTGGCTGCTCAAGACACATGACGGGTAACAAGGAGCAATTCTTCATCCTAGAGTCTAAAAAAGGAGGTACGGTGACTTTTGGAGACAATAACCAAGGTCATATCATTGGTATCGGTAAAATACAAATCACACCTTCAACCTTTATTGATAATGTTCGATTTGTAGATGGTCTCAAGCATAACTTACTTAGCGTTAGTCAATTATGCGATAAAGATTTTGATGTTTTGTTTAAGCCATCTATGTACATCATAACCAATTCAATTAATAATAGCTTAGTTTTCAAAGGACTAAGACGTGGCAATGTTTATGTAGTAGATCTTGATGATCTTGCTAAAAATAGCCGCTGCTTAGTAGCTAATGATACTAAGCTCATTGAGGCAAGTTAGTTATGGCATCGTAAATTAGGTCACGTAAGCATAGACATACTATCTAAATTAATTAAAAGAGATTCCGTGATTGGTTTGCCAAAGCTAAAATTTGAAAAAAATAAAATTTGTAGAACATGTCAATTTGGCAAACAATCTAGAAGTTCTTTTAAGTCCATAAATTGTGTCTCTACTACTAGACCTCTTGAGCTATTTCACATGGATCTTTTTGGACCAACTACGACCACAAGCCTTGGTGGAAACAAGTATGGTCTTGTTATAGTAGATGATTTTTCTAGATACACATGGGTCATATTTTTAGCTCATAAAGATGAAGCATTTTCAGTGTTTAAGAAATTTCATAAGGAAGTAACAAACGGAAAAAATACTTCAGTTATAGCTATTAGGAGTGATCTGATGGTGTGCATGCAGAGGGCTAAGCATAAATTTCAGAAAAATTTTATGCGGAAAGAACGGGTTAAACATTTTAACCCATAACATGCTTGATATTTTAGATATTTTAACTCTGGTACCAGTCGAAGACAGTCTTCAACTGCACATCATATGTGGCACGGGCTCAGTCCCAATACATAGAGTGACACCCGCACGTGCCTATCAAAGCACTCATCACATGAGCCCCCGGGTGGAGAGCCACGCTTCGTCACACGATCACGCGTGAGAGTTTCCGAAAATCGGATAGTCTCCACTAATCCTTTGCTTTGACACCAAATTTCACAAAGCCCTCAGATTTCGAGGATTGTGTGATTCAAATAAATATGCATAAATCACAACTTCTTGTGATTTAAAGATTGAGATCATATCTCAACCATAAAAGAGATCAAATCTCTTACCTTTAGAAGGAGGTTCCTTTAAGGATGTTTTGCAACTGCACAAGCGTCCGGCCTCGTGGAGGAGTGCTAGCTCGCAGGGAGGCAGAAGGTTGGCTGAAAGAGAGAAGAAGGAAGAAGATGGACCTTCACAGCTCAAGAACTCCTTTTTGGGCTTTCACCTTCAGAACTACTCTCTCCTCTCACTCTCTTTATCTGGTGCTCTTGATCTAAAGAAGAAGGAAGAGGGGTGGCCTATTTATAGGCCAAGAAGAAGGTGAGGTGTCCCTATGAGGTGTCCTGTGAGGTGTCCTGCCAGGACACATGTCACACATGCAAGAAAAAGAGGTGTCCTACTCCGCCCCGTGTCACGCATGCAAAGGGGTGAGGTGGCCTGGAGGGCGATGTCATGGATGACCTCATGAGGCAGATGAGGTCATGGATGACATCAGGAGGAGTGTGAGGTGTCCAGGCCCGCCACATATCACACATACAAGCAAAAGAGGTGTCCTGCTCCGCCACGTGTCACGCATGCAAGCAAAAGAGGTGTCCTGCTCCGCCACGTGTCACGCATGCAAGCAAAAGAGGTGTCCTGCTCCGCCACGTGTCACGCATGCAAAGGGGTGAGGTGGCCTGGAGGGCGATCGGGATGTGGGTCCCACCTAAGCAGGACATGGGTCCCACGTACAGTATGTGGGTCCCACCTAGGCAGGACGTGGCTCCCATATACAGTATGTGGGTCCCACATAGGGAAGGAAGTCCTAGTTATACTAGGATCATAATTAATTTTAATCCATTTTGACTCAAGCCAAATCTGATTTGGTTGGGGGCAAATTAGACATTTTCACCAAACCAATTTTGGTATCAATTACGGTTTTACCAATTTCAAATCATATTTGAATTTGGTCAAGCCCAATCTCTATTACTCAATCAAATTGAGTCTAATCAGTGATCCAATCACCAATTAACTTCTCCAAGCAGCAATTGCTTAGGGCAATCAGTCAATCACATTGACTATTTTACCTCTAGACGATTCTTAATCGTCAATCAGCCATTTGATCAATTCAGAAACTTCTAAGCATGTGACCTCATAGGTTCGAACCTAAGCCAGTAGTACAAGAACACTTCCTGCACTAATCGAAGTAACCATCTAGCAATGGAACCCGACGACCGGATAGGCCAAATAGATGCAAAGCAACATTCTAGAATCTATGGACTATGGTTACCACATAATTCATCCTCTTGACCAGAAAATGCCCAGGGTGGGTTCAGAGTCTGTCTACCCTGAAACGATCCATCTGGAAATATGTTTCAATTCAATAAGTCAAGTGATAGAGATTTGACTTTTCCTAGCCAGGGTACTACTAAATTGAAAACACAAGGCATTCACCCTTATTTCTAAGGAAGGTCAATCCCATTTTGATCTGCAACTGACTACCACAAGTACTTAACTAGACCTAGAAACCTTTCGTTGCTGGGTTAAAAATTCAGGTAGTCTGGCACTAAAGTACAGTGAGTTGCTTACAAGCCACTGATGGCAATCTCAGGTCTAAAGGATACATATACCTATATCCACTCGGAACTGTTAGAAGCATGCCCTAGAAGCCAATTTGGCTGATGCATTATTTTATTCTGGAACATAAATTTGTACTTGACCTAATTAAGTTGGGCATTCTTTTCATTCATGTTCTTATGTGTCCATGAATCGTCCAAGGAATTAATTAGATGATGACGCATATTCTCAAGAGTTGAGAATTTGAGGCATGTGTCATTGGTGATTAATTCCTGAATTGCTCCTAATCGATGGATCATCACGAGGACGGTGATTGATCCGCTGAGATTAGTGCACATATTGCTTTCTTTAATGGACGAGTCTTGAGTCCACAGTGTAGGGACACTGAAGCAATTGTGCAAGTGCTTGTTAGAGAACAAGGGTACTGAGCATGACCAAGACAAGAAGTCACTTGGATGTCTATCCACTCGTCAGTGACTTGCTTGATGTTGCAGTAGTGTGACTGGTCCTTTGACCTACGGTGCTTCGGCTACTCACAGTAAAGTTATTGTAGTTTGACTGCACGTAAACATGGTCTTTAGACATATGGGTCCATGCAGTGTAGATTAGCTGCAGTAGGTTCACTGTAGGAGTAGGGTATGCACCTATAAGGAATCTATCGACCTTGATAGACAAGGAGAGATCCTATGTGATTTATAAGACTGAGTTCGTAAGACCTCGGCCGGGGCAGATTGTACAGTGGAGAAAGAGTTTTCCACTCTCGAGCTTAAGTCGAATAAATCTTGACATATGACGGACGATGGGGTTTGACGAGTTGTCCATGACCTCCGTCCTGTAGGGATCCACGATAGTAGGACTGTATCATACGATAACTGCACCTAGAGGTTCATTATTCTATTCTGCTGGGTAGCCACTACATGCTGCTAGGTGTCACTGGTGGATAGTGAGACTCACAGGGAATATTTCGATGATCGATAAATCCTAATGAGTTGAGTTGGAATCGTTCCAACCCATTGAAAGGAGTTTTCAATGATATTGTGATAGGGATCACAATATATCTCACTACCAGTCAGAATATAACCTATGGGGTCACACACACTAGAAGTATTGACCGATTTGATGGTTGAAATGTGATTATGAATCACGAGTAATCAATTTGATTGATGATCAGTTGAAGAAGAAACAATGGAAATTAATTAATTGGACTTAAACACGAATCCTACTTGGAGTAGGATTTCGGGAGTCCTAATTGGATTAGGACTGGGAATCCTACTTGGAGTAGGACTGGGAGTCCTACTTAGAATAGGATTCCAACAATCCTAATTAGATTAGGATTTTGAATTCAATTTGGATTCCTACTTAGAATAGGATTCCTAGAAGTCCTAATTGGATTAGGACTTTGGATTCAAATTAGAGTCCTAATTGGATTAGGATTAAAATTGAATAAATCCAAATTGGATTAGGATTTATTAAGTCCTAATTAATTATTAATCTAATGAATTAACAAGACTCCTAATTGGATTAGGATTGAAGAGTTCAATTGAGTCAAAATTGATTTAAGTCCTAATTGGATTAGGACTTACCTAGATTAAAACCAAATTGGTTCACCCTTGGTCCAAGCCTAATTAGATTAGCACCTAACCATGAGTGACCTTTCTAATCCTCCTTAGAGGAGGATTAGGTTAACCATGAAGGAGGGGCACACGCCCCTCCTCCTTTTCCTTGCTTGGTGCGGCAAACAAGAGGGGCCGGCGCCCCTCTTGGAAGGTTATCAAGGAGCTCCTAAAAGTTAGGAGCTCCACTTGCTTATAAAGGGCTATGGGAGGCACCTAGGGCATTGGATGAGAAGCCCTCTCCCTCTCCAATTCGTGGCCACCCTTTCTCCCCTTGGTTTTCAGCCACAAGCAAGGTGAGAAGAAAAGAAAGCTTGGCGGCCATCTTCTTCCCTCCTCCTTGGTTCCAACGCAGGGAAAAGGAAGTAGGCTGCAGGGGCTTTGATTCTTCTTCAAACTTCATCCTTCTTCTTCCTCCTCCCAAGCACAATCAAGGGTTGATTCAAAGGGAGGACATCAGCCATTAAAAGAAGTCTCTGCAAGGGAGCTAGCACCCCGGGGAGACAAGGAAGCTTTGATCGGATCTCTACTTCGTGTGGATACCCGTAGAGGCCGGACGCGTGAACGACTTCAAGCGAACCTTCATCCTAAACCACGAACTTCAGTTTGCGGTGATCATCTACCCGCACAAGGTGAAGATCTGATCTTCATAATTAGTTTAAAAGTTTTTAATTCTACTCTATCTATGAACGGTTATTGAACAACGTTCATAGGATGAACGATTGATCCCGCTTATGCCTCTTCCGCTGCATCTGAAAATTTTTTTAATTTTTTGCGGCATGGGCGGGCTCCCAACAGCGGTATCAGAGCAAAGGTCCAAGAGTTATGACCGATCTTCGGAAACTCTCACGCGTGATCGTGTGATGAAGCGTGGCTCTCCGTCCGGAGGCGTATAGAGATGCGTGCTCTGATAGGTATACATGGGTGTCACCCTATTTTTAATAGGACCGAACCCATGTAGGAGTGGAGACTCCCCCTAATAGTGGTATCAGAGCTTAGGTTTCGTAGATTAAGATTAGAATTAATTATAAACAGGCTTGATAGATCTGAAATTTAGAAGGATATGTATGCTGAAATTTTCTGCATGCAGAATTTTTCAGGGTTGCTGATTTTTGCATGCTGATTTTTATGTGATAAATTGATGATTTTAATTGCATTGTTAATGGGATTACAAAGTTTAGAATCATGATTAGCAAGATCAGCAACCTATGTCATAACATAATCAATTAAGTTTCAGATCTGAAAAGTATAATTGCTGCATGTGGTGATGATCATAGGATTCAAACCCTTTTGGTATCAAATGTAATGACCTGCGATGTGATTTGTAATGTCATGTAATTTTTCAGATGCTTGCATGCATCTTATTTGATGTTTTTAGAGGCCTACGTGCCTACTAAAAGGGGATGTAATTTATTATTATTTTTATTTAATATCCGGTTGTATTTTTATGATGTGATGTACGTCAACGATCAAGTCGAAGATAGTGCATGAGATAAACGGCGATCTGAGCGGTTGATGGCGATTGGATCAAGAGTTGGTCAAGGATCGAATCAAGGAGGCTTGGAACCAATTCAAGAGTTGAAGACCAGTTGATCGATTGACGTGCATGTGCTTGTAATATGACCTAATTAGAATCCATGATCATCACCTATTTAAAGTTTAGCTTTATTCATTGCTGCGATTATAACTGCCTGCGATGTGCCGTTTGCATGTGATGTGAATGAGAGCGGGGTAGATAGGTTTACATGTGATGTAGCAAACCCAATGAGACCTAAACTAAAACCTCCTCAATCAAGTCGAGAGTGAACTAACATAAGCGAGTCATATTAGATTAATTGATCTAATTGGTGTCTAGGAAAGCATGAAAGGTGGTTACTTAATTAGGACCTTACTCTCTGAGTAAGAGGAGCCTCCCACCTACTTACCAGGCCAATTGTTCGATTACCTCTTATGAAGAGCTCAAGGTTGCAAACACTAAGACATGATTAACCAATATTAAGTCAATAGGTCTTCCACCGTAGTAGAGCTGCTAAGGTCTTTCTGATATTGATTTGTCTCGGCTGGATACAGTGGGCAAGTTGCATCGGGGGGCTGGATCTCTCTATAGACATGAGATGTTGTAGGGTAAAGGTGGGGTTGGGCACCAATAACTGTTAGATGAGGACCCAATGACGACTTTATTTCTACGGTTATACGGTGGGTCTGACTTAACTAAGAAATGGGACCAATAACTGTTAGGTGAGGTCTTTATGGCTTAGAGACCAAGTAGCACTGCAACATGCTTGAGAAGCATTGTACAAGAGTTGTACACTCATCCATTTATGTGTCACCAATAACTATTAAGTGAGGTGGCCTATAAATCGGTGGGACCGCAGCACCCACTAGAAATTCTAGTCATGTAGGTTTTCCGTTTTCCTACTAGAGAAGTGTGAGGAATTCGAAAAAATAGTGGGAGGCACATTTGTTCTAAAAGACCCTAGAACAAATTAAGATTAAGTACAAAATTCTAACTAGAATCTTTACTCTCTGAGGTTTACAATGTCAGCTTCTAGACTTTTAACTCATATCCTATAGAACAACCGTTTGACCAAACCCAATTATAAAGACTGGCTCAGCAAATTTCAAAATAGTTTTGAATTGTGAGAAATTAGGGTATGTGCTAGACCATGGAATCCCCGTGTTACCAATCTATCCGATCACTGATCAGCGTAAGACGCATGCTAAGTGGACGAACAATGATAATAAAGTTAGGAGCTGCACAATGTCATCCATGTCCAATGAATTACAATGCCAGCATGAGAACATGAGACTGCCAGGGATATATTAAATCACCTGCAAGAGTTGTATGGTGATCAGAGTCGCGCAGCATGTTTTGAAGTGTCCAAGAGGCTCTTCAAGGCAAAGATGCGTGAGGGGCAGTCTGTCCACGATCACTGTTTGACTATGATCAGAGATATAGAGGAGCTTGAGAAGCTCGGTATAACCATGCATAAAGAATTGCAAATAAATCTGATCCTGCAATCCCTTCTAGATTCATATGAACAGTTTATAGTAGACTACCATATGAACAAGATTGTATGCACCAAAAACAGAATTGTTAAATAAATTGGTAACTACCTTAGGGACCTTGAAGAGTTCAAGGGGCATCGTTCTCACTGTCGAGTTAGTTTCTACTTCCAAGAGAGAGTCTATATGGAAGAAGAAGAAGCCTGCGAAGAAGCAGAAGACTGAGAAAACGCCAAGTAAGGAAGTTCCAAGAAAAAGGCCAATTGCAAGGAAAAGTGTTTCCATTGCATCATGGACGGCCATTGGAAGAGGAACTGTCCTACATACATGGGAAGCATAAAAAACATGAAGGGTGACAGACCTTCAGAAGGTATGTCAGATATGCTCAGGATACTTAGGGATTGTTACCTATTGCTAGCAGAAATTTGATTTCTGTATCTTGTTTACCACAGAAAGATTTTTATAAGACTACTGTTCCATTTATTTGAGAAATAAATTGGTTCAACGTGGTTTTATGATTGATAGTCTCTATCACATACATATGGATGTATCTGTGAATGTATCTGAGCAAACAGTAAATACCATAGGATCTAATAGATCCAGAAATGAGATAAATCTAAAGTATTTGTGGCACGTCAGTCTTGGCCATATAGGAGAAGACAGAATAAACAAATTGGAGAAACATGAGCTTTTTGGCTCATTGATTTTCGAGTCATATTTGATTTGTAAATTCTGCCTTCAAGAAAAGATGGCCAAATTATCCTTTGTAGGATACAGGAGGTCCACTGAAATACTTACCCTAGTACACACTAATGTGTGTGGCCCATTCGATGTACAGGCTAGGGGTTGTAATTTTTTACTTCATTTATCGATGATTACTCACGATATGGATATGTGTATGATACACAAATCTAAAACTTCTGAAAGGTTCAAAGAGTTGAGATATGAAGTAGAAAAATAAATAGAAAAACTCATTAAGATTCTTCGATCAGATCGAGGAAGTAAATACCTTAGTGGAGAGTTCCGTGATTATCTCAAGGAGAATAGTATAGTTTCATAATGGACTTCTCCTGGTACACCTCAGCTCAATGGAGTGTCAGAGAGGAGAAATCAGACTCTATTGGATATGGTCCGGTCCATGATGAGCTTCACTGATTTACCCTTGTTTTTTAAATAGATGCCCTATTTTCAACTATTTACTTATTGAATAGAGTTCTGTTGCCCAGATAGACAACCCAAGAGGGGGGGGGGGGTGAATTGGGTTTTTAAATAATTATTGCAATTAAACGCTTTGTGAGTAACTAATTAAATCCTTTTCCTAGTAGATTAATTAGATGCTATATGCAGTGGATGAAGGGAAAGTAAGAGACAATAAAGCAATCACGAACACAAGCAAATTTATAGTGGTTCGGAGCTAACCCTTGCTCCTACATCCACTTCCCAAGCCTCACTTGGGAATTCACTATAACCCCTCGGATTACAGCCGGTTGTTTTACAAGTTCACAACCCAACTTGTTGTTTTACGAGATCACAACGAACTCGGTCGGTTTTCCCAGGCTCACCGACTAGAACCACCCGATTGTTTTCCCGGGATCACAATCAAACCCTTGCACCGTTGGTTTCAACCTAGGCTCACCAACAAACCTTAACACCCATGATTCAATCCCCTGATTGAATCAAGTAAGAAACAAATGGTTTGAAAAACAAACAGAAAAGGAAGCTTCTTAACAAGCAGATATTCAGTGATTAATAACAAGAGAGAAGTTAAGAGCCCTCAAACAGATTTATGAAGATGTAGAGGAGGGTTTCTCGAACTCGGGGTCTCCTCTTGAATGTCTCGAAGACTTGATGACTGACGGAGACTTCTTGAATGCTGGGAAGAGTTCGTTGGATGGAGTTTAATGCCTCTCTTCCTTCTTTCACGTGTATTCCCTTTGAAATCCTTTGGTAGGTGGAGATTACTTGTTTTCTTTGAATGAAATGTCACTTCTCTACCTTGCTACAGTTCTCTATGGCTATTTAAGCCATTCCCCATGAAAACTAGCTGTTAGACCCAATATTCTAGCCGTTCTGTACATTCTGCAACTCCTGACAATGTTTCCGTTGGGATCGGAGCCGACTCGCGTGATCTGGAGTCGACTCGCCTGTTGCAGGAGTCGACTCATGCTTTTCAGGAGACGGCTCGGCAACTGTTCTGGATTTGAATTAAAGTGCTGTCTCGACTGGGAGTCGACTCGACTCAACCTGGAGTTGACTCCCCAATGTCTGGAGCTGACCTGGCACTTTTGGAGACGACTCGTTCCAAGGAATCCAGGGATCTCTCTTTCAAGTTTGCTCACTCGAGTCGACTCAGATATTCTGGGAGTCGACTCGCCAATCAGAGCCCGAAATCCCGATCTTCTGTCTGCTGACTTGTGCCGTCTCGAAGTCGACTCGAACTGTCTCGGAGTCGACTAGGCTCTCAGTATCCGAAAAACAGTCTTCTATCTTTTGGGGTTGCGCTGCCTTGGAGTCGACTCGAACTGTCTTGAAGTCGACTCGCCTCTCAGAGACGAAAATACCGTCTTCTGTCTTTGGGGTTGCGCTGTCTTGGAGTCGACTCGGACTTTGCGGGAGTCGACTCGGCTCTCAGTGTCCGAAATTTGCTCTCTGACTTTTGCCTTGCTTTTCTCTGGGAGTCGACTCTCGCTTCCTTAGGAGTCGACCTGCCAGCCATCGGAGTCGACTCGAGTTCTTCGGGAGTTGACTCGGCTCTCAGAGTCCAAAATAGCTTCTCTATATTTCTGTCTGTTACTCCCTAGAGTTGACTCGTACTACTCTGGAGTCGACTCGGCAAGCATCGGAGTCGACTCGCGCTCTTCAGGAGTCGACTCGTTGACAGGTTCTGAGATGAATCTTTCTCCTAAGAATTGACATGACCCGTTGGTGCTTTTTCTATCAAGTTTACAACCAGCAAAATCTGAATCTGTATACCCTATTAAGTTTAGGCTAGATTTTTTAGAATACCATAAACCTATATTTTTTGTTCCTATTAGGTATTTAAAGATTCTCTTAACTGCAATTAAATGTGATTCCTTAGGATTAGATTGATATCTAGCACACATGCATACACTAAACATGATATCAGGTCTACTTGCAGTGAGATATAATAAAGATCCTATCATACCTCTATACATCTTTTGATCTACTGATTTACCTGATTCATCTTGGTCTAGTTTGCATGAAGAGCTCATGGGTGTGCTGATTGACTTGTTTCCTTCCATATCAAACTTCTTAAGCATCTCCTTGATGTATTTAGCTTGATTGATGAAGATCCCTTCTTCAGATTGTTTGATTTGGAGTCCGAGAAAATAGTTCAGCTCTCCCATCATGCTCATTTCAAATTCACTCTGCATCAAGTCAGCAAATTCTTCGCAGAGGCGATTGTTAGTAGCACCGAAAATAATATCATCAACATAAATCTGCACTACTAACATTTCTTTGTTTTCTTCTTTAAAAACAATGTTGTATCTACATTTCCTCTAGAGAAATCATGATCTAGTAGAAATTTGCTAAGTTTTTCATACCAAGCTCTAGGTGCTTATTTCAAACCATAAAGTGCTTTGTTTAGTTTATACACATGATTGGGGTATTGATGATTTTCAAAACTAGGAGGTTGTTCTACATACACCTCCTCATTAATATATCCATTCAAAAATGCACTTTTTACATCCATTTGAAATAATTTGAAATCTTTAGAGCATGCAAATGCTAGTAACAATCTAATTGCCTCAAGTCTAGCTACAGAAGCAAAGGTTTCATCAAAGTCTATACCTTCTTCTTGATTATAGCCCTTTGCTACTAGTCTAGCCTTGTTCCTAATTACAATTCCATTTTCATCAAGTTTATTTTTATATATCCATTTGGTACCTATTATTGAATATTCAGAGGGTCGTTCAACTAGGTTCCATACCTTGTTTCTAGTAAATTGGTTTAGTTCTTCTTGCATTGCATTTATCCAATTTACATTCTTTTCAGCTTCTTCTATGTGTTTAGGTTCAAAATGAGAGACAAATGCTAAATGATTATTTAGGTTCCTAAGAGATGCTCTAGTCCTAACAGGTTGAGATGGATCATCTAAAATTAATTTCTTAGGATGTCCATGAGCATACCTCCAAGCCTTAGTCAGCCCATGATCCACAATTGCCTCTTGGCTTGATGATGCATTTAAAATTAATTTTTGTTCATCTTCTTGTAATGTCATCTCATCAATCTTTTATTCAAGAATTTCAGCATCATCATCAAGAACAACTCTCTTGCTAGAAGAGATATCACTAGTATTATCAAAAACAACATGTATAGACTCTTCAATAGCAAGGGTTCTTTTATTAAAAACTCTATAGGTTTTACTTGTTGTAGAATACCCCAAAAATATACCCTCATCAGATTTAGAATCTGTTGCCCAGATAGACAACCCAAGAGGGGGGGTGAATTGGGTTTTAAAATAATTATTACAATTAAAATATTTGTGGATAGCTAATTAATACTTTTTGCAAGTTGATTAATTAGATGCTATGTGCAGTGAATGAAATGAAGGTAAGAGACAACAAAGCAATCACAAACACAAGGAATTTATAGTGGTTTGGAGCTAACCCTTGCTCCTACGTCCACTCCCCAAGCCTCACTTGAGAATTCACTATAACCCCTCGGATTACAGCCGGTTGTTTTACAAGCTCACAACCCAACTTGTTGTTTTACGAAGTCACAACGAACTCGGTCGGTTTTTCCAGGCTCACCGACTAGAACCACCCGATTGTTTTTCCGGGCTCACAATCAAACCCTTACATGTTGGTTTCAACCTAGGCTCACCAACAAACCTTTACACCCTTGATTCAATCCCCTGATTGAATCAAGTAAGGAACAAACGGTTTGAACAAAGATAAACAGAAAAATAAAGCTTCTAAACAAGCAGATATACAGCGATATAAATAAGAGAGAAGTTAAGAGCCCTCAAACAAGTTTATGATGATGTAGAGGAGGGCTTCTTGAACTCTGGGTCTCCTCTTGAATGTCTTGAAGACTTGAAGGCTGAAGAAGACTTCTTTAATGCTGGGAAGAGTTGGTTGAATGGAGTTAATGGCCCTCTTCCTTCTTTTCTGTTGAGATCCTTTGGCAGATGAAGATTTTGTGTTTTCTTTGAAAGGAATATCGCTTCTCTACCTTGCTACAGTTCTGTGTGGCTATTTAAGCCAATCCCCATGGAAACTAGCCGTTAGACACAATCTTCTAGCGGTTCTGCACATTCTGCACATCCTGACAATGTTTCCGTTGGGATCGGAGTTGACTCGCGCGATCTGGAGTCGACTCGACTGCAGCAGGAGTCGACTCATGCTTTTCTGGAGTCGGCTCGGCAACTATTCTGGATTTGAATTAAAGTGCTCTTCTCGACTGGGAGTCGACTCGACTTAACCCGGAGTCGACTCCCTAGAGTCTGGAGCTGACCTGGCACTTTTGGAGACGACTCGATGTAAGGAATCCAAGGATGCATTTCTCAAGTTTGCTCACTCGAGTCGACTCAAAAATTCTGGGAGTCGACTCGGCGCTCAGAGTCCGAACTCCCGATCTTCTGTCTTTTGACTCGTGCCGTCCTAGAGTCGACTCGAACTATTTCGGAGTCGACTCGGCTCTCAGTATCCGAAAAACAGTCTTCTGTCTTTTTGGGGTAGCGCTGTCTTGAAGTCGACTCGAACTGTCTTGGAGTCGACTCGCCTCTCAGAGACGAAAATACTGTCTTCTGTCTTTTTGGGGTAGCGCTGTCTTGGAGTCGACTCGGCCTTTGCGGGAGTCGACTCGGCTCTCAGTGTCCGAAAGTTGCTCTCTAACTTTTGCCTTGTATCACACTGAGAGTCGACTCTCGCTTCCTTTGGAGTCGACCTGCCAACCATCGGAGTCGACTCGAGTTCCTCAGGAGTCGACTGGAGCCTGTGCCAGTGCTTCTGATACGCTTGGAGTCGACTCGTAATATCCCGGAGTCAACTCGAGTCTCAGACTTTGGTTCAAATTGACTTCTTAACTTATCCAAAATGTCTTGAACCAAATCTTGAGACACTTAACCATAAATTTACAAGAATTTCACTGAAACACTAGATTGAATTCATTAGTAAACATAAGATATACTCAAATGCTTTGAGCTCATCAAAATCAAATAGGGTTAGGGTTATAATCAATCACTCCACAATCTCCCCCTTTTTGATGATGACAAAACATTGAGTATATGTAAAGTGAATTGCTCAACAAACAAGGAGATTTATAGTAAAATTTTAAAATGAATTCAAGTGTCTGGTTATTTAATTTATCCAAACCTGAAAGGTGTGAAACAATAAATTTTGAAGTTAAAGCTTTCCCTTTCATTTGGAATTATATAAGCCTTCATGTCATTCAATCAATTATTTGGCTTATATATTTTTAATGATTTTGCTTTCTTAAAAATTCAGATTCTCCCCCTCAACACATGCATTCAACTTTGTTTTGATTCTTAGAATTTTCTTTTAGTGCATTGAAGCTTTTGAACTTAAATTTTTGGTTTTTAGAGGGAAAATCTGTCAATCTGTTCTTGAGTATGATTCAACTAATCTCCGAATATCCCTTGAATAGATTCTGGAGATTACTCCATTAGGAGCCCCAACAGAGAGATAATGAGCCTCGAGGTATCGAATCCACTAAGAACAAATTATTGTGTGTTTTAAAAGTTTTCTTTTTATTGATTTTCTTTACATGTCTATTCAATATATTTCTCCCCCTTTTTGTCATCATAGCAAAAAGGAAGAAAGCACATCACACAAGCAATTAGAGATTAATTTGCACATTTTTGAAGAAAATTGTCTACTCATTGTATTGATGTATATGTAGGTACACTTGTGAATACAAAGAGCAAAGCAATAAATACATGTCAAAATAAAAAAAAATAAGCTAGGGCTTCTTGGAGGAGGATGTGGCTCCCTTGGTCAGTCTTGATTGTTCCATGAGTAGACTGACCCCATCTATGATGTGCCCTAGCTGTGTGATGATCGCCGAGGTGGCCCGACTGTGAATCGAGGAAAGCTCAGTCAGACTCTCCTGGAGGGTGTCCAACTTCGAGATCAACACATTCGCCAGACGCTCGGCCCCCTGACTCAGGCTGCCCATGTCGTGTCGGATGTCATCTCGCATCTTCCTTGTGTTGCTTGTGACATCGCTCATATTGGAGAATTGGGCTTGTATGAGGCTTCTGACATTGTAGATCTCCTCCCTCAGATGAGCCGTCATCTCGGTCACGGCTGACAGTGAGGGAACCAATGCAGAAGAGGGGGCATTGGCTGGACCTCGGAGCTCCCTCAGTAGGTCGTCCCGAAGATCCCGCACGATCTCCTGCCGCAGCTTCCGGAGATGCTCAGAAGAGATCCGGACCTCTAATGGCTGAGTGGGTGGTGCTGAAGAGGAGGGTCCGGCAGAAGTAGATGGTGCTGAGGTGGAGGGATAGGTGGGAAGGTCAGAATCAGGATCAGGACTGGGGGAGTGTCTAGTAGTAGGTGTTGAGGAGGATGGTTTCCTGACCCAGGTTCCCTCTACCTTATGAAATCCCATCCCGTGAAGGGTTCCCTCACCCATGCGATCTGTCCATCGCAGTGCGCGAGAGGGTTCCCCCTCAGGAATGGGGATCTCGGACTCCCTAAAGATCAGGGTATACATCATCCCATACGGAAGGGTGAGCCTAGGTCTGTCTAGTGGCTCACATAGGTATTTGTAAATGAGTTTTGGGAAGTTAATTGGAGTATCCTGAAGGATGTAGAACATAAGGGCTAGGTCCCTCTCAGATACAAAATCAAAACGGCCTGTCTTAGGGAAAAGGGTCCTAGAAATGATACTTAAGAGGAGCCGCATTTCAACTGACAGTGAACTAGCGGACACCTCATCTAGTGGGGACTAGGGTGGACTCCCTAATATGGCCGTAAGGGCCTCAGTCCTATCGGCTGGGTGAGTAGGGGATCCCTACTTGGGGAAGATGTAGGATCTGCGCTATAAAATCCTCTGAAATGAATAAAGGGACACCCGCTACGGTTCCCTGTATTCCACCATTCCCCCTAGACACTGTCCCATAGAACTCTCTAACTAGCCCTTGGTATGTGGGGAGATCTAGGGAGCAAAAGAACTCGAGTCCTTGGGCCCTCAACCTATCCCCTATTGTGAAGCCTTCCCAGGAGAGATAGTCGAAGTTGACATATCTCCCGGTGGAGACCGCCTTCCCGGCGCACGGGCGCGAGGGAACCGGCCTCGGCGGGGAACGAACCGGAGGTTGTGGCCTCACGGGATCGTTCCGAGCCTTGGACCGTCGCTCGGCGCCGCTCGCGGGTTGGGGCCTCTTCCGGCTTGGGACAACCGTCTTACGGGGCATCTTTGACCTAGGGATGGGGTAAAACCCTAATGGACGGAAGAACCTCGACGGAAAAACCCTAACGGAGGTCGGAGACGATGTCGGAGACGGCTCTAGGGTTTTGTGAACAGTGGAGGCGGTGAATAGAAGTGTTGATTAAACGCTTGGATTAGGGTTAAAACCTCGGATCCCGACCGCGAGTCGACTCCAGTAAGTCGCGAGTCAACTCGACCTCGAGTCGACTCCAAAATATGCGCGAGTCGACTCCCCTTATGCTTCCATCGACCTCGAGTCGACTCCCGTCTATGTGCGAGTCGACTCCCCCTCATGAGCCGACTCTGAAACGTATCCGAGTCGACTCGAACTTTGGCACGCACCTAAAAATCATGCTATTTTCATACCAACCAAGGGACAATCACTAAGTTATGATCTGATTTGATGATCATAGATGAGAAACTCCAAATTTAACACAAGCTAATCATCAAAATCAATGAACTAGAAGAGAATATCACTAGGATGGATCAATCATTCCTAATCCTCTCCTAAGCACACTAAATCGCTCTTCACTCAAGGGTTTTGTGAAGATGTCAGCTAGTTGATCATCTGTGCAAATATATTGAAGTGTAACATCACCATTCAGTACATGATCTCTTATGAAGTGATGTCTTATTTCAATGTGTTTGGTTCTTGAGTGCTGAATTGGATTCTTGGTTAAATTAATAGCACTTGTATTGTCACAATTAATAGGAATTTTATCTTGTTTAATTCCATAATCTTCCAGTTGTTGTTTGATCCACATGATTTGAGCACAACAACTCCTGGCAGCAACACATTCAGCTTCAGCAGTAGATAATGCAACCGAGTTTTGTTTCTTGCTAAACCATGAGATTAAATTTTCTCCTAAGAATTGACATGTGTTAGATGTATGCCCTAGAAGCCAATCTGGCTGACACATTGTTAATTCTAGGGACATAATTTTGTACTTGACTATTTATTATTGAATAAATAAAAGGCATCTTTTCATTCATATTATTTATGTGTCTATGAATCGTCCAAGAAATTAATAAGATGATGATACATATTCTCAAGAGTTGAGAATTTGAGCCATGTATCATTGGTGATTAATTTCTAAATGCTCCTGATCAATGGATCATCACGAGGACGGTGATCGATCCGATCAGTGCACAGATCACTTTTCTTCTGGATGGACGAGACTTGAGTCCACAGTGTAGGGACACTGAAGTGATAGTGCAGGTGCTTGTTAGAGAACAAGGGTACTAAGCGTGACCAAGACAAGAAGTCACTTGGATGTCTATCCACTCGTCAGTGACTTGCTTGATGTTGCAGTAGTGTGACTGGTCCTTTGACCTGCGGTGCTTCGGCTACTCACAGTGAGGTTATTGTAGTTTGACTGCACACATACATGGTCTCTAGCCATATGGGTCCATGCAGTGTAGATTGGCTGCAGTAGGTTCACTGTAGGAGTAGGGTATGCACCTACAAGGAATCTATCGACCTTGATAGAAGAGGAGTGATCCTATGTGATTTGTTAGACTGAGTTCTAAGACCTTGGCCAGGACAGTAATATAAAGTAGAGAAAGAGTTTTCCACTATCAAGACCTTGGCCAGAAAGAGTTCTAAGACCTTGGCCACTACATGCTGCTAGGTGTCACTGGTGGATGGTGGGACTCACAGGGATTATCTCGATGATCGATAAATCCTAATGAGTTGAGTTGGAATCGTTCCAACCCATTTAAAGGAGTTTTCAATGATATAGTGATAGAGATCACAATATATCTCACTACTAGTCAGAGTAGAACCTATGGGGTCACATACACTAGAAGTATTGACCGATCCGATGGTTGAAAAGTGATTATGAATCACAAGTAATCAATTCGATTGATATTCAGTTGAAGAAGGAACAAAGGGAATTAATTAATTGGACTTGAAACAAGAGTCCTACTTCGAGTAGGATTCCTAGAGTCCTAATTGGATTAGGACTGGGAATCCTAGTTGGAGTAGGACTGGGATTCCTACTTGGAATAGGATTCCTGCAATCCTAATGAGATTAGGAGTTTTGAATCAAAATTAGATTCCTACTTGGAGTAGGATTCCTAGAGTCCTAATCGGATTAGGACTTCGGATTCAAATAGAGTCCTAATTGGATTAGGACTAAAATTATATATGTCCTAATTTGGATTAGGATTTCTTAAGTCACAATTAATTATTAATCTAATGAATCGATAAGACTCCTAATTGGATTAGGATTGAAGAGTTCAATTGAGTCAAAATTGATTTAAGTTCTAATTGGATTAGGACTTACCTAGATTGGATCCAAATTGGTTCACCCTTGGGCTAAGCCTAATTGGATTAGGGCTTGACCACATTAGGGCATTCCAATCCCTACCTAATATGGATTAGGGTTTACCATGAGGAAGGGGATAAGCCCCTCCCCTTTCCACGTGGGGAAGGGAGAAGAGACGGCGCCCCCTCTTAGGAAAGACATCAAGAACTCCTAAATGTTAGGAGCTCCACATGTCTATAAAAAGGGACTTGTGGGCGGCACCTAGGGCATAGAAGAAGTCCTCTTCCTCCTCGCCGTACGCCTCCCTCTCCTCTCCTCTTGGTTCAGCCGCAAGCAAGGAAGATAAAAGCCAAAGGTGTTGGCGGCATCCTCTTCCTCCCTTCTTCCTTCCAACGCAGGGAAAAGAAAGAAGGCTGCGTGGGGATTCTTCTTCTTCCTCTTCTTCATCCTTCTTCTTCCTCCTCTCAAGCACAATCAAGGGTTGATTGAAAGAGAGGAAATCAGCCATCAAAAGAAGTCTTTGCAAGGGAGCTAGCACCCCGGGAAGACAAGAGAGCTTTGATCGGATCACTGCTTCGTGTGGATACCCGTAGAGGCCGGACACTTGAACGGCTTCAAGCAAACCTTCATCCTAGACCACGAACTTTAGTTTGCGATGATCATCTACCCGCTCAAGGTGAAGATCTGATCTTCCTAAAGGTTTAAAAAGTTTTAATTCTTATCTAACTACGAATGATTCATGAAACAACGTTCATGCGATGAACGTCGATCCCGCTTATGCCGATTCTGCTGCCATCTGAATTTTTTTTGAAATATCAGCGGCATGGGCAGGTTCCCAACAGTGGTATCAGAGCCTAGGCTTCATAGATTAAGTTAAGAATTAATTATCTAAAGGCTTATCAGATCTGAAAATTGAATGATCATGCATGCTGAAAATTTCTGCATGCAGATTTTTCAGGGGTGCTGATTTTTGCATGCTGATTTTTATGTGATAAGATGATGATTCTAATTGCATTGTTAATGAGATTACAAAGTTTAGAATCATGATTAGCATGATCAGCAACCTATGTCATGATATAATCAGTTAGTTTTCAGATTTGAAAATTATAATTGTTGCATATGGTGATGATCATAGGATTCAGACCCTTTTGGTATCAAATGTAATGACCTGCGATGTGATCTCAATGTCATGTAATTTTTCAGATGCTTGCATGCATCTTATTTGATGTTTTGAGAGGCCTGCATGCCTCCTAAAAGGAGATGTAATTTATTTTTATTTTTATTTTACAATCTGGTTGTATTTGTGTGATATGATGTACGTCAACGATCAAGTTGAAGACTAGGCATGAGATGAACAGGTGATCTAAGCGGTTGATGGCGATTGGATCAAGAGTTGATCAAGGATCGGATCAAGGAGGCTTGGAACCAATTCAAGAGTTGAAGACCAGTTGATCGATTGACGTGCATGTGCTTGTAATACGACCTAACTAGAATCCATGATCATCACCTATTTAAAGTTTAGCTTTATTTGATGCTGCGATTATAACTGCCTGTGATGTGCCGTTTGCATGTGATGTGAATGCGAGTCGGGTAGATAGGTTTACATGTGATGTAGCAAACCCAATTGAGACCTAAATCAAAACCTCCTCAATCAAGTCGAGAGTGAACCGACATGAGCAAGTCATATTAGATTAATTGATCTAATTGGTGTCTAGGAAAGCATGAAAGGTGGTTACTTAATTAGGACCTTACTCTCTGAGTAAGGGGAGCCTCCTACCTGCTTACCTGGCCAATTGTTCGATTACCTCTCATGAAGGGCTCAAGTTGCAAACACTAAGACCTAATTAACCAATATTAAGTCAATAGGTCTTCCACTGTAGTAGAGCTGCTAAGGTCTTTCTGATGTTGATTTGTCTCGGCTGGACACAGTGGTCAAGTTGCATCGGGGGGCTGGACCTCTCCATAGACATGAGATGTTGTAGGGTAAAGGTGGGGTTGGGCACCAATAACTGTTAGGTGAGGACCCAATGACGACTTTATTCCTACGGTTATACGGTGGGTCTGACTTAACTAAGAAATGGGACCAATAACTGTTAGGTGAGGTTTTCATGGCTTAGAGACCAAGTTACACTGCAACATGCTTGAGAAGCATTGTACAAGAGTTGTACATTCATCAATCTATGTGTCACCAATAACTGTTAGGTGAGGTGGCATGTAAATTGGTGGGACCGCAGTACCCACTAGAAACCCTAGTCGTGTGGGATTTCCGTTTTCCTACCAGGGGAGTGTGAGGGACTCGAGAAAATAGTGGGAGTTACATTTGTTCTAAAAGACCTTAGAACAAATTAGGATCAAGTACAAAAGTCTAACTAGAATCTTTACTCTCTGCAAATACAATGTCAGCTTCAAACCCTTTGACCCGTATTCTTGAGACCAACCGACTGACCAGAACCAATTACAAAGACTGGCTTAGAAACCTCAAAATTGTTTTGGACTGTGAGAAAATAGGCTACATACTCGATTCAGATATCCCTATACTACCAACACGTCCTACTGATGTTCAGCGTGAGATGCATAAAAAGTGGTTGGATGATGACATTAGAGTAAAATGCTATATGATGGCATCCATGTCAAATGAACTCCAATGCCAGCATGAAAATATGAAGACTGCTAGGAACATACTGGCACACCTGCAAGAGTTGTATGGTGAGCAGAGTCGCACAGCTCGTTTTGAAGTGTCCAAGAGGCTTTTCAAAACAAAGATGCGCGAGGGGCAGTCTGTCCATGATCACGGTCTGACTATGATCAAGGATCTGAAGGAGCTTGAGAAGCTCGGTATGGACATGCACAAGGAATTACAAGTGGATTTGATCCTACAGTCACTTCCTGATTCATTTGGTCAGTTTATAGTAAACTACCACATGAATAAGATTGAATGCACTAAGACTGAACTAATAAACATGTTGGTAACTGCTGAGGGAGCCTTGAAAGGTTCAAGGGGCAATGTCCTTGCTGCTGAGTTGACTTCTGGTTCCAAGAGAAAGTCTACTTGGAAGAAAAAGAAGCCTGCTAAGAAGCAGAAAAAGGACAAGAAGCCAAAGAAGGAAGTTCAAAAGAAAAGGGCTAACGACAACGGAAAATGTTTCCACTGCAATGTCGACGGCCACTGGAAGAGAAACTGTCCTTCATACCTCGAGAGCCTGAAGAACAAGAAAGGTGACATACCTTCAGAAGGTATAGACTTGCTCATTATTGAAACTAATCTAACGGTTTCTTCTACTTCTAGTTGGATTATAGATTCTGGTTCTAGTGCTCATTTGTGCACTACCATGCAGGGTCTAAAGGAAAGTAGAAGGCTGGCGGAAGGTGCGGTAACCCTTTGGATTGGCAACGGGGCAAAAGTTGCTGCTGTGGCTGTGGGCACCTACCATCTGCGACTACCGTCTGGATTTAGTTTATTACTTAGAGACTGCTATTATGTACCTGCTGCTAACAGAAATTTGATTTCTGTTTCATGTCTAGCACAGGAAGGTCATGTTTTTATATTTGACAAAGACTGCTGTTCTATTTATTTCAGAAATAAAATAGTTGCACGTGGTTTCATGATCGACAGTCTCTATCATTTACATATGGATGTATCTGTGAATGTTACCGAGCAAGAAGTGAGTGCCAAAGGATCCAAAAGATCCAGAGATGAGATAAACTAAAAATATTTGTGGCACCTCAGACTTGGCCATATTGGAGAGGATAGGATGAACAAAATGGATAAAGATGGGCTTCTCGGCTCATTGACTTCCGAGTCATATCCAGTTTTCGAGTCCTGTCTTCAAGAAAAAATGGCTAGACTGCCCTTTGTAGGACATGGGGAGAGGACCACTGAAATACTTATCCTAGTACATACAGATGTATGTGGCCCATTCGATGTGCTAGCCAGGGGACGTTATTCTTACTTCATTACCTTTACCGATGATTATTCATGGTATGGGTATGTGTATCTTATGAGACACAAGTCTGAATCTTTTGAAAAGTTCAAAGAGTTCAAGAATGAAGTAGAAAAACAAACTAAAAAACCTCTTAAGGCTCTTCGATCAGATCGAGGAGGAGAATACCTTAGTGGAGAATTCCGGGACTATCTCAAGGAAAACGGCATAGTCTCACAGTGGACACCTCCGGGTACACCTCAACTCAACGGGGTGTCAGAGAGGAGGAATCGGACCCTATTGGATATGGTCAGGTCCATGATGAGCTTCACTGATTTACCTATGTTTCTTTGGGGAGATGCCTTACTTACCGCAGTATATCTACTGAATAGAGTTCCCTCTAAATCCGTTCCTACCACACCGTATGAGATATGGCATGGTAAGAAACCAAGTCTTGGTCATCTCAAGATTTGGGGATGTCCGGCCCACGTCAAGAGACTACAGGCAGACAAGTTAGAGGCTAGGACCATAAGTGCTCGTTTTACAGGATATCCTAAAGAGTCATTAGGATACAATTTTTACATCTCAGAGGATCACAATGTGTTTGTGAGCCGTCATGCCATCTTCTTGGAAAATCAGTTTATCCTTGATAGAGGCAGTGGGAGGAAAATTGAGCTTGAAGAGAAAGTCTCTGAAAAGCAACGAGTCATGGATCCTATTGAACCCATTCATACAGAGCCAGTACACGATGTCCCTCGACCACCTCGTAGATCTAGTAGGGTCTCCCATCCTCCCGATAGATACTTAGGTATAATAGAAGAGGATACCGAGAAAATGTTCCTAGTGGGAGATAGGGATCACATACAGGATCCCAAAACCTACAACGAGGCGATATCTGATATCGATTCCGAGAAATGGTTGGAAGCTATAAAGTCAGAGTTAGACTCCATGCATTCCAACCAAGTCTGGACCTTAGTAGACCCACTAGAAGGTATTGTACCTATTGGATGCAAATGGATCTACAAAAGGAAGATAGGTTCGGATGGAGAGGTAGAGACCTATAAGGCAAGGCTTGTGGCGAAAGGGTATAGTCAGCGCGAAGGCATTGACTATCAGGAGACCTTTTCACCTGTAGCCATGCTAAAATCCATCCGAACATTGCTTGCCATTGCAGCATTTCATGATTATGAAATCTAGCAGATGGATGTGAAAACTGCTTTCCTGAATGGATATCTTGATGAAGATATCTATATGGAACAGCCTTTGGGTTTCACTTCCAGTGATGGAGATCACAAGGTCTGCAAGCTGCAAAGGTCCATCTATGGACTAAAGCAAGCATCTCGGAGTTGGAACACTCGTTTCGATGACGCAATCAAAACGTTTGATTTCATCAAAAACGAAGAGGAACCATGTGTTTACAAAAAGGTTAGTGGGAGCGCTGTCGTATTTCTCGTACTGTACGTGGACGACATCCTACTGATAGGGAATGATATTCCCATGCTAACCTCGGTGAAGGTCTGGTTGTCAAAAGAATTCTCCATGAAAGACCTTGGGGAAGCATCCTATATTTTGGGAATAAAGGTCTATAGAGATAGATCTAAAAGGATGCTTGGCCTTTCACAGAAGATGTACATAGCGGAGGTGCTGAAGAGGTTCAGCATGGAAAACTCCAAGAGGGGTCTCTTATCCCTTAGGCATGGAATTCATCTCTCCAAGAAGATGTGCCCCAACACATCTGAAGAGATTCAACGCATGAGCAAGATTCCCTATGCATCTACAATAGGAAGCCTCATGTATGCCATGCTATGTACACGACCTAATATAGCTCTTGCTGTGAGTGTCACAAGCAGATATCAGTCGAATCCAGGTGAAGAACACTGGACAGCTGTGAAGAATATTCTTAAGTACTTGAGAAGAACTAAAGATTTATTCTTGGTTTTTGGAGGATCATCAGATTTAAAGGTAGAAGGATACACAGATTCAGACTTCATGACTGATGTCGATGATAGAAAGTCAACATCTGGATATGTGTTCTTGTGCAATGGTGGTACGGTGAATTGGAAGAGTTCTAAACAACCGATCATTGCTGATTCTACTATGGAAGCTGAATACATCGCCGCCTCTGAAGCTGCTAAGGAAGGCTTCTGGTTCAAAAAATTTATTGCAGAGTTGGACGTGATGACATCAGATGCCATAACACTCTACCGCGATAATAATGGCGCCATAGCCCTTGCTAAGGAGCCAAGGTCTCATCAGAAGTCCAAGCACATAGAGCGGCGCTTCCATCTCATACGCGACTATGTTGAAAAGAAATATGTAGAGGTGCAGAGAGTAGACTCCGCGGATAACGTGGCAGACCCGTTCACTAAGCAGCTAAGTCAGCAAAAGACTGAAGCCCACCTTGAGAAGATGGGGCTTAGATATATGACTGATTGGCTTTAGTGCAAGTGGGAGATTGTTAGATGTATGCCCTAGAAGCCAATCTGGCTAACACATTGTTAATTCTAGGGACATAATTTTGTACTTGACTATTTATTATTGAATAAATAAAAGGCATCTTTTCATTCATATTATTTATGTGTCTATGAATCGTCCAAGAAATTAATAAGATGATGATACATATTCTCAAGAGTTGAGAATTTGAGCCATGTATCATTGGTGATTAATTTCTAAATGCTCCTGATCAATGGATCATCATGAGGACGATAATCGATCCGATCAGTGCACAGATCACTTTCCTTCTGGATGGACGAGACTTGAGTCCACAGTGTAGGGACACTGAAGTGATAGTGCAGGTGCTTGTTAGAGAACAAGGGTACTAAGCGTGACCAAGACAAGAAGTCACTTGGATGTCTATCCACTCGTCAGTGACTTGCTTGATGTTGCAGTAGTGTGACTGGTCCTTTGACCTGCGGTGCTTCGGCTACTCACAGTGAGGTTATTGTAGTTTGACTGCACACATACATGGTCTCTAGCCATATGGGTCCATGCAGTGTAGATTGGCTGCAGTAGGTTCACTGTAGGAGTAGGGTATGCACCTACAAGGAATCTATCGACCTTGATAGAAGAGGAGTGATCCTATGTGATTTGTTAGACTGAGTTCTAAGACCTTGGCCAGGGCAGTAATATAAAGTGGAGAAAGAGTTTTCCACTATCGAACTCGAGTCGAATAAATTTTGATATATGACAGACGATGGGGTTTGACGAGTTGTCCATGACCTCCGTCCTGTAGGGATCCACGATAGTAGGACTGTATCACATGGTAACTGCACCTAGAGGTTCATCTTTCTATTCTACTGGGTAGCCACTACATGCTGCTAGGTGTCACTGGTGGATGGTGGGACTCACAGGGATTATCTCGATGATCGATAAATCCTAATGAGTTGAGTTGAAATCGTTCCAACCTATTGAAAGGAGTTTTCAATGATATAGTGATAGAGATCACAATATATCTCACTACCAGTCAGAGTAGAACCTATGGGGTCACATACACTAGAAGTATTGACCGATCCGATGGTTGAAAAGTGATTATGAATCACAAGTAATCAATTCGATTGATATTCAGTTGAAGAAGGAACAAAGGGAATTAATTAATTGGACTTGAAACATGAGTCCTAATTCGAGTAGGATTCCTAGAGTCCTAATTGGATTAGGACTGGGAATCCTAGTTGGAGTAGGACTGGGATTCCTACTTGGAATAGGATTCCTGCAATCCTAATGAGATTAGGAGTTTTGAATCAAAATTGGATTCCTACTTGGAGTAGGATTCCTAGAGTCCTAATCGGATTAGGACTTCGGATTCAAATAGAGTCCTAATTGGATTAGGACTAAAATTATATATGTCCTAATTTAGATTAGGGTTTCTTAAGTCACAATTAATTATTAATCTAATGAATCAATAAGACTCCTAATTGGATTAGGATTGAAGAGTTCAATTGAGTCAAAATTGATTTAAGTTCTAATTGGATTAGGACTTACCTAGATTGGATCCAAATTGGTTCACCCTTGGGCTAAGCCTAATTGGATTAGGGCTTGACCACATTAGGGCATTCCAATTCCTACCTAATATGGATTAGGGTTTACCATGAGGAAGGGGATAAGCCCCTCCCCTTTCCACGTGGAGAAGGGAGAAGAGACGGCGCCCCCTCTTAGGAAAGACATCAAGAACTCCTAAATGTTAGGAGCTCCACATGTCTATAAAAAGGGACTTGTGGGCGGCACCTAGGGCATAGAAGAAGTCCTCTTCCTCCTTGCCGTACGCCTCCCTCTCCTCTCCTCTTGGTTCAGCCGCAAGCAAGGAAGATAAAAGCCAAAGGTGTTGGCGGCATCCTCTTCCTCCCTTCTTCCTTCCAATGCAGGGAAAAGAAAGAAGGCTGCGTGGGGATTCTTCTTCTTCCTCTTCTTCATCCTTCTTCTTCCTCCTCTCAAGCACAATCAAGGGTTGATTGAAAGAGAGGAAATCAGCAATCAAAAGAAGTCTTTGCAAGGGAGCTAGCACCCCGGGAAGACAAGAGAGCTTTGATCGGATCACTGCTTCGTATGGATACCCGTAGAGGCCGGACACTTGAACGGCTTCAAGCAAACCTTCATCCTAGACCACGAACTTCAGTTTGTGGTGATCATCTACCCACACAAGGTGAAGATCTGATCTTCCTAAAGGTTTAAAAAGTTTTAATTCTTATCTAACTACGAACGATTCATGAAACAACGTTCATGCGATGAACGTCGATCCCGCTTATGCCGATTCCGCTGCCATCTGAATTTTTTTTGAAATATCAGCGGCATGGGCGGGTTCCCAACAACATGACCCGCTGGTGCTTTTTCTATCAAGTTTACAACCAGCAAAGTCTGAATCTGTGTATCCTATTAAGTTCAGGCTAGATTATTTAGAATACCATAAACCTATATTTTTTGTTCCTATTAGATATTTAAAGATTCTCTTGACTGCAATTAGATGAGATTCCTTAGGATTAGACTGATATCTACCACACATGCATACACTAAACATGATATCAGGTCTACTTGCAGTGAGATATAATAAAGATCCTATCATACCTCTATACATCTTTTGATCTACATATTTACCTGATTCATCTTGGTCTAGTTTGCATGATGAGCTCATGGGTGTGCTGATTGACCTGTTTTCCTCCATATCAAACTTCTTAAGCATCTCCTTGATGTATTTAGCTTGATTGATGAAGATCCCTTCTTCAGATTGTTTGATTTGAAGTCCGAAAAAATAGTTCAGCTCTCCCATCATGCACATTTCAAACTCACTCTGCATCAAGTCAGCAAATTCTTCACAGAGGCGATTGTTAGTAGCACCGAAAATAATATCATCAACATAAATCTGCACTACTAACATATCTTTGTTTTTCTTCTTTAAAAACAGGGTTGTATCTACATTTCCCCTAGTGAACTCATGTTCTAGTAGAAATTTGCTAAATCATTCATACCATGCTCTAGGTGCTTGTTTCAAACCATAAAGTGCTTTGTTCAATTTATACATATAATTAGGGTATTGATGATTTTTAAAACCAGGAGGTTGTTCTATATACACCTCCTCATTAATATACCCATTTAAAAATGCACTTTTTACATCCATTTGAAATAATTTGAAATTCTTAGAGCAAGCAAATGCTAGTAATAATCTAATTGCCTCAAGTTTAGCTACAGGAGCAAAGGTTTCATCAAAATCTATACCTTCTTCTTGATTATACCCCTTTGCTACTAGTCTAGCCTTATTCCTAATTACAATTTCATTTTCATCAAGTTTATTTTTATATATCCATTTGGTACCTATAATTGAATATTCAGAGGGTCGTTCAACTAGGTTCCATACTTTGTTTCTAGTAAATTGGTTTAGTTCTTCTTGCATTGCATTTATCCAATTTATATCTTTTTCAGCTTCTTCTATGTGTTTGGGTTCAAAATGTGAGATAAAAGCTAGATGGTTATTTAAGTTCCTAAGAGATGCTCTAGTCCTAACAGGTTGAGATGGATCATCTAAAATTAATTCCTTAGGATGCCCATGAGCATACCTCCAAGCCTTAGTCAGCCCATGATCCACAACAGCCTCTTAGCTTGATGATGCATTTCCAATTAATTTTTGTTCATCATCTTGTAATGTCATCTCATCAATCTTTTCTTCAAGTATTTCAGCATCATCATCAAGATCAACTCTCTTGCTAGAAGAGATATCACTAGAATCATCAAAAACTACATGTATAGATTCTTCAATAACAAGGGTTCTTTTATTAAAAACTCTATAGGCTTTACTAGTTGTAGAATACCCCAAAAATATACCCTCATCAGATTTAGAGTCAAATTTACCTAGATTATCTTTCCCATTATTATGAACAAAACACCTACATCCAAAGACATGAAAATAGTTTACTTTTGGTTTTCTGTTTTTCCAAAGTTCATAAGGTGTTTTCTTTATAATGGGTCTCAATAAAACTCTATTTAATATATGACATGAGGTATTAATGGCTTCTCCCCAAAAGTACTTAGGGAGGTTACTTTCACATAACATGGTTCTAGCCATTTTCTCTAGGGTTCTATTTTTCCTTTCTACAACTCCATTTTGTTGTGGTGTCCTAGGTGTAGAAAAATTATGAGTTATTCCCTTTTTACTACAAAACTCATCAAATAAATAATTTTCAAATTCGGTTCCATGGTCACTTCTAATAGCTATGACTGAAATATCTCTAGCATTTGTTACTTCTTTATGAAATTTCTTAAAAACTGAAAATGCTTGATCTTTATGAGCTAAGAACAGACCCAAGTATATCTAGAAAAATCATCTACAATAACTAGACCATATTTATTTCCTCCTAGACTTGTGGTTCTAGTTGGTCCGAATAGATCCATGTGTAGTAGTTCTAGAGGTCTAGAGGTAGAGACACAATTTATGGATTTAAAGGAGTTCCTTGATTGTTTGCCATATTGACAAGCTTCACATATTTTATTCTTTTCAAACTTTAGTTTTGGCAAACCTATCACGAAATCTCTTTTAACTAGTTTTGATATTGTGTCCATACTTGCATGACCTAACTTACGGTGCCATAACCAACTAGCATCATTATCCCTAGGTTCATTAACAACTAAACATGGGTTATGTTTGGCAAGATCCTCAAGATCTACTACATACACATTCCCACGTCTTATTCCTTTAAAAACTAAACTATTGTCATTTGAGTTGGTTATGATGCATAAGGATGGTTTGAACAAAACATCAAAACCTCTATCACACAATTGACTAATGCTAAGTAGATTATGCTTAAGACCATCAACATATCGAACATTATCAATAAAGGTTGAAGGGGTAATTTATACTTTACCTATACCAATGATGTGACCTTGGTTATTGTCTCCAAATGTCACAGCACCTCCCTTCTTAGGCTCAAGGGTGAAGAATTGGTCCTTGTCACCCGTCATGTGTCTTGAGCAGCCACTATCCAAGTACCAACAATTTTTGTCGACCTTGGCTGCAAGACACTCCTACACAAGCAAATCATACAATTTTAGGTACCCAAGTTTTCTTGGGTCCTTCATGGTTAGTAATGTTGGTTCCTTTTGGAACCCAAAGCCTTTTAATTTTTCTTTTAGTTTTTCCTTTCTATAATCACACACATTTGCTTTATGTCCTAATGTTCCACAGCAAAAACATGTTATTTTCTTAGTTTTGCTTTCTCCTGCTTTAACAAAGAAATTACTAAGGAGTTTTTGCTTATTTTTAGATTTATACCCTAAACCAGCTCTATTGAACACAGCTCGTTGACTATTAAGTATCATTTCTAATTTTTCTGAGCTATAAGTAAATTTTTCTACAAAAGGTTTGTACTTTTCAAGTTCTAGTGTCAATTTTTGTTTTTCTGTTCTTAGTCCATTTAGGTCTTTTGTAAGACTCTCTTTTAAGATTTGTTTATTGTTTTTAAGTTCGAAAATTTCTTTGGTCAGCCTTTCGTTATCTTTAGTTAAGGTATTAGTCTTTTGAATTAAGATTTGGTTGCTTGTCTTAAGTTCTGAATTTTCTTTAATAATAACATCTTTATCCTTAACTAATGTATCATACTTACGGAGGTGAGTTTGGTTAGTTAGTTTCAATTTTTTGTTTTTAAGGTTTATTGTCTTATACTCGTCCATTAATTTATTGAAGGCATCATATAACTCATCGAAAGTAAAGTCTAAATGTGTTCCGGATGTTACCTCATTGTCGTTAGCCATAAAACAAAGGTTGGCCTTTTCTTCTTGTTCCTCATCCGATGATGATGATGATGAGTCGGAGTCCGATAGGGTGGAGACAAGGACTTTCTTTTTCTTGTACTTGCTCCCCTTCTTCAGCAAAGGACACTCAGCTCTGAAGTGCCCCGGCTTCTTACCCTCATAACATCCAATCCCCTCATTTTCTCTTTCCTTACCTTTATCCTTGTGATAGGAATTTGAGGGGCCTCTCCTTTGATGAGAGGACTTCTTCCGGTTGATGAATCTTCGGAATTTTCTTACAAGGAGTGCCTCATCATCATCTCCCTCATTGTCTTCCTCTTCACTGCTACTGCTGCAAGACACATATTTGTTAGTGGAAACAGATTTTAGTGCTATTACCTTTTTCTTGTGAGAGGACTCTTCTTCATTGTGTTGTTTCATCGTTAGCTCATGCGTCATGAGGGATCCAAGTAGCTCCTCGAGTGGCAGTTTGTTTAAATCCTTAGCCTCTTGGATTGCCGTCACCTTGGCTTCCCATGACCTTGGTAGACAACGAAGAATCTTCCTGACAAGCTCACTGTTAGTATAATTTTTGCCAAGGCTTTTTAGGCCATTGACAATGTCAGTAAATCTAGTTAACATGCAAGTGATTGTTTCATTAGAATCCATCTTAAATAATTCATATTTATGAACTAATATATTTATTTTGGATTCTTTTACTTGATTTGTGCCCTCGTGGGTCACTTCAAGTCTATCCCAAATCTTTTTTGCAGAAATGCAAGTAGAGACTCTATTGAATTCACTTCTATCTAATGCACAATAAAGCACATTCATTGCTTTGGCATTTAGTTGTGCCTTCCTAATGTCATTGTCATCCCAATCCTTTTCAAGCTTGGGTATAGTGACACCCTCTACATAAATGGATGGGATGTATGGTCCATTTAGAATGGTGGTCCACATCTCATAGTCTTGGGCTTGGATAAATATTCTCATCCTAGCCTTCCAATATGAGTAGTCGGATCCATTAAAGAATGGAGGTCTATGTGTGGACTGGCCCTTAATATGAGAAGATCCAAATGGGGTTGTCATTTTGATCTTTTACTCTTTGGGTAATAGAGTTCCGGCTCTGATACCACTTGTTGCCCAGATAGACAACCCAAGAGGGGGGGTGAATTGGGTTTTAAAATAATTATTACAATTAAAATGTTTGTGGATAACTAATTAATACTTTTTGCAAGTTGATTAATTAGATGCTATGTGCAGTGAATGAAATGAAGGTAAGAGACAACAAAGCAATCACAAACACAAGAAATTTATAGTGGTTCGGAGCTAACCCTTGCTCCTACGTCCACTCCCCAAGCCTCACTTGGAAATTCACTATAACCTCTCGGATTACAGCCGGTTGTTTTACAAGCTCACAACCCAACTTGTTGTTTTACGAGGTCACAACGAACTCGGTCGGTTTTCCCAGGCTCACCGACTAGAACCACCCGATTGTTTTTCCGGGCTCACAATCAAACCCTTACACGTTAGTTTCAACCTAGGCTCACCAACAAAACTTTACACCCTTGATTCAATCCCCTGATTGAATCAAGTAAGGAACAAACGGTTTGAACAAAGATAAATAGAAAAATAAAGCTTCTAAACAAGCAGATATACAGCGATATAAATAAGAGAGAAGTTAAGAGCCCTCAAACAAGTTTATGATGATGTAGAGGAGGGCTTCTTGAACTCTGGGTCTCCTCTTGAATGTCTTGAAGACTTGAAGGCTGAAGGAGACTTCTTTAATACTGGGAAGAGTTGGTTGAATGGAGTTAATGGCCCTCTTCCTTCTTTCCGTTGAGATCCTTTGGCAGATGAAGATTTTGTGTTTTCTTTGAAAGGAATATCGCTTCTCTACCTTGCTACAGTTCTCTGTGGCTATTTAAGCCAATCCCCATGGAAACTAGCCGTTAGACACAATCTTCTAGCCGTTCTGCACATTCTGCACATCCTGACAATGTTTCCGTTGGGATCGGAGTCGACTCGCGTGATCTGGAGTCGACTCGGCTGCAGCAGGAGTCGACTCATGCTTTTCTGGAGTCGGCTCGGCAACTGTTCCGGATTTGAATTAAAGTGCTCTTCTCGACTGGGAGTCGACTCGACTTAACCCGGAGTCGACTCTCCAGAGTCTGGAGCTGGCACTTTCGGAGACGACTCGACGTAAGGAATCCAGGGATGCATTTCTCAAGTTTGCTCACTCGAGTCGACTCGAAAATTCTGGGAGTCGACTCGGCGCTCAGAGTCCGAACTCCCGATCTTCTGTCTTTTGACTCGTGCCGTCCTGGAGTCGACTCGAACTGTTTCGGAGTCGACTCGGCTCTCAGTATCCGAAAAATAGTCTTCTGTCTTTTTGGGGTAGCGCTGTCTTGGAGTCGACTCGAACTGTCTTGGAGTCGACTCGCCTCTCAGAGACGAAAATACTGTCTTCTGTCTTTTTGGGGTAGCGCTGTCTTGGAGTCGACTCGGCCTTTGCGGGAGTCGACTCGGCTCTCAGTGTCCGAAAGTTGCTCTCTGACTTTTGCCTTGTATCACACTGAGAGTCGACTCTCGCTTCCTTTGGAGTCGACCTGCCAACCATCGGAGTCGACTCGAGTTCCTTAGGAGTCGACTCGAGCCTGTGCCAGTGCTTCTGATACGCTTGGAGTCGACTCGTAATATCTCGGAGTCGACTCGAGTCTCAGACTTTGGTTCAAATTGACTTCTTAACTTATCCAAAATGTCTTGAACAAAATCTTGAGACACTTAACCATAAATTTACAAGAATTTCACTGAAACACTAGATTGAATTCATTAGTAAACATAAGATATACTCAAATGCTTTGAGCTCATCAAAATCAAATAGGATTATAATCAATCACTCCACGGAATCAAATTTACCTAAGTTATCCTTCCCATTATTATGAATGAAACACCTACATCCAAATACATGAAAATAGTTTACTTTGGGCTTTCTATTTTTCCAAAGTTCATAAGGTGTTTTCTTAATAATGGGTCTCAATAAAACTCTATTTAATATATGACACGATGTATTAATGGCTTCTCCCCAAAAATACTTAGGAAAGTTATTTTCACATAGCATGGTTCTAGCCATTTCTTCTAGGGTTCTATTCTTCCTTTCCACAACTCCATTTTGTTGTGGTGTCCTAGGTGCAGAAAAATTATGGGTTATCCCCTTTTTACTACAAAATTCATCAAATAGATGATTTTCAAATTCTGTTCCATGGTCACTTCTAATAGCTATGACTGAAGCATTTCTAGCATTAGTTACTTCCTTATGAAATTTCTTAAATACTGAAAATGCTTGATTTTTATGAGCTAAAAACATGACCCAAGTATATCTAGAAAAGTCATCTACAATAACAAGACCATATTTGTTTCCACCTAGACTTGTGGTTCTAGTTGGTCCAAATAGATCCATGTGTAGTAGTTCTAGAGGTCTAGAGGTAGAGACATAATTTATGGATTTAAAGGAGTTCCTTGATTGTTTGCCATATTGACAAGCTTCACAGATTTTATTTTTTTCAAATTTTAGTTTTGGCAAACCTATCACGGAATCTCTTTTAACTAGTTTTGATATTGTATCCATACTTGCATGACCTAACTTACGGTGCCATAACCAACTTGCATCATTATCCTTAGTATCATTAACAACTAAACAGGGGTTATGTTTGGCAAGATCCTCAAGATCTACTACGTACACATTGCCACGTCTAATTTCTTTAAATACTAAACTGTTGTCAATTGAGTTGGTTATGATGCATAAAGATGGTTTGAACAGAACATCAAAACCTCTATCACACAATTGACTAATGCTAAGTAGGTTATGCTTAAGACCATCAACATATCGAACATTATCAATAAAGGTTGAAGGGGTGATTTGTACTTTACCTATACCAATGATGTGACCTTGGTTATTGTCTCCAAATGTCACAGCACCTCCCTTCTTAGGCTCAAGGGTGAAGAATTGGTCTTTGTCACCCATCATGTGTCTTGAGCAGCCACTATCCAAGTACCAACAGTTTTTGTCGACCTTGGCTGCAAGACACTCCTACACAAGGAAATCATACAATTTTAGGTACCCAAGTTTTCTTGGGTCCTTCATGGTTAGTAATGTTGGTTCCTTTTGGAACCCAAACTCTTTTAATTTTTTCTTTAGTTTTTTCTTTTCTATAATCACACACATTAGCTTTATGTCCTATTGTTCCACAGCAAAAATAGGTTATTTTCTTAGTTTTGTTTTCCCCGGCTTTTACAAAAAAATTACTAAGGAGCTTTTGCTTATTTTTAGGTTTATACCCTAAACTAGCTCTATTGAACACTGCTCGTTGACTATTAAGTATCATTTCCAATTTTTCAGAGCTATATGTAAACTTTTCTACAAAAGATTTGTACTTTTCAAGTTCTAGTGCCAACTTTTGTTTTTCTGTTTTTAGTGCATTTAAGTCTTTTGTGAAATTACCTCCAATAGTTTGTTTATCCTTTTTAAGTTCAGAAATTTTTTTGGTTAGTTTTTCGTTATCTTTAATTAAGGTATTAGTTTTTTGAATTAACATTTGGTTGCTTGTCTTAAGTTCTAAATTTTCTTTAGTGATAAAATCCTTATCCTTAACTAATTTATCGTATTTATGGAGGTGAGATTGATTGGTTAGTTTTAGCTCTTTATTCTTAAGGCTTATTGTCTTATATTCATCCATTAATTCATTAAACGCATCATATAACTCATCAAAGGTAAAATCTAAATGCGTTTCAGATGTTACCTCATTTTCGTTTGCCATAAAGCATAGATTGGCCTTTTCTTCTTGTTCCTCATCCGATGATGATGATGATGTATCGGAGTCCGATAGGGTGGAGACGAGGACCTTCTTTTTCTTGTACTTGCTGGCCTTCTTGAGCAAAGGACATTCTGCTCTGAAGTGTCCCGGCTTCTTACATTCGTAGCATCCGATTTCCTCATTTTCCCTTTCCTTACCTTTATCCTTGTGATAGGAACTTGAGGGGCCTCTCCTTTGATGAAAGGACTTCTTCCGGTTGATGAATCTACGGAATTTTCTTACAAGAAGAGCCTCATCATCCTCTCCCTCATTGTCTTCCTCTTCACCGCTGCTGCTGCAAGATAAATCTTTGTTAGTAGAAACAGATTTGAGGGCTATTACCTTTTTCTTGTGAGAGGACTCTTCTTCAATGTGTTGTTTCATTGTTAGCTCATGCGTCATGAGGGATCCAAGTAGCTCCTCGAGTGGCAGCTTGTTTAAGTCCTTGGCTTCTTGGATTGCCGTTACCTTGGCTTCTCATGACCTTGGCAAACAACGAAGAATCTTCCTGACAAGGTCACTGTTAGTATAATTTTTGCCAAGGCTTTTTAGGCCATTGACAATGTCAGTAAATCTAGTAAACATGCAAATGATTGTTTCATTGGAATCCATCTTATAATTCATACTTATGAACTAATATATTTATTTTAGACTCTTTTACTTGATTTGTGCCCTCGTGGGTCACTTCAAGTCTATCCCAAATCTCTTTTGCAGAATTGCAAGTAGAGACTTTATTGAATTCATTTCTATCTAAAGCACAATAAAGCACATTCATTGCTTTGGCATTTAGTTGTGCTTTCCTTATATCATTGTCATCCCAATCCTTTTCAAGTTTGGGTATAGTAACACCCTCTACAAAAATTGATGGGATGTATGGTCCATTAAGTATGGTGGTCCACATCTCATAATCTTGTGCTTGGATAAATATTCTCATCCTAGCCTTCCAATATGAGTAGTCGGATCCATTAAAGAATGGAGGTCTATGGGTGGACTGGCCCTCAATATGAGAAGATCCAAATGGGGTTGTCATTTTGATCTTTTACTCTTTTGGTAAAAGAGTTCCGGCTCTGATACCACTTGTTGCCCAGATAGACAACCCAAGAGGGGGGGGGGGTGAATTGGGTTTTTAAATAATTATTGCAATTAAACACTTTGTGAGTAACTAATTAAATCCTTTTCCGAGTAGATTAATTAGATGCTATATGCAGTGGATGAAGGGAAAGTAAGAGACAATAAAGCAATCACGAACACAAGCAAATTTATAGTGGTTCGGAGCTAACCCTTGCTCCTACGTCCACTCTCCAAGCCTCACTTGGGAATTCACTATAACCCCTCGGATTACAGCCGGTTGTTTTACAAGTTCACAACCCAACTTGTTGTTTTACGAGATCACAACGAACTCGGTCGGTTTTTCCAGGCTCACCGACTAGAACCACCCGATTGTTTTCCCGGGATCACAATCAAACCCTTACACCGTTGGTTTCAACCTACGCTCACCAACAAACCTTAACACCCGTGATTTAATCCCCTGATTGAATCAAGTAAGAAACAAATGGTTTGAAAAACAAACAGAAAAAGGAAGCTTCTTAACAAGCAGATATTCAATGATTAATAACAAGAGAGAAGTTAAGAGCCCTCAAACAGATTTATGAAGATGTAGAGGAGGGTTTCTCGAACTCGGGGTCTCCTCTTGAATGTCTCGAAGACTTGATGACTGACGGAGACTTCTTGAATGCTGGAAAGAGTTGGTTGGATGGAGTTTAATGCCTCTCTTCCTTCTTTCACGTGTATTCCCTTTGAAATCCTTTGGTAGGTGGAGATTACTTGTTTTCTTTGAATGGAATGTCACTTCTCTACCTTGCTACAGTTCTCTGTGGCTATTTAAGCCATTCCCCACGAAAACTAGCCGTTAGACCCAATATTCTAGCCGTTCTGCACATTCTGCAACTCCTGACAATGTTTCCGTTGGGATCGGAGTCGACTCGCGCGATCTGGAGTCGACACGCCTGTTGCAGGAGTCAACTCATGCTTTTCAGAAGACGGCTCGGCAACTGTTCTGGATTTGAATTAAAGTGCTGTCTCGACTGGGAGTCGACTCGACTCAACCTGGAGTCGACTCCCCAATGTCTGGAGCTGACCTGGTACTTTTGGAGACGACTCATTCCAAGGAATCCAGGGATCTCTCTTTCATGTTTGCTCACTTGAGTCGACTCGGATATTCTGGGAGTCGACTCGCCAATCAGAGCCCGAAATCCCGATCTTCTGTCTGTTGACTTGTGCCGTCTCGGAGTCGACTCGAACTGTCTCGGAGTCGACTCGGCTCTCAGTATCCGAAAAACAGTCTTCTGTCTTTTGGGGTTGCGCTGCCTTGGAGTCGACTCGAACTGTCTTGGAGTCGACTCGCCTCTCAGAGATGAAAATACCGTCTTCTGTCTTTGGGGTTGCGCTGTCTTGGAGTCGACTCGGACTTTGCGGGAGTCGACTCGGCTCTCAGTGTCCGAAATTTGCTCTCTGACTTTTACCTTGCTTTTCTCTGGGAGTCGACTCTTGCTTCCTTAGGAGTCGACCTACCAGCCATCGGAGTCGACTCGAGTTCTTCGGGAGTCGACTCGGCTCTCAGAGTCCAAAATAGCTTCTCTGTGTTTCTGTCTGTTACTCCCTGGAGTCGACTCGTACTACTCTGGAGTCGACTCAGCAAGCATCGGAGTCAACTCGCGCTCTTCAGGAGTCGACTCGTTGATAGGTTCTGAGATGAATCTTTCTGTCCGGCTAAATGTTCTCAGTCGGAGTCGACTCGTAATTTACAGGAGTCGACTCGAGCCTGTGCCAGTGCTTCTGATACGCTTGGAGTCGACTCGTAATCTTTCAGAGTCGACTCGAGACTCAAACTTTGGTTCAAATTGAATTCTTTACTTATCCAAAATGTATTGAACCAAATCTTGAGACACTTAGCCATAAATTTACAAGTATTTGACTGAAACACTAGATTGAATTCATTAGTATAACATAAGATATACTCAAATGCTTTGAGCTCATCAAAATCAAATAGGGTTATAATCAATCACTCCACAAGTTCCCTCTAAAGTCCGTTCCTACCACACCATATGAGATATGACATGGTAAGAAGCTGAGTCTTGGTTATCTCAAGATTTGGGGATGTCCAGCTCAACTCAAGCGACAATAGGCGGACAAGTTAGAGGATAGGACAATTAATGCTCATTTTATAGGATATCCTAAAGAGTCATAAGGATACGACTTTTCATCCCAAAGGATCACAAAGTGTTTGTGAGCCTAGATGCTATCTTCATGGAAAATAGTTTATCCTTGACAGAAATAGTGGAAGGTAAGTTGAGCTTGAAGAGAAAGTCTCTAAAACAGCAACGAGCCATTGTTCCTATAGAACCTATTTATATTAAGCCAGTACACGTAGTACCTCCTCCACCTCGTAAATCTAGTAGGATCTTCCGTCCACCTGAAAGGTACTTAGGTATGCTTACAGAGGATGTAGAGGAAGTGTTCCTCATGGGAGATAGGGATCAAGGTAAGGATCTTAATACCTACAACGAGGCGATGTTAGACATCAATTCTGAGAGATGGCTGGAAGCGATGAAGTCAGAGATGGACTCCATCCATTCCAACCAAGTCTGGACCTTAGTAGATCCACCAGAAGGTATAATACCTATTGGGTATAAATGGATCTACAAGAGGAAATTAAGTTCGGATGATTAGGTAGAGACCTATAAGGCAAGGCTGGTGGCGAAAGGTTATAGTCAGTGCGAAAGTACTGATTATAAGGATACTTTTCACCCTGTAGCCATGCTGAAGGCCATTCGAATATTGCTTGCTATTGCAGCATAATATGATTATGAGATATTGTGATAGTGATCACAAGGTCTGTAAACTGCAAAGGTCCTTCTATGGACTAAAGCAAGCATCTCGGAGTTGGAACACTTGTTTCAACGATATAATCAAATCGTTTGATTTTATCAATAACGAAAAGGAACCATGTGTATATAAGAAAGTTAGTGGGAGGGCTATTGCATTCTTCGTATTGTACATAGATGATATCCTTCAAATTGGGAATGATATTCCCATACTAACTTAGGTCAAGGTTTGGTTGTGTAAGAAATTCTCCATGATAGACTTTGGGAAAGCATCCTATATCTTGAATTAAGATCTATAGAGATAGATCTAAAAGGATGCTTGACCTGTCACAGAATATGTATATAGAGGGAGTGCTAAAGAGGTTCGGCATGGAAACCTCTAAAAGGGGATTATTATCCCTTAGGCATGGAATAAATCTCTCCAAGAAGATGTGCCCAAACACATCTGAAGAGATTCAGCAGATGAGCAAGATTCTTTATGCTTCGGCTATATGGAGACTCATGTATACCATGCAATGTACGTGACTTGATATAGTACATGGTGTGAGTGTCACGAGCATATATCAGTCAAATCCAGGCAAGAAGCGCAAGATAGCTGTGAAGAACAGTCTTGAGTACTTAAGAAGAACTAAGGACATGTTCTTGGTCTTTGAAAGAAGATAAGAGTTGAAGGTAGAAGGATGTACACATATTGATAATAGAAAGTCTACATTAGAATATACGCAATGGTGGTTCAGTAAATTGGAAGAGTTCCAAACAACCGATCATTGTAGATTCTACCTTAGAAGCTGAATGTCAAACCATCTCTAAGGGTGTAGTGAAAACCTTTTGGTTTAAGAAATTCATTGCAGAGTTAGGTGTAATGTCATCAGATGCCATAACACCCTACTGCAATAACAAAGGCACCATAGCACTAGCTAAGGAGCCAAAGGTCTCACCAGAAACCGAAGCATATAGAGCGGCGGTTTAACCTAATAAGTGACTACCTCGAAAAGAAATAAGTAGAGGATCAAAGAGTAGACTCCACAGGAAATGCGGTGGACCCATTCACTAAGCAGATAAGTCAGCAGAAAATTGAAATGCATCTTGAGAAGATGGGGCTTAGGTTTATGGCTGATTGGCTTTAGTACAAGTGGGAGATTGTTAGAAGTATGCCCTAGAAGCTAATTTGGCTGATGCATTATTTTATTCTGGAACATAAATTTGTACTTGACCTAATTAAGTTGGGCATTCTTTTCATTCATGTTCTTATGTATCCATGAATCGTCCAAGGAATTAATAAGATGATGACGCATATTCTCAAGAGTTGAGAATTTGAGGCATGTGTCATTGGTGATTAATTCCTGAATTGCTCCTAATCGATGGATCATCACGAGGATGGTGATTGATCCGCTGAGATTAGTGCACATATTGCTTTCTTTGATGGACGAGTCTTGAGTCCACAGTGTAGGGACACTGGAGCAATTGTGCAAGTGCATGTTAGAGAACAAGGGTACTGAGCATGACCAAGACAAGAAGTCACTTGGATGTCTATCCACTCGTCAGTGACTTGCTTGATGTTGCAGTAGTGTGACTGGTCCTTTGACCTGCGGTGCTTCGGCTACTCACAGTGAGGTTATTGTCGTTTGACTGCACGTATATGTGGTCTCTAGACATATGGGTCCATGCAGTGTAGATTGGCTGCAGTAGGTTCATTGTAGGAGTAGGGTATGCACCTATAAGGAATCTATCGACCTTGATAGACAAGGAGAGATCCTATGTGATTTATAAGACTGAGTTCGTAAGACCTCGGCCGGGGCAGATTGTACAGTGGAGAAAGAGTTTTCCGCTCTCGAGCTTAAGTCGAATAAATCTTGACATATGACGGACGATGGGGTTTGACGAGTTGTCCATGACCTCCGTCCTGTAGGGATCTACGATAGTAGGACTGTATCATACGATAACTGCACCTAGAGGTTCATTATTCCATTCTGCTGGGTAGCCACTACATACTGCTAGGTGTTACTGGTGGATAGTGAGACTCATAGAGAATATTTCGATGATCGATAAACCCTAATGAGTTGAGTTGGAATCGTTCCAACCCATTGAAAGGAGTTTTCAATGATATTGTGATAGGGATCGCAATATATCTCACTACCAGTCAGAATAGAACCTATGGGGTCACACACACTAGAAGTATTGACCGATCCGATGGTTGAAATGTGATTATGAATCACGAGTAATCAATTTGATTGATGATCAGTTGAAGAAGGAACAATGGGAATTAATTAATTGGACTTAAACACGAATCCTACTTGGAGTAGGATTTCGGGAGTTCTAATTGGATTAGGACTGGGATCCTACTTGGAGTAGGACTGAGAGTCCTACTTAGAATAGGATTCCAACAATCCTAATTAGATTAGGATTTTGAATTCAATTTGGATTCCTACTTAGAATAGGATTCCTAGAAGTCCTAATTGGATTAGGACTTTGGATTCAAATTAGAGTCCTAATTGGATTAGGATTAAAATTGAATAAATTCTAATTGGATTAGAATTTCTTAAGTCCTAATTAATTATTAATCTAATGAATTAACAAGACTCCTAATTGGATTAGGATTGAAGAGTTCAATTGAGTCAAAATTGATTTAAGTCCTAATTGGATTAGGACTTACCTAGATTAAACCCAAATTGGTTCACCCTTGGTCCAAGCCTAATTAGATTAGCACCTAACCATGAGTGACCTTCCTAATCCTCCTTAGAGGAGGATTAGGTTAACCATGAAGGAGGGGCACATGCCCCTCCTCCTTTTCCTTGCTTGGTGCGGCAAACAAGAGGGGTCGGCGCCCCTCTTGGAAGGTTATCAAGGAGCTCCTAAAAGTTAGTAGCTTCACTTGCTTATAAAGGGCTATGGGAGGCACCTAGGGCATTGGATGAGAAGCCCTCTCCCTCTCTAATTCGCGGCCACCCTTTCTCCCCTTGGTTTTCAGCCGCAAGCAAGGTGAGAAGAAAAGAAAGCTTGGCGGCCATCTTCTTCCCTCCTCCTTGGTTCCAACGCAGGGAAAAGGAAGTAGGCTGCAGGGGCTTTGATTCTTCTTCAAACTTCATCCTTCTTCTTCCTCCTCCCAAGCACAATCAAGGGTTGATTTAAAGGGAGAACATCAGCCATTAAAAGAAGTCTCTGCAAGGGAGCTAGCACCCTGGGGAGACAAGGAAGCTTTGATCGGATCTCTACTTCGTGTGGATACCTGTAGAGGCCGGACGCGTGAACGGCTTCAAGCGAACCTTCATCCTAAACCACGAACTTCAGTTTGCGGTGATCATCTACCCGCACAAGGTGAAGATCTGATCTTCATAATTAGTTTAAAAGTTTTTAATTCTAATCTATCTACGAACGGTTATTGAACAACGTTCATAGGATGAACGATTGATCCCGCTTATGCCTCTTCCGCTGCATCTGAAATTTTTTTTAATTTTCTGCGGCATGGGCGGGCTCCCAGCAGGAACAACTCTTGACAAGAGAAAATCCGTCAATTGGTCACGTTCAGTGAACGTACACTACCATTCACCTATATACCATACTAGTATCTCTATACTCTTTGATTTGGAAGACAACCAACAAATATGATACACGATGACCTACGCCCGATAATACTGTCATCGTGTTAATAGTATATCATACGGTCATGAACATTTAAGGACCTGTGTGACAAAATTATATTTCATTACACAAAGCAGTCCTAAGGACTTCATCACATCGGAGTTTGTGAAGATGTTCTGGTGATGAATAAATACCATGTTATTTATAATTGATTCAAATACATTTACAATCAACAATTGATTGGATTTAGGATACAATTCCCAACATGATCATGGAACGAAATTTGAAAATCATCTATTTGAAAAATTTTGTAGTAAAAAGGGAATAACTCATAATTTTTCTACACTTAGGACTCCACAATAAAATGGAGTGGTGGAAAGAAAGAATAGAATCCTAGAGAAAATGGCTAGGACCATGTTGTGTGAAAGTGATCTTCCAAAGTATTTTTGGGGTGAAGCTATTAACACATCATGTTATATTCTAAATAGAGTTCTATTGAGACCAATTATAAAGAAAACACTTTATGAACTTTGGAGAGATAGAAAGCCCAAAGTAAACTACTTTCATATTTTTGGTTGTAGGTGTTTTATTCATAATAATGGCAAAGATAACTTAGGTAAATTTGATTCCAAATCTGATGAAGGTATCTTTTTGAAATATTCTACATCAAATAAGGCATATAGAGTCTTCAACAAAAGAACCCTTATTATTGAAGAATCTATTCATGTTGTTTTTGATGAGTCTAATGATGCTTCCTCTAGCAAGAGAGAAGCTTTTGATAATGATGTAGGAATACTTGAAGAAAAGATGGATGACACGACCTTACAAGAGGATGAACCGAAGCAAATTGAAGAGACTTCAACAAGCCAAGAGGTAATTGCTGAACATGGGCTTACAAAGGCTTGGAGGTATGCTCACGGTCATCCTAAAGAGTTAATCTTAGATGATCCATCTCAACCTGTTAGAACTAGAGCCTCTCTTAGAAACTTAAATAATCATCTTGCATTTGTTTCACATTTAGAACCTAAAAATATTGAAGAAGCTGAAAGTGATGTAAATTGGATAAATGCTATGCAAGAAGAACTTAACCAATTTACAAGAAAAACAAAGTATGGAACTTAGTTGAAAGACCCTCTGAATACTCAATAATTGGAACTAAATGGGTGTACAAAAATAAACTTGATGAAAATGGAGTTGTGGTTAGGAACAAGGTTAGACTAGTAGCAAAGGGCTATAATCAAGAAGAAGGTATAGATTTTGATGAGACCTTTGCTCCTGTGGCTAGCCTTGAGGCAATTAGATTGTTACTAGCATTTGCATGTTTTAAATATTTCAAATTATTTCAAATGGATGTAAAAAGTGCTTTCTTAAATGGGTATATTAATGAGGAGGTTTATGTAGAACAACCTTCTAATTTTGAAAATTATCAATACCCCAACCATGTTTACAAATTAAATAAAGCACTTTATGGTCTAAAACAAGTCCCTAGAGCATGGTATGAAAGACTTAGCAAATTTCTATTAGATCATGAATTTTCTAGAGGGAATGTTGATGCAACCTTATTTTTGAAGAAGAAAAACAAAGATATGTTAGTAGTGCAGATTTATGTAGATGATATTATTTTTGGTGCTACTAACAATCGTCTTTGCGAAGAATTTGCTGAATTAATGCAGAGTAAATTTGAGATGAGCATGATGGGAGAATTGAACTACTTCCTCGAACTTCAAATCAAACAATTTAAGGAAGAAATTTTCATCAATCAAGCTAAGTACATCAAGAAAATGCTAAAGAAATTTGATATGGATGGAAACAAGTCAATTGACACTCCCATGAGCTCATCATGCAAACTAGACAAAGAAAAATCAGGTAAGTCAGTAGATCAAAAGCTGTATAGAGGTATGATCGGATCATTATTATATCTTACAACAAGTAGACCTGATATTATGTTTAGTGTATGTATGTGTACTAGATATCAATCTAATACTAAGGAATCACACCTAATTGCAGTTAAAAGAATCTTTAAGTATCTAATAGGAACAAAAGACATAGGGTTATGGTACTCTAAAGAATCAAATATAGACTTAGTAGGGTACACTGATTCTGACTTTGCTGGTTATAAACTTGATAGAAAAAGCACCAGCGGATCATGTCAATTTTTAGGAGGAAACTTAATCTCGTGGTTTAGTTAGAAACAAAACTCGGTTGCACTATCTATAGTAGAAGCCGAATATGTTGCCGTCGGGAGTTGTTGTGCTTAAAATTTTATGGATCAAGCAACAACTTGAAGTTTATGGCATTAAACAAGATAAGATTTCCATAAATTGTGATAATACAAGTGCCATAAATCAAACTAAAAATCCAATTCAGCACTCAAAAACTAAACATATTGAGATAACATCACTTCATAAGAGATCATGTGTTAAATGGTAATGTGATGCTTGAATTTGTTTGTACTGATGATCAACTTGCTGACATCTTCACAAAACCATTAAGTAAAGATCGATTTTGTGTTCTTAGAAGAGGTTTAGGAGTAATTGATCCATTTCTTTGATTCTTGTCTCTCATTCATAGATCTTGATCATTAAGTTATGTTTAATATAGTATTCCACATTTATGATCATCAAATCATTCCTTAAGATCTAAAGATTACTACCTCTCTCTCTTCTTTGGCACGGTTCTAACTTAGATTTTGGTGTGTGCAGAGCTCAAGTCGACTCGGATATTTTTGAGAGTCGACTCATAAGGAAATCGACTCGAATGATTCTGAGAGTCGACTCGCGAACTAACTGGAGTTGACTCGAGGTCGAGAATCCATCTTTTAACCCTAAACGAAATGGCTTTTCCCAATCTTTTTTTTTTGGCCGTCATTGTTCCAAAACCCTCGAGTCGTCTCCCTCGATCATCTCCGCCCTATTTCTCCCCTTCTCCTTCGGTTTTTCCTCCCTTTTC